>NC_092703.1:11591061-11901895 GCF_964275005.1 Diadema setosum | reverse complement strand
CCTTTTCCAGGACGGGTATACACTATACAGTAATAAATGGGGAAAAAAGCATGAAAGGGCGGTGCACGATTCAAATCAATACGAAATTTCAATTCCCTAACATGTTATCTCGAGCATGTTCACCAATACAACCATGGTGTCATTCTAAATATGTTCAATAGAAATGTGATAAAACACATAACGATATGCTTAGTTGGTTGTTTATAAGATATGATGGACATTGACATCAAATGTTCATGTTTCAATGTTCTGGAAAAAAAAAAGATGTCGCTTTATCACTTTTGTTTAGTAAAACATAATATTTGACGTGAAGTAACCTATTCTAACATGTCTAATCTGAGTGAAAGCAACTAAGAAAGTGAATGTGGTCTAACTTTTTGCCTTTGTGAAATCAAAAGGTAAATATATTAGATATCACTATATATATGACATGAATACAACCATATTAGTAGAATATAAACACGCATAATTATTTCAAATTGTTTGATTCATAACAATAACATAATATAAAAGTGTAACAAACAGTAAGTTCATACACATTTATTGTAAGAAAAACGAAAAACGAATATTTTTGTTTATTACTGCTCCTTAAAGAAGAAAAATGAATAGGGGTCTATATGAGAACTCACACACAAGAACAAGAACATAGAAATTCATAAGACCATTATACTTTACGGCCATATTCGTCAGTTGATCTATAAAATTCCTAATTCCAATATTCATTCTAACCCAACCCGCCGTTCATCTAATTATCATCTTGAAAACCAAAGAATTAATCTAGCACAAAAATCCCTAACACACCGTGATCCTGATGTTTGGATTTTTTACCCGATAACGCAGATCTATTTATTCATTTAAAAGACAACTTAAAGGTATGCTGTTAACTCAATATGTGTCCAAATATTAAAGCATGTTGCTATTTTTCTGTTGTTGTTTGTTTCACTTCTATAGTTAAAGTAAGGGCTCCACATATTCAAAACTCATTTCCACGCAAACACTTCACATTTTGCACAATGCACCATGCATTTTTTTTCCTCCTCATTTTTCCCCTCTCTCTCTCTTTATCGCCACTCAGTGAGTGGACAAGTGACTTAAATATCTTATTCTTACAATGTTGTATTATTTAGACAATCATTTCTGAGGCCATTTCCTCGCCAAGCGTTTGCTTATAATACAGGTCTCATGTATTTCTGTTGCATCCAAAGTTGCTTAATTTGTCTTTGAACGACAGATACACGGGATCCTAAGTTTGCATAAATATATGCATGAAATAGTGCATGTTTGTTTTCATTCTGCATTGTGTTAAAATAATGTTGGATATTTGAATCAATCGTTTATCTTTTTTGATTTTCAGATTAAAATTATACTGTGCTCAATTAGTTCGTTCAATTGACTTTGTATTTCATCTATGTATGAAAAAGAAATTCAAAAATCAAATTAAATTAAATCAAATCAAAAGACATCAATAAAATATGATTGCCTTCGAGTTACGAGAAAAAATGATTCCAAAACAGATTTAATGAAACATTTGTGCTTGTTCTTAATGATTTTGTAGTAGAGGGTTTGATTGGGTTCTTGTAATTGTCTCGGTTTCGTATTTAACATTGTCAGGACAGTGCCATGCTAACTGTTTGCCCAAAACGAAGCACGCCACCATGTGTCCTTTTCTCGTCGTTGATGTTCCAACACATCGTCAAAGTTGGAATTGAGCCCTGACCGATTAAAAGCTGGTCAGGCACTCGGTCTGAGCTGACCGAAGTAAGAAACATTTGGGTTAAAAAAGGGGGGTTAATAATATGTATGAATACAAAAGGCAAATGAATGCCAATCCATATCTGCCTTATTACACACACATAAAAAAGAATATGCTGCTAAATCACTTTTTTTTAAACATACCTTCTTCTTTTTTTTTTTTTTGCAGAGCACACGCTATATACCAAAATTATATCATATTAAGCATAACTCTTAAAGAAAAAAAACTATCTTGATCAACTTAATCAAATTAATCAATATCCGCTTCATTACATAAACTTCCTTACACTCCCTTGAGAATACAACATTTTTCAAACCTTGTCATAAACTGAAAAAAAAAAAATTCATGCTTAAATTGGCCGAAAAAAGCCCATCATTTTTTAAACCTATCAACCAACCCCTTTACAAAATAACCATAACAAAATAACACACACGCACACACACACGCACACACACACACACACACACACACACACACATGTTCTGGATTTTTTTATTATTATATAAGGACTACTCTAGTAAAGTCAGAGGCACTGTATGTTAACGTATCTCCTGCCAATCCTGCTATCCACATTGCATCTTTAAACTGCGAAGCTGATAGTCGCACTTTTGTGATTATCTAGTTCGAAGCCTTTCTGTAAAAAGTTCTTGTCTTGTGTTCTATATCTTTGTTTGTTTTTGAGCCCATAATTATGAATTAAAAAGATAAAAGATCATAACGTCCAGACAATAAATCCAGTAAATCAAAGTGTGTGTATTATTCGTCCAATTATCACACCTCCTGAAGTGTACGAATTAAAGTATGTATAATACGTGTGTGTATGTGATAAAGTGTGTCTGTGTTGGTGTGTGTGCATGACCATCCGTCTGTCTGAGCTGGAACAGCTATTCCTTCTTGGTCCAATACCTACTCAGTACAACTCGATTTCACGTGATATTTGTATGTCTAATTATTATGCATTTTGTCAGTAAAAAATGACTGGAAATTGTCAATAAGTCAAAGGAAAACCGAAGAAAAAATCTCAACAGCTTTTCTTGAATTTCTTTCAGAAAACAATAGCTGGTATAGATTCCTACTCAAGTGGATTTTAGATGGGTGTTTTGCTTATCGCGTATAACGTTGACCAGTGTACTACACTTTCTCTTTAAGAAGCCGTATAGCGATATAGATCACAAACAATTCCCGACCATGTTCATCATCGCACATGAAGATAACCATGGAGTGGCCAAGAGGGAGTCGGAAGACAAATTACTTCTGGTTGCCATGGAAACATGCCCTGCCTTGCGAATGTTTTGCAGCCGCCGTCTGGTCTGCTTGCATCGTGAGATACACAGCCGAGCGTGTTTACATGATGGCGAAAAATGACGTGTGGGTGGATGGGTGGGTGGGTGTTAGTGATGGCGACCAAGATTACAAAGAAGGGTAACGACCTGCTGACTCGATTGTTAATCAAGGTAATATACGTTGTGACGATAGGATTAGAGAAAAAAAAAACACAAAAAGGCGAGGATATACATTACACTATGAACTGCGACGTCATCTGGAGAGAAAAATTCTCAGCTTTTGCAATGTTAGTCTTACAATCATTACAAATATCATGTATTGTTAAGAAACTGAGTAATATATAATTTTTTCCCTATCTTTCCCTATCTATCCTTATCTTTCCCTATCAAAGTGAATCTTTAAAGTTGTTGAAAAGCCTTCAGAAAGAATCTCCTGGGGAGGGGGGGGGGGGGATTTCATACCTTACAATCTTTCTCTCCCCTGCCTCTGTCACATGTCTGCAATAAGTGACACAAAAACAAACATATGAAATATTCATCTCTACCCTTATCTCTCTGCTATGCCAACTATGTATGTGTGAGTGTATCTATCTGTCTATCATATGTTTGTTTGCTTCTTAACGACTGTTACATTGCTGCATTACGTAATGTACTGGTGTGCACGAATACACTTCCAGTGTGTGGTAGCCCCGACTGAAGATTATACTATTCCTTAAATGCAGATGTTCATTATGGGAGGGGGAGGGGGTGGGGTTACGAAGACATTACATTCTGGTGAAGGTGGATACTCAGCCTTGATATCGGTTATTGTATCGTTGACTATAGCATAGGATTATGCTATGTATGCATGCATGTGTATATATATATATATATATATATATATATATATATATATATATATATATGTGTGTGTGTGTGTGTGTGTGTGTGTGTGTGTGTGTGTGTGTGTGTGTGTGTGTGTGTGTGTGTGTGTGTGTGTGTGTGTGAAACCGCCGGTAGCAGACAAGGCACCAAAACACAGGATATATATATATATATATATATATATATATATATATATATATATATAATGCGGAAACTTGCGGTTACTATCATTACTCACGTTGTCACTATTAAGGAGACTACATGGAGAAAAAGAAAATGCGAAATCTAAATCATCCAGTCACACATGATGCCCTAATATATATGTATATACATAAGCTATCTTTCCCCTCAGGGAAATACGTCTTAACAATAAGACTGCGGCAGCATAGACTTCAAGAATATATTTGTCCTTCTCTTGTTCGAAATTATCATATCCAGCTCAATTTTGCTATCTTAAACTCTCTACAATTGTAAGTCATCCTAACGATGTCGCCAATACTGTTACTTCTACTCTTTTGATTTTTACTGCTGCTACTAATAATTTGAAATATAAGCCGTCTTTTTAAAACCTGAAGTATGATCTACAGGGGTGAATCTTTCTCAGGGAGGTGACAAAGGTGTAACCTTCTTTATGCTTTGCGTTGAAACTTCATTTATTTCCATATTCAAATAATACAAAATTATTGCTACGTAGGATTAACAATTTCTACAAGAAGATGGGATTGTCATAAAGCAAATACAAACAATAGTATAGCAAAAGTAATATACATACACACCTGCAATTACAAGCGCATTATTTATGAACCTACTTAATACACAAATAATTTGATCTTCATGAAATCACTTAGAGTTGAAATAGCAGTAACGAATATGGAGGGAACTTGCATAAGAAGCAAAGCTTGTACAATTAGCAAGTTCCCCGTGTAAAAAAAAAAAAGGAAAAAAGTCTTTGGATACGTGCGTGTATATCCAAATAAACGAATGGGCATTCCGATTCAGAAGCGATAAGAGGAAGAGGTACAAGTAAAGCAATGAGATCAGATGACACACACACACACACACGCACACACACACACACACACATTCAAACAAACACACACTGACACAGAAACATCCAGAAACTCACTCCCATTCCAAATTAAGTTTGTCTGAATAAATTCATTGTTTTGCTTCCATTTCTTCTCTGTTGTATCAACGAAACTTCTACTTCTTTTTTGGGGAACATTACTAATACGTGTGTTGTCACTAATAATTTACTTTTTCCTACTGAGCTACATTTGCCATGGCAATCTACTTCTACTAAAGCCCCTACCATACTACTGCCACTACACTATACTACTACTACTACTACTACTACTACTACTACTACTACTACTACTACTACTACTACTACTACCGCTACTGTTGCTGCTGCTGCTGCTACTACTACTGCTTTGATTACTAGTGCTATAATGCTACTGCTCCTATTAAAATAGCTACTCCAGCGTCACTCCTACAGTTAACTTCTCCTTATAGCTTCTGCCTTCATACTTTATCTATAATTCCTCTTATTTCTGTTGTATCACATATTATATACTTGATTTGTATTACATTAAAGATAATATATTTCTTTATTTCTGTTCAGACTATAATTTTAACTTCCATATCGCATAGTCTGCAGGCGAAGGGCAACTCACAATATCATTGCTATACACAGCAGATATAGGGCCCCACATCTTATCAATGCAATGCAACTGCCATGGTTGAAGTTCTTGCCTTATTCAGTTCTTATTCAGTCATGTGTTTGTATGTTTTAAGCATCGACACTGTCTTATACTTCAATCTGGCATCATTGCATGCTCAGGCTCCCCTACCCCTTCCCCCTGTCACAACTCATGAAGATGTTTAGCCATAGACAAGTGCTATAATGTGGTCCTCTCTTTTAGTAATCTGTTCTTTGAGTCGGATTGATTCCAAAGGGCAAGGATGTGTCTCCTGCTGTGACTACCTCATTTCCTACAGCCTGTTTAACTCATCGAGTAGGAGAAATCACGTATTGATTGATGTTGTACATCATCAATCTCTCCAAATTCATAACTATCCCATTCATAATTAGTGTTTTAGAGGGTTAAGTAACCTGTTGCTGTTCTTATGTAATCGCTCCAATTCGGTTATAGATTTAACGTTCAGCCCCTGAATGGCTTAAGTTGTGGCTGAGCCTTATAGTCTTTATAAACAGCGACACCTTTTTGAAATTATTGAAGTAATTTTCCTTGTCAATTTGGCCAATTTTAGTAACTTTGTTTTTCGTATTTTGGGGCAGATTGAGTAAATTTGACAATTTTTTATGCTTTATTTTACAAAAATGTCCACAAAATCTCGTGTAGTGTGACATTGTTTCGAGTCTGAAACTAAAGAAAAGGTAAACGAATGTATCGTAATAAGCATTTGATTTAATGATGTGAACATTATCATAATTATTATATATCCATATTTTTTAGTTGTTCTGTATTATAGCTATGTTCCCCAAAATAGGTTAAGCTTCTTATCCTAACTCGTTAACAACCATCCATTCATTTTGAACGCTGACAAAATGTTGTGTATATATCTCTTGTTTATGTATCAATTATAATGAAATCTCACTAATAAACAGTATAAAACAAATGTCTATCCCCTGAAGAAATTTGTACATAAGTGCAAATTAAGCTGTATTATGTATATATATATATATATATATATATATATATATATATATATGTATATATATGTGTGTGTGTGTGTGTGTGTGTGTGTGTGTATGTAGTTGTATGTATGTATATGCATTTACGTAAAATATAAGATTAGTGACAGAGCATATGCCCCATGGGGTAATTCTTATTGCTATTTCATCATTTCTGGGGTCAATTTCTATTCACGCATCCCCATGTCTTTACCATAATATTATCTATCTTTTATAGGTATAGGGATGACGTGAAATATGTCTTCCCTGTAAAGTTGCTGATGATTATGCAATGAGACACGAGTCGATTGTCTTCCCGTCTTGCAGACATATCTAGTTTGGCACATGCTTCACAGATATTTCCGAAGGGCGGCATCGAAAATCGAACAAAAGAAATAGGAAGTCCATTTTCTTGAATCTCGTTCATGAAACTGACAATAGCTTGCACTTTAATGGGAACATCTAGAAAGGGAAGTGACGTGATACGTGTCATGTGATTGAGGGGATTTTTAAAGACAAGACACGACTAATTTAACTAAAATAATACCCATGGATGGAAGCATGGGAGAGGGAAATGCAGAGGAGTAGTACAATTTTTGCGCTTATTTTGTTTGTTTGAGTATGTGTGTGTGTGTGTGTGCTTTTATTGTAGGATTGTAAGATTGTAAGATATTATTGACTCTATCGACACCCTCTTGGGATGTGAGAGTAAAAACATATTTACAATATATGAATAGAAAAATATGAATGATAATGTGCATGTACATGTTAGAATAACAGATATGAATATGTTTACAAAACAAGCCGTAAAGGACGTTTAACTACTCTACTACTACGTGTGCACACATTCACATCTACTTTACTTTCTACAAAACTACTGTCTTTCTTCTTTGGTTAAAAAAAAAAAAAAAAAAAAACCTGAAACATTACCATTCTGACAAATTTGGCTAGTTTTTTGTCTTTTGGTCTTTTTTTTTTTTTTCAAATGGCAAGCATTTGATGAATTGAATAGTTTGGCCATATGTAATGCACTTGGTCTACTGGCCGTCAAGCTACTTGGTAAATACAGTAGTCTCTCTTTGTGGAAAAAGGGACAAACAAAATTATTATAGCAGTCGGCTATACATTTTTGACCTTTTACCTAACCTATAAAGATGCACATTACCTTCCACTTACTGGTGCCACCTTTCCGACAAAAAACAAAACAAAACAAAACAATGATGTTTACTGGACCGTGATGCTACAATGACGTCTCCTTCACCCAGAAATTCCTTCCTCTGAATATCGTTATTTTCCTGCAAGCAGCTGTCAAACGCAAACTAAAACAGTTTTCATTCAGTAAGGGTACATCCTTACAAGCGACAACAACATGACATGTTTCCTGATGACACAGTTTCCTGAAGAACGAAACTGTGTCATCACATGACATCACAAAACAAAACAAAAAAGGTCGCACCCCTTGATTTTACGTGCGAACTCTAAAAAGGACAACCAAGTCAATCTTGAGTTGCTGTTCTTTTTAAGATATTTTCTGTATAAGCTGTCCTTCTTTTACATTATTTCTAAGTTTAGAATCATAAAATGAATGAAAAGATATGTTTTCAGCGGTTTCTCTACAACTTTCTTTTTGTAGAGTAGTGAGACAGGTACGTTTTAGAGGCCCCATGTCATTTCTTGAATATCCTTTGCACGCTCTTCGCTTTCAAATCTAATAACTTTTGAAAAGATAATGCTACTGCTTTGAAAGTAGGCATTAATCATGACCAGAATGTGTTAATTTTGCATGCTTGATTTCATTTTAATCTGGTAATCCCTTCATTGTTGTTGCTCAGGTGGTTTACATCTGTTTGGCGACTTTTTTTTGTTGGTTCTTTTGTGATGCAGGGTCACAATTATGAGTTAAGTTGAGGCCATTCTATATGAAGTGAAGAAATGATATCACATCAACCAGGAAACTTGCTATTAAACTGTTGAATAAAAAGCAAAATCGCTGTACCGACAGGTTCATGAACTACAATGGATTTGTAACTGCTGCAGGTCATATACATTACTAATCTTTTTTTGTAATGACTTGTCTTTCTTAAGTGTGAGTCCCCCCCCCCCAAAAAAAAAAAAAAAAGAAAAGAAAAGTGATATTTTTACAATGTAAGTTAGCAAAAAAAAAATAGCACAGCTCCTGGAGCTGATAATATATCTGTAAAGGTGATGAAACAAGCATATTAATCACATTTATAAGCCGCTTTGTTTTATTTTCAACCAGTAATTGTCGACTGGCTTATTCCCAAACCAACGAAAAATTGCACGTGTAACTCCAATATTTCAGAACTATGACAAATGTCACAGAGGTGACAAATTATAGTTCTATATTGGTGCTTTCTTGTTTACCGAAGATCTTAAAACATATAGTTAAAAATACAAAACATATAGTTATAGTTATTAAACACTGTTATTTGTGTTATACGTAAATGATCTACCTACGTGTGTGAATACATGTAAAATGTTATTATATGCAGATGGAACATGTCTTTATCATGCCAGTGCAAATCCCAAAACATTGACAGAATCATTAAATGCAGACTTTTTATCTATTGATTTATGGTTGAAAAGGAACAGACTTGCTCTGAATGTGAAAAAATGTGAATTTCTTTTGACTGGAACTAAGAAACGAATTAAGTCAACTGTTGCTCCAGATGTATGTATTCAGAATATTCCTCTCAAACGCGTTACGCACTGCAAGTATCTAGGAGTTAATATTGATGAGCATTTAAATTGGAATAAACATATTGATTATCTAAGAAAGAACACAGCAAAAGATATATATTTATTAAAAAGATTAAGACCGTATGTTACATAACAAACTGCATTAACATTTTATAAATCTGTAATACAAAGTAAGTTTGATTATTGTAGCATAATATGGGGGAATGCTGGGAAAGGGTACTTGGAAAATTTACAACGAATGCAAAATAGGGCACTCCGGGTGGTTCTCAATGTAGAGTGGAGATTTTCAAGTCGAGATATCTATGAATGTTTGAATATTGATAATCGTTCAGTACGAAGAGATAAACATGTATTGTATATTATGTATAAGATTGTCCATGAAATGATGCATGGTGAGTTTATGAAATATTTTGTATTTAAAGAATTTTATTAGATTGAGGAATACAATGTATCTGTAAGAATCTAGAAATTGCAAGACCGCGTACAAATTTAACAAAACGGAGTTTATCAAATAGAGGAGTTATAAAATGGAATCAACTTCCTGAATATATTAAAAATAAGACATTTGCAGTATTTAAGGTTATTGTTTAGGTGTAAGGGTGAAATATAGTTAATAATGAAACATATTTGATGGATAAAGATATATTTTATGTGAATATTCAGTATTATGCTATGAATGGACGGGGGATGGGAGAGGGTAAACGTTTGGCAATTTTTGGTACTTTTTTGTATTTATGCGCATTTCTTTTTCTTTCTTTTTTTGGGAGGGGGGGGGGGTTATTTTAATCAACGTATTCTATTTTTTGTTTGTTTGTTTGATATGTTTGTTATTGTACAATGTATGATGATGTATATGTGATTTTATCGGGCACGGACCAGCTGAAGAACAGCCATTGGCTGAAGCCGGTTCCGTGCGAAAATGAAATAAACTGAACTGAACTGAACTGATAGTATATTATAACCGAGTCAAAATATGTTTTAATGATAATCACATCTTAAATGATCGTCAATATGGATTCCAGAATATTACTCAATTTCTTTCGCTTTAATGAACATTTGGAACAAAGTTGATGATGCCTTTGCTGAAGAAAACCTATTTTTAGCTGAATGTATTTATTGACCTCTCAAAGACATTTAACACCATTGATCATGTTATTTTTACATGAATTAAACCATTTTAGAATACTTGCAGTCGGCAATGAGTGGGTCGCAGTTATTTTGTCCAACCGCCTTCAGTGTAATGAATATGATTATGTCTATTTTATCGGATTAAGAAAAAAAATGTTTGTGACGTCCCAAAGGGGACTTTGTCAGGACCACTCAGTGGCATAAGTGACGTAAGTAGTATTGCTGACGCATTTCCTTATACATGTATCTTATATGCAGATGACACGACTAAGTTTGCTCGGACCATGATTTACTCATATTATGTGATAAAGTGAAGTTAAAATTGATATGCGGTTGAATGGAAATAGATTCTCCGTTAAAATTGACAAATATAATTGTATAGTAATCGTCTACGATCTGCTGATCTAACGAAATTCAATTTTACTTTGAATGGAGTGAATCTTCCACGTGTTGATGTAGCAACATTTCTTGAAGTATGTCTGGATTGTAGACTATCATGTAAGGATCATAAGATATGAGGTTCGACAGAGAATAAAAAACTGCCAGTTCACGGCACTACGTTTCGGGCAAGAGAGACTGCCATGGCCGCCAGGAACATGATGTAAATGTAGCATAGAAATACCTGATCAGCTATTCTATCATCTCTAGATTTTCTATATACTCTTTTAACCTAGTGTTCAGTGATTTCTGTGTCTTGACATGAAGGTCCTTTAATAGTCGATGAAAAGTTGCCGACTCTAGTATTACTCAACTATATTTGCCAATAGTCGCCGACTAGATAATGACAACAACAATTAACATCCTTTTCTCTCGAGTGTCCGTTGTACGTGCCATTCTAGGGACCGTATAGTTTTGGTTGAGACCTGATTTCAGGTTTCTAACGTTTTCAGGTGGAATAATAATAATAATAAAAAAAAAACTCCTTATAAAGTGTCAAAGAGCATGTAATTTCAAGGGAAATTCTATGTTTATTTGATAAAAATTGGTTTTGAAATGGCTGAGATATCCAAAACAAAGCGATCCTAATAAAAGTTAGGAATCACCTTTTTGAAGGATTGCTATGTTTCACTTTGTTTTTTTTTTTTGTTTTATATCTCAGCCATTCTAAAATAGATTTTCATCAAGTAAACTTGAGATTCCTCTCAGAATGGTATGCTCTGTACTATTTCATAAGTAGTTTCTAGCTTTCTTGCAAAAAGTTAGAAGCCTAATCCTCATCTCAACCAATACTATTTGACTGTCATGACTGTGGTGATTGGGTTCAGTCGCGAGTAAGAAGTAAACACTAGATTGTCCATGGGATAGGACATGAAATCAATGAATATTGCAGGGAGTGCACATTGACGCTACCAGGCTTATTGCTAAATTTCGTTCGCGTGAGTCTTTTACTCCCACTGCTGAGGGACTTGAATATTATGCTAAGAAATCGGGAGCGAATAAACTTTAAAGGGATAGCACAGTATTGGTGGAGATGAGAACTGGGCTTTTAACTTTTTGTGAGATACCAACAAAATACTTATGAAATAGTACAGAGCCTACCATTTTAAGAAGAATTCAAAGTTTATTTGATGAAAATTGGGTTTAGAATGACTGAAACATCCAAAGACAAAGTAAAACAAGGCGTTCGTAACAAAATGTGGGTCCCACATTTTATTGAATCGCTCTGTCTTGGATATCCCAGCCATTTCAAAACCAATTTTCATCAAATGAACGTTGAATTCCTCATGGAATTACATGCTCTTTTACATTTCATGAGAGGTTTCTCATTATGTCGCCATAAAATGTAAGAAACCTAAAATTAGGTCTCAACCAAAACTATACGATCCCTTTAAGATTCTTTTGTTAACTTTTGAAATAAATGTTTGAGAAGTAATGCGCCGATCTATCTTCAACAACAAATAACGGAATATACTCACCTTGCCATAGAATTTGTAATCTAACGACAAATTACTCCTTATAGTTACTCCTACCAACAGCAAATCTTCCGGTTTACGATCTTTTCAGTAAGCATCCCCTCAGCTGTGGAATAATATACCTGAATGTGTAAAACAAACTGACTCAACAGAAAAATTCAAATGTATGTTTAAAACTTATTTGTGCAGTCAATAGTCTCATGCCTTAGGATGTGCAACTGGAAATCATTACAACAGTCATAATAATGGATTATATTTGAACACATTTTTTGAAACTGTTCAGTTCAGTTCATTTCAGTTTTTTGTTCCTTCTTCTTTCCCTTTTCTATTTCTCAGGGCTTAGAGAGACTTTTAATATGATAAGCGTTTATAATGTGTATAATGATAGTTATAATAACAATTATAATAATTGTTATTATCTTGATGATGATGATGATTATCATCATCATCATTATTGTACATGCATGTATGTTTTTCTTTACTGTTTATTCATTAAAATGGAGATCCTGTATTTGAGAGTCATAACAACTTCTCACGATATAAGAAATACTTAAACCTGCTATAAATAGAATGTATGAAACAAATCACATATGGTCGCTTGAGAAGAATAAGGGCGTTAACGCCACAGGGTTAATGTATAAACTCTTTCCAGCGTCTATGTTGGTGTTGTATGGCTTCATCTTCTATGCTGTAGCTTTACAGTGGAATCTCTTACCGCGTGCCTGGGTATACCAACATGTCGCCTGCGCAGTGGTATATACATCAAAACCAGCTATATGCCATCTCAGTCGCTAATTGTTCTGACGTGAAGATGTATGGATTAATGAGAAGCGGAGCCGACGCTTTTAATTCTAGCGGAGGATCGTTTAAAGGTATAGAAGGCACGCTGGAGCTCGGTATAGTTCGGATACTCATCACGCCAACACAACATCGACTGTTCTACCTTTGCGATATGAGAAATAAATAACATGAATGGGTCTTTGATGCAATCATGCCGTATTAAAAACATACATTTTAGTAAACATGGAAAAATATCAACATGCATTGGGCGATAGGATTTGGAGATCCCTGAAGCTTTTTATTACAGCTATATAACAAGCAGTTCAGCAGTTTAGAATGAGGGAGATAGTGAATGTTTGTTTGAATTGCGAAAAGGGAGAGAGAGAGACAGGAGGAGGGGGGGGGGGGGTTGGAGAAATAAGCCGCACGTTTAAGTATCCGACGTATCAACTGGTAACGACCGAGCAGTCTGTATGGCGTTCTTGACATACCGACCGTTCCTAAGCTGTACGCCACGGCCACAATGTCTGTACGTTGCTCACGACATATGTATGTGTGGTTCCATCTCGCATCGTCTGTATGCAAAAGACATCTCGCGCTACAGCGCCTAGTTCTTCTCATTTTCAAAACATTTTTGTCCTCTTAAAGCCGCTGTTCAAAGCGGGCACGAAGGCTTGTCGACTGGCGGGGAAAAAGATACGACGTGCATCTTCACGAGCAGACGATGGACTACAGGCATTTAACTACGGGGAGAACGCCAAACCGTTCGTCACATAGCTCCGCTGGTCGGGTTGTCAGTACATCTTTCGTACTATCTATTTTGAATGAGTAATGTCTTCGTTGGGAAATACCATGATTGTGTAATACAGGCAGGCTTCAGAGATACCTGCTCTTGGAAGTATTTATATATTTACTGTGCGACGACGGACAGGCATATGAACTTCTAGCGCGGGGTGATGTGCGCAGTAAATTCTCTCTGAGACCGTTGGATATGACAAGTTACGCGGACTAACACGTGCAGACATTGTTGCGGAAAATAATCGGTTCATCACCCGTACCTCTCTTTCTCTCTAGCACCTCCCTGTACTTACAACACAGAGGTTCTACCCGACAGTACTCCACACTGTGGTAAGAGAACCAAAATGGAAAAAAAAAATATGGTAGTGTTTTTGTTGTTTTCACTATCTGTTCTTCCGTAGCGTAGGTGAAATTCATATGGACTATTATACATCCTTCCTCTTTGCTGTTGCTGTTGTTGGTGTTGTTGTATTATGCACGGATTTGCAAGTTCACTCCAAAGTCCACACTTGTTTAATCTCATTTTGTAGGGACATGGATTATCAGGATAGGGCTGACTTTTGAAGCAGCGACGAATTACAAACCTGATGATATGGATAAGTTCATAATCCTGTTCCCAACGATACCACACCTCCAACCTACAAATTGTCAATCAAATCACAATACCTTGTGCGACCAAGCCACTGCGAACCACATACAGTGAATGTTGCTGTTATAATGTACACTGTGTGGCGAATTCGAATGCCAAACGATGACCAGACCAACAAGTGTACCGCAGATACTTGTATAAATAACCTCGTAAAATCCTTCCGCTATGATGTGGGTATGACCATCCTCCCCTTCCCCCTCCTTTTGTGATGATGAAGTCTACGTGCAGAAATTAATTGGAGAGTAGACAGTCACTAATCAGATTAAACAATAGTAAAATGTGAGTGTAAAACAAAGAACAATCTCAGCGCACGAATAATATTGGTAAAAAGATTGGAGAAAAAAATCGGTCAGGTATCGAGCATCGAAAAATGAAAGAATGGAACCTAATACATGTATTTCTAATCTATAGTAAATGGGCTAGAAAGGGTGTGGGCAATGGTTTCTTCAATTAAGTACAAATGGATTGTCTCCTTATACGTCATATCCGCAGCAACCGGGAATTTCTTGGGCATGGTAGGAAGGCGTTTTATTCCTTGGTCTTCAAACTACTTGGGATTCACTCAATTACGGAGAAATAATAATAATAATAATAATAATAATAATAATAATAATAATAATGATAACAATAATAATAATAATAATAATAATAATAATAATAATAATAATAATAATAATAATAATAATAAAATTAATATTAATAATGATGATAATAATGATAATAATAAGGTCTTACTTTATACCCAGGGTAGCCTCTTCAATACAGGGAGTTCATACAGACTCTTGAATTTGATCTTCCTTCTATAATAGGTCTCCCGGACAGACGTGATTTGTTTGGAGAGCACCCACTTTTCAGGCGTGAAAATAAAGCCTAATGCCGAGAGCTTACCCAGTTTTTCATCAACGTATTCATTTTTGTGTTTGCCTTACACAATATGTCATGAGTAGTCATTCATTCATTGACATGCGTATGTAGGCCTATTTGTGTATCTCTGTACCGTGTTTATGGTGTAAATGATGTATGTATGTTTGTGAGTATGAATGTTCATCTAGTCATCAATTCGGTTATGTCTCCTCCGTCAAGTCTCGATCGAAGGAGAAAAAATATAAGGCATAATATACTTATATGTTTATATCAGCGAGCATAAGTACTATGTTGTATCAAAAAATGTATAAAACTATATTATAGTTTTATACATTTTTTGATACAACATATTATGCTCGCTGATATAAACACATATTCAATATTCATGGAGAATTGAAACTTTATATGTGACTGTATAAAGTTATATGTGTTTAAGTGTTTTATTTGGGACGCGTAAGCATGTCTAAACAGTCTTTAATCATTCAATGAGGTAAAAAGTAATCACTGATTTTTTTTCCCGCCGTGTGAATACATAATATGTACGCATAAACAGCTAAAACCACACACACACGCTTATATATATTTATATTTATATATTTATAATATATGTACATATGTAATAATAATAATAATGATAATAACAGTAATAATACTAATAATAATGTATCATCATAGGAAGTATCATAAACGGGCTATTCTGAACCAAATATCATGAAAGAAGAAATAAAATTGGCGAATAATTTTCTGAATTAGATATCATCATCAGCAACATAGTTCACTTCCGTGTATGAAAAGGAAATTGACCTCGTTGTCAGGCAGGGAAATTTCCTTTGCATGTCCCTCGCAAAACTCACTCCCACACTATGTCACCAAATCCCGCCTGTAGGCGCCTACACACATTCGTCATTATGAAATCGCATTTATAATTACAGATGTGATATTAACAATGATGACTTGTATTCTTGTGATACAATATACTGTTTCTATCCCGCAGTGTTACTTGTAGCTAGAAGAGAGTTCTTAAAAATCTCTTTTATAACATTTTTTCCATCTTGAAGAGGTGCAATTAACGTGAAAGCGATAGAGATACTAAAACAAACAGGAGGTGAGCTTATTATTGAACGTAAGTAAGGATGTTCCTCATTCTCAGTTTCTCAGGCAGCGGTTTTCCAAGGAGAAGATATCGAGACTATGGTGAAGGATTTTTTCCCCATGAAGGATGTTATACGGGGTACTCTCAGGATGAGAGCAATGATGACATCGAGTTGGATTGTATTCACGGAGATGAAGGTGGCTTGTTGTAAGGAACGAAAAACTAGGATCAAAAGCTTGTGGAGTATTCGCTGTTGGAGATGAAGTCAGTGCAGTCTACGAATAACATGAGAGGTGTGTGGGATATGAGACATCCAACCTTCACGGCTGACACAAGTAAAACGGAAAACATATTTCTGGGATAACAAGGATGATAATGATGACGTCATGGTCGCAATCTGAACCCAGAGTATGTCTTTTCAGTGTTAGCACTGTTCTTTCAGAGAACTCTGCGTTTTATCATCATTCATGGGTACCTGGCCCAACATTGGCCAGGTACCCATATTTTCACCTGGGTTGAGCGGGACATCATGGGTAAAAACATCTCGTCCAATGACGTGAGCAATAAGCATGGGACTCGAACCCGGTACCTGCGTTTGAAATCAAGATTTTTATCTACTAAACCACACTGCCCCAACTCTCTTCAGATGAAGGTAACATGGACATCATTTAGAGAGAGTATAACAAGGTGGCAGAAGGATTTATCAACAACTGCGATTATGTAAGCCCTGAAATGTGGTCTGCAGTTGAATCTAGCCGACTGAAAATACGAAGGACGTTAGTACCTTCTGCGATGACAATTTTCCGCTTCGATGAACAGTTGATTAATCATAAAATAAAACAATTGTGCTGACAGAAACAGCGAGCCTTTAACAAAGACCACTTTTGCCACAGTCTAAAAAAAAAGAAGAAAGAAAGCCAAGACTTGTACCCAATACACAGAACACAAGGAACGCATGCAAAAACCGTATAGGGAAGCCTATGAAATCTACATCAAATATATCATTTTCCCAGGATCTCAAGTCAAATTTCAAGGGCTTCCGGAGTCACACTTTAAGTAAATGTTGCAACAACAATCGTTTTGCCCCACCCCCTCCTTTGATTTCGTCACCGTGCCACTTTACACCGGAAGTAAAGACACAAAGCAAACGAATTGAATGATCAGTTGTGTTCTGTGTTTAACAAGGGTGAAGATTGATCAGACACTCTGTCTGCTCTTGACCACAGTCAATTTCCACCAATACCAAAATACATGGCATCGGTGAATGGTCCGATTAAGCTACTAAAGAAATTCGACCCACACAAAGCGCATGGACCAGACAATTCACATTTCAGCACGTCTTCTCAAAGAACTTGCGGGTAACCTCAACCGGTCCATCCACATGACTACCACGGAATCCTGGTCGAGACAGAGGCACAGTACAAGAGATTTAGGAGTCAGCTACAGTTAAACTAATCTGCAAGAAAGTAGACAGGAGCAAACGAACTATGGAATTAAGTACCGTCCCATCTCACTAACAGCCAGATGCTGCAAACTACTGGAGCACATTATCTTTAGCTCATGAATGCACCAGCTAGAATCATGCAACGTCCTTCCTGAGGTGCAGAATGAAAGCACGCTCATGAGAATCCTAATGAAGGACTGTTACAATTACTAGATACTCATTGACTTTGCGAGAGCGTTCTTCGAAGTTCCCCACCACTGTCTTTTGCACAAAGTCAAGTACTGTGGCATTCAAGGCAACCTCCTCACCTTGGTAAGCAATTTTCGAAAGTGATTCCAGGGAGTAGTCCCAGGGGTGACTCGTCAAACGTTTCCCCCGTGATATCCGGGTGCCTTGTGGCACTGGAAAGGTTGCATACACAATAACCTTCCATGCCATTAAAGGATTCTCATATCGGGCTGTTTGCCGATGACTGCGTTACGGTTGTATATGTGCAGAGCCATCAGCAATCCTTTTGACGCCACACAGCTTCTTCGAAGGAACCTCAATACAGGGACACCTATAATGATAAGGCTAGGAGAAAGTGTGGTTAATCGCAAACACACACGCAAGCCCTCCGTGTCACCAAGAGCCGGTTTTCTATCAATTCAATATACTCTTTAGAAGCTGTTCCGTCATTAGCAGGGACCAAACGTGAAGAAAATCTCATCAAGAAAGGAACAAAATCATCGAGGCTTCCTCCGTCGCAACCCAGGCGATTCCTCCCTGGTATTACAAATGCTAAAACACATTTTTGGAGGTGATTTGGCTTGGTCGGTAGCGCGTCTGCCTCTAGATCCATTAAGGACCCGGGTTCGATTCCTCAGAGTCTTATTAAGCAATATTTCATGTATTCATGATACCCTAATTATACCGTCCCCTCTAGTAAGAGGAAAAACACTCTGTCCGTCGGATGGGATATAAAATGGAGGTGCCGTGTGTGAGAGAATTGCTCATGAACGTCAAAAATCCCGCTCCATATCATTCATCGCAAAGAGCAGATAGGGTGTTTAACCCGGTAGAGTGGTCCCGCCTCACATCCAACTGGACCCAATGCAAGACCAGCTATATAGTGCTGCTCAATATGGGCTATCCAATATCTAATATGGGCTATTCTCAGATGGAAAATGAAACAAACAAACAAACAAAACAGTTCAGTACCTCAGCTGCTTACGGGCCCCCATACCAACAAAGACACTCTAAAGATCGAATCAGTGCAACGTAAACATGCACATGCACGCAATAAGCCATGAACAACTGCTCTATAGAAAGTAAACATGGAGGTATCTAGAAACTGAAGTGAGAATCTCTCAAACACCGTAGATCCTCAGGCAGATAATATGCATAATGTATGACATTAACAACCACCTCATTGGCATTCCAGATGACCAACTCGATTTCCTTCAATGCACCAACCAGAGGACATATCAGATGGTTTGTCTTCCCCATAAAACAGGAAGCGCAATGCTAAGGGGGGACGTTCTTCCCAGACAGCTAGCGTACCATCCATCTCTGGAACAGTCTATACCCTGAAGTGCCCCTAGCTCACATTTACTTGAAGCCTTCAAATCCAGGATCAAAGGCATCGATAGTCATTCAAACAGTCACCTTTAGACATGCGACTACCCATCAAAGCTACCCCTTTTATGTCATAAGTCCAACGCATTTTGTTTGTTTGTTTGTTTGTCTGTTTATTACCTTTTTTGTTGGGCAGTGCGAGTATTTCGAGTGATAGTACTTCGAGTAAACTCTGGGCGAGGGACATAACACTAAAGTGGAAGAAGAAAAAGATTGATATCGCTTTTTCCCCTAATTAATTATTTTCCCATGCACAACGTAACAAAATTGCCAGTTTAAAGTATCTTAGTTGTATGGACCAACCTTTCAATACGATGCTGTAATAGTGTGAATATGAGTGAAGATTGGATTATGTAGGTCTAGATAAACACGCTAAATTCTTCGATAAAATAACATTCTGTGAGTGACCAGATAAAACTTATTGAATATTTCCCGTAGACAGTGCCGCTAATGAAAAGGGTTGGTAACATGCTGATAGGCATGATGAAATTTGTTCATACAGTGCGTTCCAAAAAAAAAGTTAATCCAACTTTTATTAGGAGGGCTACTATTTCATAGTTGTCAGCTTAGTGTATGTAATTTAGAGCGCAATGTTGGTTGTGAGGAAAGGGAAACTTTTCCTCTTTCCATTGATATCTAATTATGCTGACAAATGACACGCATGACTGAGCACATGAACTTTGAAGACAACAATGACAATTTGCACTTTTTCCAAGTTTGAGTGTATCGTAAAGGAACAATGAATATCTCACTGAATGACTATGATCTGTCAATGAACATAATCGAATACTAGTAAACAGGCCAGCCTGCACGACTGCAGGTTTGTGTTTAGGGTTTCTTGTAACCTTTTATGGTCCATAAACTTTTCAGGGCCACGTTGTCGATGGCTTTGTCACTCCCACAAAGGTTAACCCATTATCCATTTTTCTCTCTTCATATTCAAGTCATGGTTTGTCGCTGCGAGCTATGTGTTAAATATAAACAGAGAAAAATTGACTGTGTGGTTTGGCCTGTGTGGGAGTGACAAAGTTATCGACAACGTGACAATGCAAAAGTTATGGACCATAAAATGTTCGAAGAAACTCTGAACACCACTTTCATTGACATGTTCTCATCCATTCAGTGAGGCATTCATTGTTCTTTCATGTGACTCTCAAAAAAAGTGCGAATGTCATGGTTGTCTTTAAACTTAATGTACTCAGTTATACATGACATTATTCAACATAATAGTTGTCAATGGAAAGAAAACACTCCCCTTTCCTTACAACCAACACTGTGCTGTCCATAGCTGAAAATATGAAATAGTAGCCCTCAAATTTGCTTTACCTTTTTGTTGATACGCACTGTATATATCTTGGTAAAGACAGCATGCAATTCTCGAGATTTGTGTAAGTTGTATAGTGTTGTAGTGTCTTTTTTTTTAATAGTTAAACATAATTGTAAAGCCCAGTGGGCAAGGTTTGTTTATTTCTAGGGTAGTTTAGCCATCACAATGTTAAAAAAAAAGTGCCTCCAATGCCTATTATCGATTATGATTGATACTTTTTTTTTTCCATTTCAGGAATTGAGTTACATAGTGGCTGTAAAATTGTAATGCAAAGCAAATGGAAGAATATATGATTGTACTGTATATACATTATATGTGATTATCTAACACATACTAGTATCTGGACCCTCATCCTCACCCACGAATTGTTATGAATCGACAAAATAAAATTAAAAGGAAACTCGAGGTATATTTATGCATGTTATAATTTGTGCCAACCCTGTAGCTAGATGAGCAAGGAAAAGAAGGGAACCCTGGTGCTATCCAAATACTTCCTTCCTCTTTCTGATACCACACTTTCTATTACCCACTATCATCACATCCTCTATTACTGTTTGGGGTTTTTTTTCTGTTGTTATTGTTGTGTTTTCAGAGCATGTATGAATGTTTCGTGTTATGTGCACGCACGTATGTGCCAATATTCATGGAAACGAAATGTGTTGTCTGTCGTAAAGTATACAAGCGCGTGAATAGACCTTTTGACCTTTATATAGCTGGGTAATTGTTTCACTTGCTAAAGGTTGAGTTGATGAGAAGTATACGAGGTGGTCGTATCCTGGCGACTGACAACTTTTCTTCTTCTCGGTTTCTCTCAAACATCACAGTATTCATCATCATGAACGGCTATTATTTTCTGCGTGTCCACCACTTTGTCCACGCTCTTTAGACTCCATTTTTTTCCACCCGATTTTTCCTCTCTTTCCATTTTGCGATCTCCCTCTCTTTCCCTGAAATAAAACATTCTCCTTTATCTCTCTCCCTTTCATTTTATTTTTTTATCTGCCTGTCTGTCTGTCCGTCTGTCTGCCTATCTGATCTCACTGGTGTTGACGTGGGGCGTTGTTCACACATGCAGTTCTCCATGTCGCAGGAACAGACGTATTCCCGCACTGCTGTACGGGTGCTAGTGTGTGTCTTCGTGTGTGTGTGTGTGTGGGGGGGGGGGGGGGGGGGGGCTCCTGTTTCCTTCGTCTCTGTGAGCAGGGCCTACAGTTTATGTTTGTTTGTATGTTAGTTGGTTTGTTTGTTTGTGCGTTCGTTTGTAATGGTGTATTCATTCTGAGAAGTTGTATCTGATTTAGCTTGGAAAGTATTTTGGATGAATACAATTCAAAAGAGAATTAAGTCGACATAAAGCATAATATGTATTAGACAGCTGTGCTATAGGCCTATAATTATGATGATGATGTGATGTAAAGCGTTGTGAAACAAGTTATACTATTTGTAAGAGGGCTATGCAAATGAATTATTGTATTGAATCTATTGTCTGTTCGTAACGTTTCTCCTTATCGCATTTTTTTTTTTTTTTTTTTTTGCTTATTTTCTCATTTTCCTCTTTCTCTCCCTCCCTAACTCCGGTTTCCATCGCGTGGGAAGATTCAGGTCACTATGGGCAATGATGGCTGTGTGGGTGTAATATTCTCTAAAGCCATTCGCGAGGTCGTTCATTAGCGAATTCTTGTCACATGGTCACATGATCATACACATGCAAAATCGAACAGATTATGCACATATAAACCGAAAACGATACGATTCTTCCCATCTCCTCTTTCTCCCTCCCTCTCACAACTTCGCTCAAGTCATTCAGCAAGAAAAGTAGATGCCCAAAACATTTTAATGTCGATTGCGTCTCTAGATGTACAGAGACGACTATTTTTGTTTACTTGCTTGGCTGGTTGTTTGGTTGACCTGTTTTCTCTCTAAACATTGCCGAATACGACCACTCGCTCTACAGCGCCAATCGTATAGAAAAAACAATCGTGTTGTCCTGTCGCCTTGTTTAAAGGTTCCCCGGGGGCTGAATGGCCCGTTTAAAGTTCTCGTGACCTTTACAGAGACGTCTTCCACATCATCGGTATGTACAGAATCAAATGATGATATACTCACAGTGCACTGTGATGTTGCATCTACACTCCTAAGAATATTTATACTGAAAACAAGTAACATTCAAAAGTATAAGGGTAAATCCATTTAAATTTGAACGCTCAGACACACTTATGGAAACTTACGTATAAGAGCCTTTGTCGTACCATTGCTGCAAGCGAAGCGTTTGCAGGAATACGGGCACTGGTTTGGCTCTCACTGCTGTAATAAAGAAGAGACATGGAATATCTTATAGAAATTAAAAAAAAAATACAGAGTGAGACAAAACATATTACTGTAATTCATGGTCTCAATACCCAGGGAATTACCTCTCCAGTTTTATTTCTTCTCTTATAGAAGCCCTTGTCATTATCTTAACTCTTGCGCTACCAGGTGCCTTATTATTTACATTTGGAAAAGGGCATATCGTAGGTAAAACCTTCTCTCCCAATTTATTAACACTCGGCAGTACTCGCTGTCGGGACGTCCTGTTTAAAGTTTAGAGATTATATTCCACAGTGTCACTATTAACAATCAAAACGCAGTGCTCATCATTTACACCAAGTTATACGAATAAAAGGTGTTACCCACCTTTTGATATAGGATTACTTTGTTTTACTTTGTGTGTAGATATTTCAGCCATTTCATTAAATTTCATTAAATAAATTCTAAATTCCTCTTAGAAGAATGGTATGCTCTTTAATATTTCATAAGCAGTTTCTCAGTATCTTTCAAAAGGTTATGAGCTCAATCCTCATTTCCACCAATACTATACCATCCCTTAATGTTTTGTAAAGCTGGTTCATTGTTTGTATAATTATTTATGATTACTATGGAAAAATATATCAAATGAAATAAAAGCAAAGAGAGGAGGGTAAGAGAGGGAGGAGCTGACAAGAGTAAGAAAAGAAGAAAAGGAAAATAGATTGAACCGAAAAAGATGATCTAGATCATATCTGCTATGATTGAGATGTTATAAAAGAAGAAGATGAAAGTCCATTTTCATATCTTTCATTCGAAGGCAGAGAGGAACGCGTATATTCCGTCCTAACAAAATAGTCTATAGCCATTCGCTGAGTTTGATGTCTGGAATCTTTCAACAAAATAATACAAACCGATTAATTGGGATAATTTGAAAACATTTGAAAGAGAATCATATAGTTGAACTTGCCGGAACACACAAAGTATAGTTCCCTTTAATAGATCTATTTTTTTTTTAATCTTCGCTTGAATGATATTATGACTTCCCTGGACTTTCCTCATTTCGTTTAATAAATAGAGGATGGAAAAACTAGAGGACAAAAAAAAATAATAATAATAATAATAACTTGGCACCGTTTCATTACCAGGAGCAGAATTTTCATCTCGTCATCTGCTCTGTTCGCTCCCAAGAGGGGTTTGTAGACGCCTAATCATTGTCTCCTGCATGTATAACTTTAACAATCGAGGCAAAACGTATACAGCGTGTCTCCAAAATGACATGCCTGGGCACAGCCTTGAAAATACATGATTATTCAAACTTTCGTGTAAACGTCTGACGAAAATACTACAGCTAAAGTCCTTGTCCCTGCTTTATTTTTTTATGGTTACCTTGTTTGTTGGCTCATGTTCTTCTGTGTGGTCGTGTTTGTTGATGTTATTGTTATGTTTAGTTTGATAGTAATAATGCCCGCAGAAGTAGACAGAACCAACGACAGCAGAGCTTGTCTGTCTTCCAGCAACACAACCTGACAACAACTTTCAGTTACAAAGATCACTGTATAATCTTCCGTCAGGTGAACAAAGGTTGCTTTATTGTTTTGCTTTAACATAGTGCAATTACCTATAACTGTAGACAGTCCCGTACCAATTTTAATCAATACAACTTCTCTACATCTTCTGTCAGGGGGTGTTTATACGAGTGAATCCCGTTAATCTGTCGAGTACACTTTGAGCTATCAGGAGTGTGGAGGCTCATAAGGGGCCACAAGAACGGTGTGTCCATTTATTATAAACAAATTCCGTGATTGATGTTATCACACTTCATGGCGTTTGACATGTGCCACCAGCGCACAGCTATCTACATTATTTACACTATGGCTCTACCTAGCTCCCCTGCCCCCGTCTTGAGAAAAAAAAAAATATTACGTATGAGATATATCGACCGTCAGCTATATTACCCTGCAGGGTGTACATTTTATTTGATGCTCTAATTCGTTTCGACAGACAGACATTAACAGCATACAACGGGGTTGGAATAGGCGCTGTATCAATCTTACAAGTAGGCTCTACACTTACAGTTGTACATAATTTTGAAGTGTACTGACCTTTAAGACGCATGGATGAACAAAATAGTAAAGAGAAAATCGATAACAGTATATCAAATTAATAGTAACCTAGGTGTCAGAATTATGATTTGTTTCGCTTCTTTAGCCCTAATAATGAAGAGAAGCGGCAGAGTGCACGTTTACAAGAAATTAGCACGTGAAACAACTCCATATAGTCTGCATCTGCTCAACTAGAACCGAATCAGTCTGCTCATAACGGAACACACGGTATAATGTTTCCTAGGCTACAGATTATACTGATGAAAAATGGCGGCGCATATATGGACAGATGTTCTGAACAAGCACTGTGATTGAAGCGCCCCCCCCCCCGCCCCTATTACTCCCTCTAGGCATGTTTTCATTCATGAGAATCAATGGTTAATACCAAACCAATGAAATTAATAAGTGCACCAGTTTAATGATAATGACAATGATGGGACAAATTGAATATTGAATAATGAAAATGTACTCTCATTCACCTGGTAGTTCCTACATCAATATTATGAATATTAACATCATTCTTTCATGACGTGCTACAATTATTGTTCCAGTACTGCAAGGTACTTGCGCTATTGAATTTATTGCGAATAACACACACATTGTCAAAAACAAACAAACAAACAAACAACAAAACAAACACACTTAATAGCAATCACAACCATGAATGAATCATTAATTCAGAAGCCAGTCCGAATTACCGGGAGATAAGTACAACAGTTTTTTTTTTCTTACTGACATCAATATGAGCCCATGTAATCACACTGTTGGCTCTTAAATCATTGTTCTCTTTCTAGGAAGCCTCATTACCAATTCATGGCCAAGTCACGTGATCTAAATTTCCATTTTTTTTTTTATTACCTGGTAACGTCACTTCCGGTAATCACGGCATACTCTCCACTGAATGCGTCCAAACACCGCTCCAGGTTTTTAACACTCTTTCTTCTTTGTCGTATTTTGCAGCTAACTAGAATCACAAATTTAAGATAATTATCAAAGATTTGATGCCTTTTTGTCTTAACATGCAGAAATCAGTGATTATACATGGAACCTGCTGGGACTGAGAGCTAAGAACGGTCAGAGGAAATATTCATCCCACATTTGTCGTAAGTAGCGGGCGGCAGACATGGCCACAAGCCTTCCTGGTCAGACGACGGCTGGTCCGACGCTGGTAACCGACGGGCTGATCACCGCCACGCAACTGATGAATACAATTTCCTCATCGTCGGCCCCTAGTTCAAGCTCCTCGTCGTGTCCGCCATGGGAGCCTGCCCAGGGTGTTGTCTTCCAGCTAGCGTCGCTCGTCCTCCTTCTCGCCTTCGCCGCGCCGTCGACCAGCGGCGCCGCTATGCTGCTAACCCACTCGCTGCTTGTCGTCGGCTTCGCCGTGATGGCCGCCTGGGCCTGGGTGTATATCTGTGCTCACGACATATTCGGCTGGTGCCTCGCCTTTGCCGCTTTAAATCTCTTCCACACGGTGTACCTCGCTGTCACCATGAGACCCGTGAACTTGACCCGAGAGGAGCGCGACCTGTATGAAAAGGTGTTCAAACCTTTTAAAGTGCCACGCCACGTGTTCAAGAGACTCTGCTACTACAGTAAGATTACATCCCTGAAGATCGGGGAACATTACTCGGAAGAGGGTAAAACTCAGTGCACCCGACTGTCCATACTTTTATTCGGAAAGTAAGTGTTAGGAGAGCTGAGAATAAGAAATGGTTCATATTTCCTAATCGACAGTTTTATTCAGCACATTTCTTATAAGATTCATTTCATGTTCAATAAGCAAATTGCTATAGAGATTATAATATGTATGTCTAGAATAAATTCATTAATAAAATTACATCCTCCCGTTAAAGAAAATAAAAAAACACTAAAATCAATATTGGTATATTTTAAGTTTACCAATAACAATTTCCAGTAGAAAAATTTGAATGATAAAGATTACTCGCTGAATTAAGCTAGCGGGTTGTGCATTCTCACTTCTTTTCTTTCTTTCTCTCTCTCTCTTTCTCTCTCTCTCTCTCTCTATATATATATATATATATAGATATTTTATTAACATACAACGCTCCATATGACATTGTTCTTGAAACTCTGGAGATATGTGTTTGTCATTCAATGTCATTCTTTGGATATAAGTTTCATCCACAGAAGTGATGTGACTTCGAAACACGTTATAGTGCCAAAAGGAATGGTTGATTGAAACAACTTAACGTCCTCTGACATACAAGCAGCAGATAATACTTAAACTGAATTTCAATCCTCTTATCTAATCAGTGTTTTTTTTTTTTTTTGTGTGTGTGTATGCATGCAAAATTAGATAAAAGGATAAGTGCATAATATCTCCGCATGTTAATACTCGACTCCCATATAATTTCGTGTCAAGATATGAAGACAGAGAAACTAGCAACATTTATTCAAAAATGAAACTCTTAAATTAAACAACGGGATTGTATAGTCAAAGAGTACCTCATCCACAAAAATCATAATTACATAAGTATAATATTATAGATATATCATCTGAGAATTTCGTTTTACGCGCTGAACAGATAAAAGATGGCTACGCCTGTTGGTTATAGAAATTCACCAACCATAATCATGATTATCTCGATATAGGGTGAAGGTGTTCTGTGAAGGCGAGTTTCTGCATCACATAATGGAAAGACAGTTCCTAGACTCGCCGGAGTGGGACTCCTACGAGAAGACGGAGGGTACAGAGGTCTTTCAGGTATTAAATGGCATTTGTGTTGCGGTAATGTAAACTTCAATAGTTTTTGGGGGTCATCCCACAAGACTGACACCCACGAGTCATACAGCCCACGAGTTCGACATTGAAAACGGGCCCATGAGTCATACAACCCACGAGTCATACAGCCCATGAGTTCGACGCTATTATAGGCATATAAAGCCCATGAGTTCAGCAATAGGTAAAAACAGCCCACGAGTTCGACAGATATAACACGGGGCTTAATGTGTCGGTCTCGCGGGCCTTGTTAGCTTAGTGTCGAACTAATGGGCTGTATGACTCCTGAGCTGTATGACTCGTGGGTGTTGGTCTCGTGACGTGCACCCTTTTTTTTTTTTTTTTTTGTACCCATGTACGTGTCTTAACCTGCCATTCGTTTTGAATGAAACGGTGGACCTGGTTTTTTGTATACTTCTTATTCTGACACTGCCTTGAACTTGAATAAATTCATGATTAAACAAACAACAAATATACATATGGATTGAGTGAATGCAGCAATATTAGTAGAACACATAAGTGAAAGTTTAAGAAATAATTATAGAATTATATAAAGAAAATACTATATTATACGTGTCTTAACCTGCCATTCGTTTTGAATGAAACGGTGGACCTGGTTTTTTGTATACTTCTTATTCTGACACTGCCTTGAACTTGAATAAATTCATGATTAAACAAACAACAAATATACATATGGATTGAGTGAATGCAGCAATATTAGTAGAACACATAAGTGAAAGTTTAAGAAATAATATAAAATTATATAAAGAAAATACTATACAGAAAATTCCACAAGATATCATGTCATAATATGAAAAGTAGGCCTACACATTCCCTAGACGTGTTACTGACATAACATTATGTCAAGGGATATATTATTCCCCCTGCTTGTGTTCTGAGATCAAAGTGAAACAAATTTTCTCTATATTTTCTTCAATGGTGTAGTCCATAACAGATGACATAATCCGTTGTACAGTTTTCTGATCCCAGCGGTCTCATCACTAAAATTTAAAAAATTTATAACTCTTGAACGGATTATCCCTTTTTCCTCAAACTGATGTATTCTGCTAATAAGGCTCCATTCACTCAATCAACACGTATTTTGGGTTTCATTCTCCTGAATTCAAAGCGGTGATCATATTTGTGATGGTTTCCCCCCCCCCCCCACACAAGAATGGTATGAATGAAAATGTCTATTTTTTTTTACTTCATCATCTTATATCACTTTATATCGTGTTAAGACATCCTAAAATTCTGTGTTCCGTCCTTAATAATGGAAGAAAATGAAGAATCTTCAGTCAAATCAAAATTAAAATGACATTAGAGAACATGCAGTATTAGAAGAAAAGGTAGAAATTTAAAATGTTATTTCGAATTTAGAAAATTCAAAATATTTGATTCTTAAATTTGTCTCATTAATTCTTTAATTCATAAATTAAAGTAATTAAACAAAGACGTTCTTCCGTTTTATCACCTTTGCGGCTAATTCCATATGTCATTTGAAGTTTGAGTTATCTGACAATTTTTATTTCCCCCCTTTAGCTTCCTACTTTGTTTTTGATTGAGTATATAAAGAGATACAAGGTAACGAAAACTTGTATTTGATATTGCATTCATTTCTCTCATTGTGTTGAATTATTTTGTTATCATTACTATCATGAAGGGCATTAGCATATGAATGGCGAAACGTCAATTTCTACATTTTTTATTATTGAGCACTGAAGGAAAAAAGAGTGTGTTCACTTTTGCGTGAAAAACCCTTTATGCTATATGACACAATGATTTTTATCAAAATCTTCTATGAAAAATATGTTCTAAATTTTATGTTTATTTATTTAAACTTTTTTTTTGCTGAGAAAATTCTAGATAATTATTTAGCTATATACTTTAGGTAACTGTAACGTAGTCATATTACTGTTTTTTTTTATTTCTTTTCATATTCTTATATATGTCTGCAATTTAGCCCACAAGTAGGTTCTACTATGTTGCTGTCATTTTCACTAACTTTGTCCCATTTGTATATCAACGTATTTCATTTTTTTTAATGGTCTCGTCAAATCTCGTGAATTCAGAATTGTCGATCAGAAGAAACATCCTACTTCAGATCTATAACCAGCCAACTATATACGCATGCTACATATCATGATCAAAATTTCTCTGATGAGCAGGAAACTTTCTCTTTTCTTTTTTTTTTTTTGCGTGTGTCTGAAACAGGTAACCCTGACCGCCACCACTTACTGTCGGTACATCACGTGGCATAGAGACCAGCTGCAGGACTTCCTCGACACCGAACCGTACCTCAAACAGGTCTTCGACAACCTTATCGGCAGCGACATCAGCAAAAAGTTATTCATGCTCACGGAACGGAATCTCAACCAGCGGGTAAGTGACTGCAAGCTTATCCTTACAACTAATTTTTCACTCCACTAGCTCCTATACAGGTGATTATGACGTTTTGATCGCACTGGTTCAAACATATCTTGGTCTCCTTCTCGGAGATGATGGACAGAGAAATTTGTTTAAGCTGATAGCCTTATGCTGCTTTTCATCACAACACCGCAAACCTAGTATATCTCAAGATGCGAGATTGAAGTGACAAAGATTTGTTACACGTTGCTTAATACCTACTCTCATCCATCTGTCATGAATAGTTTTGGGAAGGTTTATACACTTTTAAGAGGTTTTTCTTCCTTTGTGACGCTTTGACAAGATCCAGTCCACTCCCTCAACGCACACACACACACACACACGCACATACACACATACACATACATACATACATACATACGTGATAAACACATTATAAACGGGGGGTGGGGGGGAACAAATTAGTATGGACGTTATATTATCAATGACCAAATGAACTGTCAGTGCTATTTTGATATATTCTATTGCGATGAAGGCCGCGTGATAGAAGCTTAAGGAGGTATGCAAGAGGGTTGAAATGGCAAAGATATTATTAAGGAGAGATTGAATTAATCTTGTGTAACTCGACATATTATTCAAGAGTTTCCGGGGGATGCAATGTGTCTCATGACATTTGACCTCTTTGCTGTTTAAAAAAGAAATAGATCGATAGAAGCAGACCTTTTGAATAATGACACTTGAGCCTTAGTATTTTACGTGTGACATTTAGATCTATGGCACACTAACTTTTTTTTCCGTTTGATTTCGTCGTTGTTGTTTTGTCCAACTGGTAATTTGTCTCCCCTGTACAATTTTGTGTATCTTTTTGTTTTATGTGTTGTTAGATTTTTGTGACTGTCATCGTTCGTATGTTCAATAGAAATACAGATGACAAATACCGAAGTGAAAATTCAATTTTACTTTTGTAGCACACTTCCGGACTAAATTGCGCACTGGTCAGAGATCCTCGCAGAATCCAACGCTGAAGTGGCGTGTGACTTTCTCCATGGTAGATGCATACAAAATCCTATAGTCCTATAAAAGGGATTGTGGATATGATATCAAAGTAAATTATTTGCTATTGCGTCAGTAAAGTAAAGCCGAATGTTTAGTTGAATCATATGTTTGTCATTTTGTACTTGACGAGATTCGAAATGCCACATGGATATAATTTCAGCAAGTGTCTGCTATGAGGACGTTTAAGGTGTTTCCCTGGTACAATTATATGAAGCGATAAAACAACAAGGTTCTATGGTTTTAGAAAGATATCACGCATTGTCGTCAATTCCTGTTAAAGATATTTTGTTCAGCTTTGGAAATAAGTTTAATCAATATATCATTATTGCAAATCATGTTTTGGATGAATGAAAAGTGGCCAGAATTTCACTATCTATTTTGTTTCTGTAGAAATTAAACTGTATTGTCACCTGTTTCGTAGTATGTCAATGTGAGCCACTGTTTGTGATCAGGCAACGTTCTGTAAGGGACATCTGTTTATTATTTTTTCAGGGATTTTCATTAATGATGTTTCAAACGCCATTGTAAAATGTTATGGTATGCAGACGAAATCTTCATTCACTATGGTTCTCGTAATCGCAAAGACTTAAAATTAATCTTTAGTATGAATAATGAACTGTCCAAAATTTTAGAGTGTTAAACCAGTATATATATATTTTTTTTTCATTTGCTCTACGCCAGTGTGTCTGTACGCGCCTCAAGTTATCAATCATATGATTATCAGTTTATTTCTGTATCGTTTGATTTGCTTTATCTCCACTTCCTTTGTAATTGTACAGTATATGTATCGTAGTTACGTTTTGCATCTCACAAGTTCGCTTTTTATCACTGCAGCCCATTCGTGTTCATGTTCAGTCTTCGTATATCATGACGTTACATTGACCGTATGCTGTTTGTAATATGCATGTACATTGTGTGGAAATGAATAATTGAGTGAGGTGCATTGGAGTAAACTTGTGTTAAATAATAGTAATTTCTGTTTTTGCAAAGTTCGATGCATAACTTTGTAATCACGGATGAACTTGCTTTTGAATAGCAGAGAAGGCGAATGCAAAAGCAAAGGATTATTAGAGTAATTGTCACAATAAGTCGGAAGGCACACATCCGGTTTGAAAGCAAATCTTATTCCAAATATATGTTGCTTGTAATGACTTGTACCGAAATGTCAATGTAATTTGAATGATAGCTTTGTCAAAAGACCAGAATGTTATTTTTTGCCATGCATTATCGGATTTGGTGAATCATCTGCAACGTTTTTGTGTGCATACTTTTCATCATGTAAAGATTCGTGTATGCATGTATTGTCGTTACATTAATTGGTGAAGCTCATGGTATAACATTTTTGCATGATGCATCGTGTAGAATAGATTTTAGAATGTATTGTATTTTAGGCTCACTCAAAATTATGTATTGTATAACATGATATGGTATGTAATTCAGTATTTCTTATGTAGGCCTATGTTATGACATTTACACCACAATAATGAAAATGCAGCCATATCAGCGAATAGTTGTTTGCAATGTATTGTCTTTTAGGCTCAATCAAAATTCTGTATTTTATAACATAATACTGCTATGTTATTCAGTACTTCTTATGTATAGGCCTATGTTATGGCAATAATGAAAATGTAGCCATAACGATGGCTAAAAGATTTTTTTTTTTTTTTCGTGACAGAGTGACTTCAATGCAATGAAATTACGTATATGTATAATGAATCGAATTGAAGAAAAAAAATTAATTGAATATTACGATATATGTGCCCGTGGTTATGTTTATACTTGGATTAAAATGTAACTATGGACCCTTTGTACGTATAATGAGAGCTATATCAATAAACAGAGGGCTCTTCTTGTGTAGATTACTTAAGGAGCAAATGCAATTTGCCATCATCTCCCTTTGCGAAGTCCCGGGGGCCTGCACGTCAATGAAGACAGACAGTAAAGAGTGATACTAGTGTGAGAATACCTCTTTACAAAACTCGCGGTTTGCAGAGAGCACTTGCGTGGTTGGTGACATATTGTATAATAATAACGGCTAATGATATTCCCAGGGTCCCCGGGCGCTTATACAAACCTTGACCCGTGTGTCATTCAGTCAGTATGACTCGTTGGCCGCCATGCTTACGTAGGCTGCTTCCGTGGGCGCCATTATCCACACGCTGCAGTCAGGACGTGGCGAGAAGGGGGGGGGGGGGGGGGGACATGATGCGCTCGGCAACTGAAAATGGTGCGTGTGTGGACAATGACGAGGGTGAAGACAGATAGATAGATAGATAGATAGATAGATAGATAGATAGACAGATAGATAGATAGATATAGATAGATATAGATAGATATAGATAGATAGATAGATAGATAGATAGATAGATAGAGAGGTGATGTGCAGATATGTAAACATAATGTAGAAAGATGTACATAGCAGACAGAGTTTTGTAGAGAGCGAGTGAAATAAATGATGAGGTCAATAAGGAAATAGGTGTCATGAGTTCATAATTATTATCATGAAGTCGAATGTCTGGTTTTTAATCCTTTTTTCTTAATTCAATATCATAATTTAAGTCTGACAGTAGAAAGCATCAACAGGTCAGTTCACTTCGACATAAGAACTGAGAGAAGTTTAAACAAAACAAAGCATAACAACTCCTTTGACCTGCCAGCCAGCTTGTCAGTCTGGCCAGTTTGTTAGTCGCTTGCTGATGAATAACCTATTCCAGACAGTTGGGAGGACGTTATTCCAGCTCACCTCAAACGGACTGTACAGTACTGGTTGAGGTAAGGATTCAGTTTTATAGCATGTTTTGTGTGTGTGTGTGTGTGAGATAATGAGAAACCAAAAAGGATTCAACGTTTATTTGATGACAATTGGCCTTGAAATATCTGAGAACCTAATAAAATAAAACAGGCCACGACTTTTCTTTGGATCTCTTTGTTTTATCCTGTTTTTAGATATCTAAGTCATTTCAAAACCGATCAAAACCGATTTTCATGAAAGAAACTTTTGATTCCCCTTTGAATTGTATGCTCTTTAACATACCATAGAGTGATTTCTGAATATTTCGCAAAACATTACAAGCTGAATCCTCACCTCAACCAGTACTGTACAGTCCCTTTAAGTTGATGATTTCGGTTGGAACTAATATTCAGCAATTAAGGTCTGGTGCTTCATGTTCTGTTTATAGTAAATCTGCCAAAGACTTCCAATTTTTCAATGAGATATCATGCAGGTGATGGAACCAATTAAAGGGAAATACTACGTACTTGTTCTCCCTCTCTCTCTCTCTCTCTCTCTATTGCCTTTTCTCTTTCAGGACATCATGCATATACATTATAATAAACGAATATACACACAATATTATTTTCATTATTTATGCACCATATACAATATTTTCACATAAATACAAATATACAATTATGTATATGTTTGTATGTACTGTATGTATGTATATACACTCAGGAAAAAAAAGAAGAAAGTAAACATGTTTTTTGAGTTTATATTTTTCATACAAGATTGTGATGAAAATCAATGTATTGTATACAATGAATTGGCTATCAACCTAGTAGGTCAATATTAATGAAAACTTTACGCATGTGTGAACACATTCGTTTTTGTCCTCCAAGGCACAGAAGTCAAAATTGCAAAAGTTGACATGTTGTCTTTCATTTGCATATGCCCTTCAAGATAACAATGATAACTAAAGACGAATTTAGCACAATAAGAAACATTAATGGAATCTCTTTGCCTCTTTATAACTGACCTCAAATGAAATCAAACGAAACTAATGGGGGAAATTAAAGGGGAAATAAGAATTTTCTGTCAACTCAAGCTTCAAACGACACAGGAAATAAAGGCATAAAGATTATTAAATGAACAGAATATCTTCATTTCATTTATTCAATTTAGTAATTTAAGAATTCATGAGAAAAGTCGAAGAACCAAATATTATTCAAAATTTTCCTAATTTGAAAAAATTAGTTAAAATTTGTACCGTTTTTGTAAACATAGCTTTTTCTCTTTCATTTGATTTGATTTGATTTCATATGAATTTGGTTTTGATTGAAGATTCTTCATGTTCTTCTATTATATTTAGCCTTTATTGATTTTTCGGCCTTCAAAAATATTACGCAGATAACAGTGTTACTTGTGCATACTAATTCATGTTTATTTGTTTTTTGAGGGGGATGTTAATTTCATATCTTATTCTTCATATTACATGGAAGAGCACTTACAAAATGAAGTATAACTTGTTCAATTTTTGCAATTTTTATTTTTGTGCCTTGGAAGAGAAAAACGAAGGTGTTCATTCATGCGTAAAGTTTCCCTTTTTATTGGCCTTCCCGGTTGAAAGCCAATTAAGTTATCTTTCATAATTATGGTATATAATACATTAACTTTTAGTCAAATATCCTAATCATATATATATATATATATATATATATATATATATATATATATATGAGATGTGTACACTCAATAATGTGTATTCATTTCCAGTTTAATATTCCGTCTTATAAAGTGTCTTTAAACATTGCTTTACTATCTCGTGATTCATGACAGCATAAAAAAATAATGATACTAACATAAACCACAAATAAGCGAGATGTCTCTTGACCGCATTGTTGTAGTGCAAGTGAAGCATAACTTGACGTTTTTTGTTTGTTTGTTTTCTTAATCATAGTGGATACCATCATTGTGGTAGATTTTTAGAGCCGGGAGGGGGGGGGGGGGGGACTAAACACACGCAGAAGTAAAGGCCAGAGAGTGCATGTATTCTCTTGAAAAAGTGCTAGGTATATCAGTATATATAACATATCATCAACTACTGAACTCCGCCGCGCAGCTGAACTATTTAACATCTGCTGAAACTATACGTCGAAAGGCAGGAAGTTGTGATTATCATCAGCAACACAACAAGTTTTGTTGATTTTTGTTACAAAATGTAGAAGTCGGCTCGGCCCGCGGCTCAGCTTTCGCATTGTGACGGATCGATCTAAACGCAAACGTCTGTGCCAACATTTCCTTCCTTTTCTGGCTTATACAAAATCAATGCAAACCATTTCATATGATAAGGGAAATATTCTTCATGATTTTCTACTTTTTTAATCAAAGATGTTATTGGGAACATTTTTTGAACATACCTGTAAATGTCTTTTTCGAATCTCTCATGCCTAATAAACTACGCAGGCGAAACAATCAGTAATGGCTGAGTTTATTACCCGCCCTCTATGCAGCAATTAAGCTCTGTCATCTCGGATGTTATTACACTATTACTTCTCATTGCGTCACAAACACACGCACATACACTCAGGCACACATACATAGTCTACGTATAACACACATTATAAAGAACAGACGTGCATTCTAATGGTGTATAATGAACGTAACGTGGAGGTTAGAAATCATAAGATATGAAATGAGGGAGTCACATATCATCAATCTTTAAAGGGGCCCTGAAATCCAAATGCATGTTGATTTGTGTTGATTTATGATACCCTCAACATCAATTTTGCGGTGAAACGAATATCTAGAAACGTTCCATATATTTTTAACGATTTTTCTTCTATTTTTCTTCAGATTACTTGGGAACGCCCACAAAAAATCCTTCCAAACCAATCAATATTCTTGAGATTACCTCATTTGTCAATCATTGCTAAATTACTGAAATGTTTAACAAAAGACATTGGAATGCACCTTCCCCTCGACTCAGCATAACTTGCATGTTCCCTCGCCATGTCTTTTGTTAGTCACATTAATATGAAAGAAACATGGATTTTCACCAAACTTGCATGGAAAGTAGCATTGATTGATCAAATTTATTAAAAGGTCTTTATTAAAAAAAAAAATCTGAGTGGGCGACTTTTATCAGGACTAAAAAACGACTAAAAGTCTTTTTTCTTCTTTTTCCTTTTTTTCCTTCCTAAGTTGATTTCATGTCAGTTGGCATTTGTTCTTTGATTTTGTTTCATATAATGTCTGTAGTTTCATTAAGTCATTATTTGTTCTCTTATGTATTTTCCGCGGGCCCATACCCTACAAGCTTTGCTTTTTTAAATAGTGGTACCCTCCATTTCCATCCCAATCCTTGCATTATGCAGATGTATATACCTTAGAAAATGAATTTATGTTGTTACTCGTGATCACATGTACGTTTTTGAAATTGTTACAAATATGTTCTGTTAATGCATTGTATGAAATGTTCCCTGTTTATTTAATGGCAATGAAAAAATAAAGTTGAAGTTGAAGTTGAAGTCGAATTACACAGATATACAAAAATTATACATTAATATAAACAGAATAATGCCATAACCATAGGTACAAAGAAAAATATCACATTCAAACATATATGCAATTAATACAATTTTAACACTACAAATTACCATTTATTTCTAAATCTTAAGTACAAAAAAAAACGATAAGAAAAATACATGTATACAGCAAGGGTACAAACTAGTACCTAAAATTTTACAGAAAAAAGAAAGAAAGAAAGAAAGAAAGAAGAGGGAAAAATCCTAGAGGGGTAGGATCTCAAAGTGTTTGAATGGGCACATGCTCTCCTTGAGGGGCCCCAGGGGGCCCAAACCTCCTAAATTAAGGAATATTCAATAATATTCTTCTCTAGAATCAGAAGTGACAGAGCTTTAAGTATTTTTTTCCAAACTGCATAGTCTAACCTTCTATAAAGTACAATGTACTTGGCAGGTATTTTTACCAGAGTGATGGAATATGTAAATGGACACCATGCCCCCAGCTCTCGAAGCTGCCCCCGCCCCAAGTTTCCAATGTTCTCAAGTAAGAGTCTGCAAGAATGAATGGAAGGTGAACTTGCGATACTCACGTGAGCGCGAGACCCCCGGGTCTCTTGTCATCATTTCGATTCAAAAAAACATCATGAATGATATTTTGTAAAACATTTTCAATACAAAATAATATCATCAATAATATTTTTCAACATTACGGAAGAAAGAATATACAGTGAAAACATAACTTACAAATCTATTATCAACGATGATAAACAACGCCATATAAAAGGGAATGTTTATAAGGTGGAAAATGCATCAGGCCACATACCGTAAGCGTGTGCTTGAAATGATAGTGGCCTGAGGAAGTGGTAGTGGAAAAAAGAAACGACAAAGAGTGGGAGTGTTAAAGGGGCATTCCAGACGATTTTCATAATTTCACATCATGTAGTACATAAATCGACAACTCCATATATAGATTCATGGAATCTATTGTGGTTGTTTAGCAGAGAAACAATACATTGTACTTTGAAAAACGTTAAACAAATTACACTGAACAAGGATGATGATATAGGACGCTCACATATTTCAGAAATGTAGCAGTGTAGTTCCATTACAATACTGCTTACTTGCGAGTTCACCTGTGTATAATGTATGCATGCCTTCTTCTTTTGTTCTGTTTCCTTGAGACCCAACTCATGCATTCTTATGGTGACTCTGCCATGTCATCATCCTTGTTCATTGCAATTTGTTCTAAATTTTGAAAATATTCTTATTCTTCATCCCAATTATAAATTCTGAACCTCTGTCCTCTGTCCTAATTTATAGTTGTTCAAATGTAAAAATCTGAAAATCATCCGGAGGTCTCCTTTAAGCCTAAAATTGTGCAAATTGCATCGTGCTAAGTGCGGAAGTGCATGGACCTCAAAATTATAGATAACTAGCAGTGAAGAAAAAAGGATTCAGAAATAATTGTATTAAGACAATAATGCAAATGAGATTACCACATAATGGTCACAGTATGTCATATGCTGCAGTATGTGGGCATGGTGTGTTTATAGAGTTGTCATTGTATGAATTTTCAGACTAATAGTATGTGGTTAACCACATACTTATCATATGGTGACATGCATTTTCCACATAGTAGCCAAAGTGCATTACAGTGATACGTTTTCTCATTTTTTTTTTTTTGTTCATGGTGATGCATTAGATTTGTTGTGATCCATTTAGTATTACATTTTACCAATCATAAATTCTAAATCATGAATTATTTCACACTAACGATGTTCATTCACGGCACCAATTTGTTTGCCATCGACAGTGTTGTTTATGTACATGTTGTTGAGAAAATTATCAGAACAACCAAAGACAAATCATATAATATCGACAGCCTTGCATGTTATCCCAATGTTTGTGCAATTGCCATGTTTCTGCGAGAATGAAACGGTTCTTGAAAACAGTGATAGGTTGGTCTGTATATTGATAAATGGTATCTTCAAAAGACACCACGTGGTAGCCTTTCGCTAGCTGCTCGACTCTTCTGTCGTGAAGGTTAAACAGTAATCACACAGAGGCGGATTGCTACCAGTATGCCTCGCTCCCGCGGTTCCGATCCAAACTTGAGGACGAGTCCCTCCATCACATAGCATTGTCTATATTCGGGCATCATTTGGTATGTAAATGACCTCACCTTGGTTTTCCTTTCGTAAGTGGTATAGCGAGGGAGCAGCCGGGGAACCTCCTTGGTGCGTAATGGAGGTAAGCAGATGGTATATGCCCCTCCAATGCATCCATCATCAATATCTTCACCATCATCAGCGGACATTGGATCTTAAAATGTTGGTGTGACTGATGACTAATGAGGACCAGAGTGTGCAAACTTTCGAATAGGCCTACTAGGTTTCGTCCTGACAGCTAAAGGCATTCCCCTTATAGGATATCCTCTCAAACTCATCTTTTTAAACATTTGTTTTGTGTTGTATTTCGAATGTTACATTACATCGAGATTGTAAGGAATTCATGAATGAAACAATACGATTATTCCATAGAGGAAATGCGCTTGCATATGAAAGTGTACTTTATTATAAGTAATGTTTTTTTTTTCCTCTCTCGCCAAACTCACACACACACACACACAAACACACAACTATTTTCGGTATATAATTACACATTTACATCTATGTAAGAGGACATGCCCGTCCTGTTTTTAACGTCACAGATAATTATCATGACATTTAAAGGTAGGGGATACCTTTTACAGACCTCCCAAAATGCAGCGAAACATTAAATATGAACCTCAGGGGACTTGTTTCGGCCACTGCTGAGAAGTTTGGAAGTCAACAGTTATCTACAATTTGAATAATGCACAAAACTCAACTACTCAGTAGTTCTGTGTGTCAGCCACACTTAAGCCTTTTTGTTGCAGTCTTCTGTATTTTTTTATCTATAAACACAAATCTAAAAGTATAAGAGCTGATATAATAACATATAGAGTGTGTGGCAAGAATGTATATAGAAATGTTTGTAAGTTTTGATGAACTTTCTTCACAAAATATACATGATGGACACACATGCAGTGCATGGATCTGCAAAGGTAGCCTAGTAATGTACTGGAATTTACGGTGAGCCCCGAAAAAAATTCAATTCAAAATCTAACGGTCAATAAAAATGTACTAAATGTTACCTTCCACTTTCAATACTTTATGGGAGTTTCTAAAATGATACTCTCTTCAACATACCACTGTATTTATACAACTCTTCATGCAAATGGGATTCCCTACCTTTGAATGAAAAAAAAAAAAGAATGGGTTGATTATCAATATGTTTGGAATTTGCGTTACCTCCATCAAGGAAGGTGGAGGTATAGTGATCAATTACAGCAATCTTGCAATAATGCACCAAACAGTCAAAAGGCTTTATATACCTAATATGCACACATAAGATTGACATGTTTATTCATGTTGCCTCATTTCCTCAATTATGTTATTGCATACTGTTTAGACTTTTGGATCTGCTGACAACCACAATGTCGATACTGCTATTGACAATTACCCCCCAAGTGTGATTATGAGCCACATTAGTCGTGACGATGCATGTCTAACATACTGTCTATTTAAAGGGTCCAAAAGAAACAATGCCGCGCGCCGAAACTTCATGAAATAATGCCGGATGGGATTGCAGTAAGCGCTGGGAAAGAGCTTCCAATATGATCATCCAAATTCCCACCCCCCCCCCCCCGAATTCTTACCACACACACACACACACACACACACACACAAACTTTTTTCTTTTTATGATATTCTTTATGCAAATCATACCTGCTGAATCACCTTCTTTTTTTATTTTTTTATTTTTTCATTTTTTTGCAGAACATAGGTCTTCCTACTCTATTATACAAAAATTACATTACAACTCACACAGGCAATCAATTCCGAAATTAAATTTGAATAACATATACCGTTTTATCTCGTATATTTTCATGAGAGGATGTGTCACTTTAATGTGAACTAACGACTACATGAAATGATGCAAGGATCATTTAAAACCCCGCATGACTCAAAACACGCCAAATAATAAATAGATACTTCATGAAGTACAATCTCTCGGCATTCATAAAGTGCAAAACCAAGTGTTCTTTTAATTAACCAGTATTTCATCGAAACGGTGTATATATATATATATATATATATATATATAAATATTAATATTATATATATATATATATATATATATATATATATATGATATAAGCTTTGAAAATAACCCTAACTTTCTTAAAATTGTTGAAATTGAATTATTCACAATTACACTCACTCTTGCTGGAGTTTGACTCGTGTGGTTCAGCTTGCATTGTGGAAAACATCATTATTTCTAAGTATTAAAGGGACTGTATAGTACTGATTGAGGTGAGGATACAGCTTGTAACGTTTTGCGAGATATTTAGAAACCACTCTGTGAAATGTATAAGAGCATACAATTCTAAAGGGAATCAAAAGTTTATTTGATGAAAATCGGTTTTTGAATGACTAAGATATCTAAAAACAAGGAAAACCAAAGAGATCCTACTAAAAGTCGTGGCCTGTCAATTTCTTGAGGATCGCTTGTTTGGATTTCTCCGTCATTTCAAGGTCAATTTTCATCAAATAAACGTTGAATCCTTCTTGAAAGTTCACGCGCTTTCATATTTCATAAGAGGTTTGTCATTATCTCACACACAAAAAAAAAGTTATAAACCTGAAACTTCACGTCACCAGTACACAGCCCCTTTAAGTTACATGACGCGTGCATCTGATGGCTACTGCCCCTCTCACGTAAATATGAAGCCTATAACAGACAAACATAATAAACAACATCACTCTCTGAAAAATAAATGGAAAGTCACCTGTTCTGTCTTTCAACGTTTTTGGCTGAACGACCGAACACGAGAGTGCATATGTCAAGCAATTTTTGGAGATAATAAAAGTTGGGGTTTTTTTTTAAACTATTAATTGAGATAGAGAGCGAAAGAGAAAGAGAAAATGAGAACACGCAGTGTTTCACACTTAAGTACCTCCCTGCGGCCATTAATGGAAACTTGAGCGAGGTTTGGTTGCTTATACATCATTTTTTTATAGCTCAAGATGATCATTTCTAATTTGCTTGGCAACGAAGAGAGAGAGAGAGAGAGAGAGAGGGGGGGGGGACAGATATCACGGGAGAGTGATACCTCTTCAAAGGAAAATCATTATGTGTAACAATGAACATTTCGTGATTGTGATGCGCCGTGACTCACAAAAATACAATTCTGTGAACCTCTGGTAGTGCTCATGTCCGTTACCCACCTTCGATTCACATTTAGGCACATGAGCATGATACAGACTCCATGTTGATTGAGTATAACTCCTGTGTCGTACAGCGAGTTAAAGGAGGTGACTACAGAAGGCGCAGCGCGCGTTAATATTATCCCGCGCCGTATTTCTTTCCACAGACCAGACGACACACTGATAAGAATTTCCCTTGAGTAAGCCAGGGAGCTTTAGCGCGGAGCCGAGCCATGTTGTGAGCTTTGCCGTTCGCCGCTTCAGAAATTAATTGTTGCAAAATGCCCTTCAATCATGCGTGCGCACAATTTGATGGAGTGAACGTATCCATCAGTCGTAAGGAGCTTTCGGAGTCCCAGCTGTAAATTTTCTGTGGAAGAACTATAGCCCCGGGGAGGGCAATGTGTTGTGCTGTTGATAGCGGAAATTGAGAGCTCGGGGTGAATGGCCATGTGCTTTTTGCAATGCATACATTCACTTTTTACACAGCTGAAGGGATACTGTATAATATGCAACTCGGTACCGCCAAACACCTTGGACACACTTTTAACAGCTAAACACACACGGGAGTTATCGTCACTTGTCGGCGACGTGTGTGTGTGTGTGTGTGTGCGTGTGTGTGTGAGAGAGAGAGAGAGAGAGAGAGAAAGAAGGCATATTCCATTACATGGAGTGACTATCGACAGTTGAATACTTAAATGGTATTGGGGAAAATATTATTGTCGAAATATTTCGTAGATAATGCACAGACGTTTTCAGAATTGAAATACTGTAGGTAGCCTATACTAGCTTAGGACAATTTATGTATAATCATGATAAAAAATAATCTTCCAAATATATTTGAAATAATATTTCCAAGAAACCAATCCGTTAACAATTATTAAACAAGGCGATCGAATGAATTCCATTTTGCCCCTTCTAAGAACTCTGCTGGCTCAGAATACCTTCCTCTACGATGGGCCAAAGTACTGGAACTCACTTCCTAAGTAATAAATATAGTAATAGCAAGAACTTTGAATTTTTTTCAAGAATAAATTGAAATTATTTTTTATTGAAATCTTATAATATACAAGCGAATTAGGTTTGTTTCATTATCTCAATTAAGTCATCATCTTTTATATGCATTGATCAATTACTTATAAATTATTTTTTTACTATTAGAGTAAAATAATCTGTCAAACATAAGTCCTCCTCAGATGTTACTGTTATTCAATCGTATATCATTGTGTTTATTCTCTCCTTTTCATATGTCCGCTCTTTGCCTTCTTACCAGTGTATGTACCCAATTTTTCGTAATATCAATCCAGAGTGCTTCTTATTACTAGTATATATGGAATCCACTTTGCTTGTGTCCACGATGGCGCGTGGTGTAGTTTCATTTGTTTTCTTTTCCCCCTTTTTCTCCTTCTTCCTTTTTTTCCCGTTCCTTCCTCATTGATTTTATGTCAGTTGACAATGGTTTCTTTGATTCTGTTTCATGTACTTGTTTGAAGTTTCATGTAGTCATTATTTGGTCTCTTATGTATTTCTGAGGGTCCCACATCGTACAAGCTTGGCCTTTTATTTGGACCATTCATTTCCATTCCCATCCTTGTACTATGCATATGTATATACCTTTAAAAATTGTTACTCATTATCACATGTAGTTTGTTAATTTACGTTTGTGAAAGTATTACAAATATGTTCTGTTAATGCATTGTATATAATTTTCCCTGTGTATTTAATGGAAATTAAAATAAAGTTGAACGTTTGAAAGTTTAGTTAATTTCGGTGAAGGATTTCACATAATAACGAAAAAAAAAGCAGTCGTGTTTTAAAAGTCGTATCATAAAATAACAAAAACATATATGAAATGTTGCACGGCGAGCTCTTGATAACGGTGTTACAAAAACCACTTTAGATATCAAATTAATGAAGGCAATGGTAAAAAAAAAATCAAAGCGTCCGTGATGAGCATACAAGATTGCTGGTTGTGCCTGTCAAGCCATGACAATAATCATGCAAATCATTCACGTCTAATAAACCATTTTTTTTTTCTTATTTGTCTTTTATGATGAATGTTTGATTGCTTGCCGTGCATTTATATTTACACATATATTCAACCGTGTATAAATGCTTACAATGACATAAACCTCAAATTAGTACCCATGCCTCAATGTTTATATTTTATATTTCTGTACGTGTCAGTAAAATTTGCACCCTCAGTTTTGTGCTAATCAATGGTGCAAACATGCACCATAAACATTAATACATTGTGAATTGAAAATTTGGAGCACGAGTACCAAGGTTTTACTCGTAAGATCAAACTTACACTCTGATGGATATGTCTGCATCTTTGTAGGTAGGAATATAAATATTACAAGATTTAATTTTCTACTTGCATAATAAAGGTGCAATTGTGCACCCCAGGATGCTGCTATAGGGACAAATAGGGTGCAAATTTGAACCTTTATTTTTTAGAGTGCACATGTACTGTAATTTTGGCACGGACTGATGTATAATAATGTAGGGGAAATTGTTGAAATTGTAGAAACTAGCTATAATGAGTATCATATTTGTATATAATTATGTTTGATTATATCCATAATAAAAGAATTGTAAATAATGCCATACAGAGAATAAATAAATCAAATCAAATCAAATCAAACAGGGAGGTCGAGCTGACATCAGACTACCGAGTGCAGGTCGACGACCGACTACAAACTACGACACGTCGGGACACCTCACGGCCGGTACTCGCGGGGCTTGTGGGGCTGGGATCCCCGTGATTCATCGGACGAGTGCTGGAGATGATAAACCCAGTGGCAGGAGCGGCAGGGATATCTTACCAGGTACGTAAGAGTCAATAAACAAAATAATTAATGCAGAAATCACGAGAATAAACGAACATGTAAAATTATAAAACCTTAAGAAGAAATCTTCCTTTGTTTATGACGTTCAAGCAATGCGGAAACATTCTCTTTACGTGCGTATTTTATTCATTATTATCATTTTCCTCATATTTATTTATATTTGTATTTATCTATCTATTTGTTCAGTTTGATTTGTTAGTTATTCAATCTTCTGTAAACAGGGTACTTTCAGTTTAGAAACTGAAAATTCAAGACTGACGTCGGCAGGAAAAAAAAAATAGTCTTGAATGGTTTGCTCCTGCATACAACGTTCTCACGCATAATTCAGCTGCCTTACTACATTGTTTTTATAATGCTGCCCGCTTACTTTTCTCTTGAAACCCTCAGCGTTTAAAATTCTAAGCTCAAACATTTAACTTTTGTTTTCCGTATCCACGCTGCAGTTAGAACCTCCCCATTGTTAGAATAACTCTATTATGAATGCCCAAATGATGCTTATTAGGTAAACAACACGAACCATTTTGGTAAAGGTAAAAGTAAAGGAGTGTATAAAGAAAGGAATGGTTACATTTAACGAAACTCAACGCAGCACGTAAATAAAGTAAAACAATCTACGTGTTATTAGCGTGTTTGGTGGTGCCTAGACGAAGCCGGAAATGAATCCCTACATGTAATCACTTCTTACCCCATGTCACTTTTCAGATTAAAGAAACAAACATTCACCCAGTGTTGATCAGCTTGAATGTGTATTTTGTTTGAGAACAAATTTGAAATTAATGATAACGTTGGTCATGATGCTTTAAAAAGTAATCATGTGAACAATTATATGGAATATTGAATGATTTCCAGTTCTCACATGACAACATAATGTTATTTTGAAATTCCGAGGGGACTCCGCAGCGACTAAAATTACACGACTTATAATATTCTGTCTTTTTTTCTCCATTAAGAATCTTTAAGTTAAAATGATAGTGATAACAATACTTTTGCATTTGTCAAATATTGATTCAATTATTTGTGTGGTTGTTTCTGAGTGTGTGTGTGTGTGTGTGTGTGTGTGTGTGTTTGTGCCATGTGTGCGCACTTTCCAACGAACTCAAAAGAAATATTTTTGCAAATATTCGAAAGTCAATTTTTCACTTCCTCCGGGGTTTCCTCCCTGAGCTGAAACTTCTCGATTCTCTCGTTCCTTATTCCTTTCAGTTTAGTGAATTCGGAGCTGAACGAACGACGGATGGAAAGAAAAAAAAAAATGTATATGAATACATACATATATCCATTGACTGAGGTGTATGACGTTAACTGGCAACATAGCAGGATGTGCCAAGATTTATTCATGGAGCAGGTGGTCACTCTTGAATCACGCGCGGTGACATTTGAGTGTCATCCACAAACCACTGTCGGAACGATACAAGCGTGTATGTATGGATCTCTACACCCAACTCCGCCTCAAGGACTCGGAGGAGTTTGTTCGTATTATGGAGGGCATTCCAACCATGATCATGCAAAAGAACGGTGTGCAGGAAGACCAGACGCGGGGGCGTATGAGTTTCGAAGGTGATATGAAATCTTGATGGAACAATTAAGCACGTGGACAGGATATGCCTTCGGAATGGGTGCTACATTATTCCTCTTCAACCTTTGGACCGTTATATATCCAGCAGGCTGATTCACCCTATGGTGCTTATTTTTTTTTTTCTCTCCCAGTTGCTGGTACACAACGATTATGCATTGGAAGCTATGCATTAACCCATCCAGTCCCAGAAAACACATTGCTGTTATTTGGTGCTATTTCTATTTATCACGATTTGTTTCAAGTGTTTTAATACGGTAAAGCAAAAGAAAAAAAAAAGTATTATTTAAGCATTTCCATTATATCACATCAATTCAATTACTTTGTTTCCAAAGGTAATACATAATTAAACGTATACAAGTGAAGAAATAAAGAGTTACAAGCCATAAAGTATAGTACATTGTTTCAGTTGCATGATTTTTTAAACCATTTTAAAGGGATGGAAAGTTTTCGTTGAGATGAGGGATTCAGTTTTTAACTTTTTACGAGATAATTAGAGACCACTTATAAGATATTAAATTCATATAAAATTCTATGAAGAGTTCAATGTTTATTTGATGAAAATCGGCTTTGAAATGGCTGAGATATCAAAAATAAAGAGATCTTAATAACAGATGGGACCCATCTTTTTTTTTTTTGACGACTCTGTTTAATTTATTTTTCGATACCTCAGCCATATAATCTTTGAAATCTTCTTAGAACTGTATGCTCTGTAATATTTCAAAAATGATCTGTAATTTACTCGCAAAAAGTTAAATACTTAATCCCCCATCTCAACCAAAGCTATACAATCTCTTTAAACGCTTAAAAAATTGTGATTGATTGCTGAATTTGCAGTGAATTCAAAATTAGAAAGACGTTCCTGCCTCCTCTCTCCCTCTATTTCTCTGACATTTTTAGCAAATTACTTTCTGATTAAGTACAGATTGTTGCAATAATTCAAAATATTGTATGTGGTATTTCCCCAATATGATATGATAAGTGGGAAATGATCATTTCTGCAGGAAGAAATTGCCCAGAACTTGATGGTTATTAGAAAGAGGAGAGAGAAAGAAAGACTTAACGAGAGAGCAATACAGAGGTCCATAACGTAATTGATATGCAAACGACCCCGCCTGTTTGTATTGTTCCAGGAAAGTGACAAGATGAAAAAAAAAACAACAACAAAAACTTTGAATGAAGCCATTCGCTAAATAAATACAGGGTGTGTTCCTTTAAACCCGCAGGGTGAAATTCAACTCCAACTGAATGTACGGGCGTTGTTGCTTTGACATCGGATAGATTCAAGTTGTTTAATTGTAGCGCTTCCCAAATAGAATACTTGTGATTCATGGAATTTGAACATTTTGCACTGTTATGTTATCCTACATTATTGCTTTTTACGGAGCCTTTATTTACAGTGCGCGGGGTCACCAAATGACTACTTCTACGAACAATTTAGGTGTTTATAGCGTTTTGATAGAGGAATACAGATTGCCGGTAGTTTGATAAGATAATGTGTGATGACCATTGCTGCAGAGTAGATTTCATGTGACCCGCTTTATACTGTATTGTGCTACCTTTTTGCACCTTAGCTTGCTCCCTAAAACGCGTTGCATCCAAACCTGTTACGACACGTGTCACGTGCGCAATACATGGTCTAAATATTTTCTCAGATCGTAATGATGAATGGAAGCCATGTTTATTATAATGATGAAGAGTTTCAATGTCTTGAATGTCTTGAATAAATACAAATAAACCAGTTGCTCATTTTCGCATGATAAACACGAAGACCTGTTAAGATGATATCCTTTTTTTTTTACATATCAATGACAATGAAATCAATGATAAAACTAGAGTGTTTATTTCGTTTTAGAAAAAAAGGTAGTAAGAACGTGACGCGTGCACATGCACGTTCATGTCTGCAGACCAATCTATGCGCATTTGCACTTGTTTAGAAAGCATCTATTGAGTTAATCTATTGAATGTTCATGTGGTTAAAAGTAAAAAGAAAACAAAGGAGTGTTTGCCACCGTAAGAACATGCTGAAAACTTATCATGCTGCAATCTCGATCTCGAATAGGCGTTGGAACAAAGAAATGTCGTGTAGTATTATTAAAATAGACAGCGTGATATGCAAATCGCATGCTTATTTCTTTGCTTGAATGAAAGAAAAAATGTTTGTTGTATTAGAATGTTAATTCAAGCGTACCCTCAGGTATGTAGGATGAAGTGTACTTAACATATCGCTCCTAATTTGGGTTGCTGTGTTTTTTTTAAGTCTAGGACAATGCCCATAAATTTACACCTGTTATCATGATACATTCATTATCTTTATCAACAGTAGCTTGCAAGACTCAGAAAATCATACTGTGCCTTAAAAACTGTTTGTTTTCCGAATGGTTCCGTTTTGATATCTGCAGACTTTATGTTGTTGGGTTTTTATTTGTTTGAAAAAGATACGTAGTACGCTGCATACCTCACCGTGACAGGGTACCCACGGAAATCTCAAAGTTTGTACGGATATCGTTGGTTGCCATTTCTCGAAAGCCATTTAATGTTTAAAATGAGGAAAGATATAACTCCACATCACACGTAGACACGACGCTAAGTTGTCATGGGGATATTACGACACGGCGTACGTCGTGGTCAGTGTTTAATGGGCAAGGTTGATTAAGAGATCGTAATAACTTCAAGCATTGAGATGTTTTGGAGGGGACAATGCTAACGTTACTGTATGAGTAAGTAATACGACTATTTCCCCTCTAAGGCACTTTCTTCCCCCCATCTCCCCCTCTCTCTATCCATTCCCCCCCCCCTCTCTTTCTCCCTCTGTGATAATGATCTTGAGACTAGAATGAGCTCCCAGGGGCACCAGTTCATTGAGTGACGAGTGTGAAACATGAACTGTACTTTGCCCTATGAATTTGTTTCAGATGACAAAACAATAGTAAAGAATGCAAGGATGAAATTTAATAGAGCATGTATATTATACTATACACAGTACATGTGCAATGCACATAAATTCCTTGTGTATTGCGTGATGTGATGCAACAGTATAAAGCAACTATTTTGTAATCATATCAAGTGATTATCTATGATGGTTATGCATTATCTGTATCTGGGGTAGGTATCATATCAAGTTTTCCTTTTATTCATTCATTATTTTACCCAAAAGATTAATATTTCACAGTTATTTTATCATCTTCATGTTACCTGTAAGAGTAGACAAAACCCGTGCTTGTCGATGAAGTGCTCACTTTGAGAGGCGGTTCACTCCTCTTCTTGTTTTGAGGTGCATTAGACGTACATTTCATCGCACACTTAATCATCTTCACGCCACAGACCGTGTGTAAATACGGGGCGTCGAAGTGGAGGAAATGTGATCGCATTTGCCTGATAAGCCAGACTGGTACGCACGGCGCACCTAGCGTCCCTTTCACGATCGAAATTTAAATCGCATTTAGGTGCGTGGTGCTTTTGATGGCATTAGGAAGGTCATACCAATATCCCCCAATGGTTTGCTCTTGTTTAGGTTCATTGCTCCAAAGAGGCTTTCCTGTGAATGATTTCTGACGCCTTGATTACACTCCACTCAAGCCTGGTAATAGATTCCCGAAAATAGTGCAAAGATATAGGTGTCATCTTGGTCTCGGTTTGTTTGTTTGTTGGTTTTTTTTTTATTTTTAAACGTAAAATTTGGTAAGATTCTGACCATTTAGTATGTTTACCATGCTCACCAGAGTGTCTAGGTATGGTTTTTGATTCTATATTGATCTTTTCAAATAATAGTTTATTTTTTAACAGCAAATCTCATTCTTGTTTATTTGTTTGTTTGTTTGTTTGTTGTTTGCTTGATTTTAGAGGGAAGATGTGTTCCGAGAAAAATTTAAGAGATCTTTCCTTCTCGAAATGTTTTTTTTTTTTTCACGAAAAAGGGAACTCCTTATGAATACAGTAAGATCTTAATCCTAGATTATTTCAATAAAGCCAAAATCAACAGGATTGGAAATACACCCTTCCTTAAAAATAAAAACGCACTTTCACAGCATATTAAAATTACGCAATATCAGTGTTCAATCCACCATGTTGTGCGATTAATACTTCTAGGCCGTTGGAGTGTGTCAGATCTTTAACTCTATGAATATCATAGACATCCTGTCTGTAAACGTAAACTATGGATTTTTCCAGATACTGGTCTGAAAAAGGTTTGAAAAATTAGGAAATGTCCTTTCCCTGTGAGTGCACCCCTTTTACCTCAACTACTAGTAGTCCTTTAAGTACCACGGTCCACCACGTTCCCATGGAGTACACGAGCTGGCTTTTTCATGTGATGGGTTCGTCGTTGGTCGGCTTCGATCCCGGCGTATTTGCTGGAAGTCGCACGTTCTGTAAATATGCCATATATCATATGTCCGCCATATCGTGATTACCTGAAGGAAAAGGTTCCCCAGTGGCTCCGCTTGGATCAGGCGACCACGTGTTTTGCCCCTCTCCTTCCTCTTCTTTGCGTGCGTATAAGTGCGTATGTGTCTGTCTATGTTTGTAGGTCTGTTTGTCTATGTGTCTATGTGTGTGTCTGTCTGGGTTTGTGTGTGTGTGTGTGTGTGTTTTATTTTTTTTTTGTTATGTGAATCCAATCATTTTTTATAGTTTATTTGCTGTCATTTCCTCTAGATATCAAAGCTTAGCATGCACATTTAGTTGGTGTAGCGAAGGTACTGCACATTTTGGATTTTGCTTGATTATATAAAGGAGAGATATGCCGATGGATTTTGGCAGTGCAATGATGAATATGAATTCAGATATGTCTTTACATATTATCTCCTCTTCTGTACAAATGTAGGCACAACGAGTGTCGTATATTCTTTATTATTTGTTTTTCTACTAACCTTGTATCCTTTTTTGCAATTTCTTGCGTTTCAAAAATTGTAATGATATCTACTTCATGTTTTGATAAAATGTATTATAACTGTGTCTGAGGTGGATTAATGGTTGTTGACTTGAGAATAAACGGAGAGACTGAATTGACAGAATTCGTCAAGACTGATTTGTAGCATGCAACTGCAAGAAAAGCTTTAAAATACAAGCGCGATGGAGCACCCCAATTATCTCGCAGAAATCCATCGGCAGCCGAGCCTCATTTGCATAAAGTAAACAACATGTACTCGCGTAGTTGAGAAAAAGTAAACAACTTCTCAAGCTAATAACAATTTAAGGAAACCTATTTTCGGATTAATATTGAGTTAGTTTGAATTTGAAAACATGTCCGAATATGCACATATAACATATTAAAGGATTTGACAATGATAAAATATGAAATTTTAGCGAAAACCTGGCGAGCAAAATTGCCAAAAATATGCCTCGAAAATCATCCTAAAATTCACGAAGTGTGATTGCAGAACCAAAGCGCAATTCGAACAAAGTACACTGAAATTTATTTATCTGCTTGCATTTTCAATTTCATACCGTAATATTCCTGGCCATGGTTGTGTCGGAAAAAACAGAAGGTGATGCCAAAAATGACACGAACACAAAGCGTACAGGTCGGTCCCATGTATATATAATCGCGTCACTGTATAGCGTTGCAAGTCACAGCACACACAACGCATTGCTGCATGCAGCGTGCGCGGCAGCAGCTCAGCAGTCACCGCCGTGCTACACTCAGCAAAATTGACTGCGTCACATGCAAACCAACAATGAGCACGAAATCCTGAATCTCACGTACCACGCATGCCCAATATTACGGGAAAAGAAATGACGTCATTTTCAATTGTTTCGCTGACTGCAATTTTCTATTCCAAACCCTGTAGAAACAAGTTGATTTCTCAAAAAGTACAGGTGGAACCAAGCGGAAACTTTCACCATATATGGATTGAGGCCTGATGAACTTATGTTGCCAATTTCGGACACATTGGAGCCCGGCCATAGTCCAGTCGGAAAAAAAAAAAAAACAGAGAGCATGTTTTGCGAGAGGTGATTTTCAAAACGCTTTAATATCTCAAGTTCTAGAGCAGCAAATTTCATAATTTTTTCATCAAAAGGAAGGTTTTTAAAAACTTAGATAGTGTGGGAAGCTTGAGTTTACTAGCGGCACGCACAGCGGCACAAGGAGAAGGTAAAGATTTGACTTTTCATGCACGCAGTTTCGGGCAGCCGTGGATGCCCGTTGGAAATTCAAATAGAATGGGGCGATAATGAGATGCAAATTGGGGTGCTCCACCGCGACTGAATATACGCTGAATTTTCGGGTGCTGTTCGTTATTCCGAAGGTTCGATATTCCGAAGGTTCTTTATTCCGAAGATTTGTTCATCCGAAAATGAAATTCGGAGAAACGAACCTTCGGAATAAGGAATCTTCGGAATAACGAGCTGTAACCGAATTTTCGTATACATATTGCAAATCACGTCTAGTAAACCATTGCAATCTCTGATAATTGGTAGTTTTTCATTCAGGTGTTTACAATTGATTAATTTGATAGACTAAAGAATAAAGAAAAAAGATAAGAAATACCAAGAAAATGTCCTTTCATCACGACCCTTGCGGGAATGACAATTGTCATGGTAACGACAGGAATCCAGCTTCCTGATTGGCTGTTGCTCTTGGAATGTATTATTCCAGCAAAAGTTGCCTTCCATACATTTTTTTTTTTTTATGAAACGGGGCCCTGAAGATATTGCTTACGACGTTCTGCCGAATCTTGCATACAGTATCTCATAATCTGGTGGAAAATCAATTAAATTGGAGATACTGATTGAAGTGGAAGACAATGATATATAAACTAGGACATGGCAATTCTGATGAAATGCTGAATCAAGAATGCAAATACCAAACTAGTGGACAAAAAAACTACAACAATCAATAAAAATGGAAACTAAACACACAATCCATTCTGACTATAGAAAACGGAAGTTTAACCATTTTTTTTAGATGACGTATAAAGGACATCAAAAACGATGAGTAAGACTCTCCAGGAGTATTGTATTAGATATTTAAGATACACAACAAAAGACGATTAAAAAAAAAAATAACATGAAAACGCAAGGCACTCTTTGACCAAAAGATGGATATTCATTACAATTTTTTATACTCTTCACGAATTTCCGTCCCCTTTAAGTTATGCCTTTGATTCCAACGTGAAAAGTACTTTGTCAACTCATAAACCTTCCACTGCGTCAATCCATCAATTTTATGATTTAAAAAAGGGTTTGAATACACATGCAGAAATGACCATCTGGCACGGAAGATCAGCTAATCGGCTGAGAACGTGACTACTGATTTGATAACTTGTGCTAAGACTGGCATGATAACAAACAACCAACAGTGTCAAGATTTCATTGGGGACCTTCCGAACAGACGTATTTTTACATACATTGTATGTAATAAGAATGAGAGAGAGAGAGAGAGAGAGAGAGATACATGCATGTTTATAATGCTGTGGAATGAGGAATGTAATATGTGCATATATTTTTTGTAACTTGTTTTGGCTTCACTTTCTGGAAACTGGTGTGCAAACAACAACAACAACAACAATCACTTAAATTTGCAGTAACACATTTTTTTTACATGCAATAATATGAAATGTCACGACTAGCAATACAGAGTTTCGGTCGATGGTCTAGAAATTTACTTTGACCCTGTATATCCTGTCTGCCAGCCAAAACAGACAATCTGGGTGAAATTATGCAAACAAATAACTCTTTTTCTGAGTATTTTACACTGTTTTCCATTCTCGTACGTTTCTAAAGAGGATGTTGTGATTCAACGCACCCAGCACTTCCTCCCCAGTGATGCATATATAGTTTGCTATGACTCAAAACAGTAATTACATTGTAGTCAGGTGTCATGGAATTACCGAGTGATTCGTCTTTTTCTTTAAGAGGTGAGAAAAAAAAATGCGGATGTTAAGCCATATCTAAAACCATGAATATCTCACGAAACAAATGGTATCAGAAAATACGTTGGTCTTATTATCACTTTTAGAAGACTAGAAATGTCTGAATTTGCAGCCAGCATTGGCTATACATCATACAACCATAAGAAAACTGAATACAACTATTAGAACAAGTGAAAAACAAAAACAGACTACTACTTATACGAAAGGGAATTGCAATCAGAACTTTAAAAAATCATTACTTACATACTTTATGATAGGACGATGGTAACAAAGCAAAGACAGTTTAGATGAAAATCATACTTCATAAGAAATCAGGAATTGAATAGATGTGTTTAAAGGAATTGCTCAAAGGAAGTGATGGAAGAAGCCTGCCTTACGTAGAAGAGGGGGAGGATTGCTCCAGAGAGGGGGGTGTGCGAGGGAAAAGCTGTTGTCTCCCCAAGAGTGCGAGAATAGAGGAACCTGGAGAAATGAAGAACCTAATGAACGGAGTCTGCGGGGGGCTTAATACAAATGTATAAAGGAGTTCTGGCGGTAAAGTGGCGAGGATCCATGGACTGTGTGGTAGACCAGCAAAAGAACTTTGAAGATGATACACTTTTCGACTTGTAATAGTACAGAGACTAAAGAATACATGTTGTGTGACAGGATAAGCGTGACAAATCGTGATGCAGAGTTTTGGAGGCGTTCAAGTTCGGATAGATGTTGGAGGGACAGGCTGAGATAAGAGAGGGTCACAACAGTCAACAAGAGTAGACAAGCTGTTTTATTGCACTTCTGGTCAGGTAACCGGGGATAAAGCCAAGGCTGCAGAGTTGTTATATGGATCTTGATAATAGTGAGAAACAAGAGCACTGAAGTTATCGCCAATTTGGATGCAGAAGTCCTTCATATCAACTTTGCGGATTTATTCTCAGACTAGATGCAATCGTCCTTTCGACAGTGTCTTTGATGCAAGTTTCAAGGTGTCCTACAGCCGATGACATCGAAGTCCAGGTTGGAGGAAATGATCCATAGAGCTGAATGTCATCAACATAGCTCTGAAAGTAAAAAGCTTGCATGACGCATCACCGTCAACCTCAGTAAGATTATGTGATGTACTGTATGTATACACACACACACACACACACACACACACACGACTCACGCGACTAAGCGCATGTCTAAAAAAAGTGGCAAGATTTGTGCAATATGTTTTTTAGAATTTCATAATTAGGGCATTTTGGAATGGAATTTCAGAAAACGGTTTGCATATCTAAAGACGTCAGAATTCATTCTACAATGTGGCGGTGAAAACTCAATTTCGGTATTTTATGCCGTTTGGGCCCTTTTCTCGCGTCACGGCTCATGTTTATACACTCGGTTAAAAAAAAAATGAAAGAAGGCAGAAATATTTTTTTTTAGTTCATATTTTTCATAGAAGATTTTGATGAAAATCAATGTATTATATACCATATAAAAGGTATTTTAATTGGCTATTAAACTAGTTGGTCAATATGTAAAGGGGAACTATGCGGGTGAGTGAACACACTCGTTTTTGTCCTCCAATTCACAGAAGTATAAAGTGCAAAAATTGACATGTTGCATTTCATTTGAAAATACCCCTCAAGATAATGATAACTAGAGAAACACTCTGAGAGCGCAGACCTCCGCCAAGCATGCAAATCATTTTCACCACTGATCTTGTTCTTCCATAGAGATATCAGTGATTTCCACCCATACGTACTTATAGCACTGTGTGCTGAAAGTCGCCTGATTTCCCAATATAGAAGCCCTTGTTACGTCATAAGCCCTCAGCTGCACGGCGCGCCTCACCCCAGCAGAAACTAGAGCACGCACTTTAGTGCGCGCAGGCAAACCTCAAATACGCGCAGCCTGAACTCCCAAGTTCATTGACCCTACTGCCAAAATATCAAAAATCCTTCATAAATTCCCAAAAAATTATCGGATCACAACCAAAAGTTAATCGTTTGTTACTTCTGTCATTCTCAGTCTTTCCTGCAAGTTTCATCCCAATCCGTTAACTACTTTTTGAGTTATTTTGCACACGGACAAACTAACTAACGAACGAACACACAAACCAACGGTAACAAAAACATAACCTCCTCCCTTGGCGGAGGTAACTAGAAAAGCACTCTGAGAGCGCAGACCTCCGTCAAGCATGCAACTTATTTCCACCACTGATCTTGTTCTTCCATAGAGATATCATACGTACACACAGCATCGGTGCTGAAAGTCGCCCGATTTCCCGATATAGAAGCCTTTGTTACGTCATAAACCCTCAGCTGCACGGCGCGCCTCGCCCCAGCAGAAACTAGAGCACGCACTTTAGTGCGCGCAGGCAAACCTCAAATACGCGCAGCCTCAACTCCCAAGTTCATTGACCCTACTGCCAAAATATCAAAAATCCTTCATAAATTCCCAAAAAATTATCGGATCACTACCAAAAGTTAATCGTTTGCTACTTGTGTCATTCTCAACCTTTCCTACAAGTTTCATCCCAATCCATGAACTACTTTTTGAGTTATTTTGCACACAGACAAACTAACTAACGAACACACACACAAACCAACGGTAACGAAAACATAACCTCCTCCCTTGGCGAAGGTAATAAAAGACCAGTTTTACACAATGATAGACATGAATGAAATAGCAAAAACAACGTTTCGCTCTCTTTATCTCTTTATAACTTCAAAGAAAATCAAAGTTGGAAACTACAGGGGGAAAATAAGAATTTTCTGTCAATTCAAACTTTTAATGAAATAGGGAGTAAGGGCAGAAAGATGATTAAATGAACAGAATATCTTTATTTCATTCTTTCAATTCAATCATAATTTGAGAACTCATGAGACAAATTTAAGAGTAAAATACTAATAACAATTTTTCTAATCTGAGAAATCAATACAAATGCCTACCATTGTTGTTTATATATCCTCTTCTTTCATATCTTTTGGATTTGGATTTGACTGAAGATTCTTCATTTTTCCTTCACTATTTTAGCCTTTATTGATCTATTGGGCTTCAAAGATATTATAGAAATCAAAGCCTTATTTTTGCAACTTAATTCATGTTTTTATTGTGTTAAATTTGTCCTCTCCTTGTTACTATTACATGGAAAAGCATTTATGACGAGCACACCTGAATGACAACTTGCTAATTTTTGCAATTTTTACTTCTATGTTTTTGAAGAAATTTTACCTTTTTATTGCCATACCATGTAGATAGCCAATTTAATTACCTTTCATACGGAACATGATACATTAACTTTTAGTAAAATATTCTATGAGAAATACAAACTTAAAAAAGTATTAACTTTTTTTTCTGAGTGTTTATATATATATATATATATATATATATATATATATATACGTATATATATATATATATATATATATATATATATATGTTATATTATATTATATTATATATCATATCATATCATATCATTATTATCCATAACTGCATTGTCTTAATTGTCATAAGTTAAAGGGATTGTATAGTTTTGGTTGAGACCTAATTTCATGTCTCTAACTTTTTTTTTGGTGAGATAATGAGAAACCTCTTATGAAATTTGAAAGAGCATGTAATTCTATGAGGAATTCAACATTAGTTTTATTTGATGAAAATTGGGTTTGAAATGGCTGAGATATCCAAATAAGAGTGATTCTAATAAAGTGTGGGACCCACACTTTATTACGATCGCTTTTTTTTACTTTGTTTTTGGATGTTTCAGTCATTCTAAACCCGATTTTCATCAAATAAACTTTGAATTCCTCTTATATGGTATGCTCTGAACTACATAATAAGTGTTTTCTTGGTATCTCGCAAAAAGTCAAAAGCTCGATACTGTACCATCCCTTTAGAAGGCTGTATTACACTTTGTACCTGGCTTTGGGTTGTACCGATCTGACATTTTTTTTTTTCAATGGTTTTTCTCTTTTTTTTTTTGTATATACATCCTGTTTGCAAACAAGGCTCCAGAACACCGGAAAATTCTAATCGACTTGCCTGGTTTCCGTGAGCCTTTGCGGGCACACTCACTCATTCAGGTTGCGACAATGTTTCCACAAGTGCAGTTAACTAGATCATGCTCTTCTTGAAATCTGAAACACCTACATATATTCAGCAAATTCGACCTACTGAGGATAGTCCTCGATATGCACTGGAACATGGCCCATGGCTTTCTGTGTTCGTATCATATTCGACACGCTTTATAATTCTGAGCACCATCGCTCGTGATTTTCTGATTTAAAAAAATATTCTAAGGTTCCTCAGTGTTACTGATACTAATATAGATATTGATGGTGATACACCGTATTGATATTGATACCGGAGTGGACGACACAGTAGATTTGAATTGAAATTGAAATTATGTGCTTGCATAGGTACTGGACACATTTAAATAGGATTTGTTGTGCCTGTTACTGAACGAAGTAACATGTCGTCAAACGGTGATACGACGTGGAAACATTTCTCTTGACGACCTATGAGCAAAGGTGAGTAATGATTTCTAGGATTTTCTTTTTTAATTTCTCTATCAATTTAATGTATATCATTGCCCATTATGTTTATACCGATGTCAGAAAGGTAAAAATTTGCGACTCTTTATTGGGCAAGATGACATTGTCAAAGGTATATTTATATGCACATAATATGCGCTGGTAAACCAAACTGATTTTATACCACGATCTATGCTGAGTGAAACTGAACTGAAACCTTGTCAGGTTCATTAATGCAACTATTATTTCTTGTTGTTGTAGTTGGTTTTCTTCCTTTTTGGGGGTTAGGCATGCTACAACTGGTTCCCACTGCACTTGAAATGTAGTAATTGTATTCCGAAAGCAGTCACAAAATATATTCTTTCTGTAAAATGGGAGACAGAGCTAGTGGTTCAGTAAATAGAGCCCTTGCACAATGGGTTTGGTATAGTCAGTACACGTTAATCCTTGGTTAGAATGTCACACTACAATATTCTTGCTCATTAATTTGTATTAATGAGTATCTAATCAATGCTGCGACGATGATGGTAGAGCTCTTTGAAAGAGTATTGTCAGCTGATTGTCAAATGAGATACTTTAACAAGCTAGATAAGATCATAGTACCCAGCCTCATGACTAGGACTTTTGTCGGGTCAAATTTGGAAATAGTGGACAGTTCTGAGGGGGAGGGCGAAGGGACTAAGCCGGGTATAGGATCCTGGAGGCGCATGGCGGTATACCCAGACGATTTATCCTCGGCGGGATGGGTAATAATGCATGTGATGTTGGGGGAAACGTACTCCCCGGCTGATGTTCGTTATTCCGGAGGTTTGTTTAGCCATAAATGGAATGAAATTCATTATTCCAAAGGTAGATACTCCGAAACACACAAATTCCGTGTACACTGTATTATTCATATTTTTTTATTCGAAAATGACATAGGGTTCGTAATTCCAATCGTTTGTGGCGTTATTTGAAAGGTTCGTTCGTACTTTGTTATCACAAAATAGCGTATTTCATGGGGATTATCTACTAACAGTATACCATGATGCCCATCGCTTTTTTTTCTGAATTGTAAATGGTTCATCAACCTTCATCATGTATGGAATAACATAAGATATAAAGCGATAAGGTAAAAGTAAAGTAGAATGAAACAAATCATTGTATTTGAAGGAACAAATATGCGTCATTCTATATAGACACAATGCTCACATTTCTTGATAACAAAATGGATACTCTTAAAAGTGACTATTAAAAACGTAAAAATTCCATAACAATAAACATATTGTCTACAATCAAACCTGAAATTTAGTTGACTGAAGAGGTTCGATCGGACCTATCAAAATATAATGTTGCTAGGCAAACTGGAGACGGTGTTACTAAATAACATATTTTTTGATTGTTTGTTTTTGTATGTCTGATGAGCTTTTATTCAACCGTGTTGTTTACAACCATTTTTAAACTGAAACACTAGAAGTTAGAATATTTATAATTTCAACTACACTCAACAACAAAAAAAAAAGAAAGTAAACACTTTTTCCATTCTATATTTTTCATGGAAGTTTTTGGTCAAAATCTTTGTGTCATATACCATAAGGTTATCTAATTAGCCATCAATCCAGTAGGTTAGTACAAAGGGAAATTTTACGCATGAGTGAACACGTTCATTTTTGTCTTCGAAGGCACGAAAGTAAAAATTCATTTGCAAACGCATTCATGGTAGCACTGAAAACAGAAGATTAGTTTAAGACAATGAGAGATATGAATGAATACCAAAAGTAAGCTTTTGTTCCCTTGTATCTCTTTATATCCTCAAACAAAAAGGAAGTGGGAAACTAAAGGGGGGAAATAAGAGCTTTTTGTCAACTCAGATTCAAATGACATAGGGAGTAAGCCGTAAAGGTGATAAAATGAAAAGAATTTCTGTATTTCATTCTTTTAATTTAGGAATTTAAGAAATCGTGAGACAATAAGAACAAAATATCATTTTCAATTTTCTGAATTTGAAATGTTATTTCAAATTCAGAAAATTTTGTTAATACTGCCTCTTCTCTAGTGTCATTTGAATTTGGATATGACAAAAGATTCTTCATTTTCTCCATTTTTTTTGCTGCCTTTCTTTATCTTTGGAGGCTACAAAGACATTATAGAGATCAGTGGGTGATTCTGTAAATTAATTTGTGGATCTGATCGTGTTAAATTTGTCTTTTGCTCTCATTGTTACATGGAAGAGCACATACGCATGAATAAGAACTTGTCCATTTTTGCAATTTTTACTTTTGTGCCTTGGAAGAGAAAAACACATGTGTTCACTCATGCGTAAAGTTTCCCCTTGTACTAACCTACCAGGGTGATAGCCAATTAAATTACCTTTAACACGGTACATAAAATATAAATATTTAGCCAAATATTCAATAAAAATATGAGCTTGAAAAAGTGTTTACTTTCTTCTTTTTTTTTTTGCTGAGTGTATTTCAACCATTTCAATTTTCGTCACGACGTGAAAGAAATTCACTTAAATCATCACTCAACTTGACACTGGTCTTATACCCTCAGTGTTAAAGTCCACTGCATTGTCAGTCAATCTGATTGAAACAAACTGCTCTCTCTTAACTCCCTTCTAAATTCTCACATACATAAGGAGAAGAAAGGAGTAAGGACGTAGAAGCAACATACACAAAATGCGCTTTGCCCAAAGAGATTGTTCTGACAAAAAAAGGAAAAAAGATTATCCTCTGTAATCAGACGAGATAGGCTTTTCGTATGTAATCATTGAATCCAAGATACAGCTATAATATTTGATTAGAGGAATACAAAGATGCCAAGCACATTTAACCGATTCCCTAGCAGGAAGTTGATTCACCAAAGAGTGCCTCAACTGTTCCCACGTGCGAGGTCTGAGTTAATGGTTACTCACGTTACTGGTGCGTTTAAATATCCCGTATTTCAGATGATTCTATCACGTTTATTCGGACCAGGATTTTTCTTCTCATCATTATCAGGATCTATCGGGGTCTAAATAAAATGCCATCCCTGAAAGAAACTGTCACCACCTCTGAGGGGCTACGATAAATTATCATCGCTATGCTAGATTGCCTGAGTGAATATCAAAAAGTACAGTAGTTCCTCCTGAGAAAACGTTTGCTCTTGCAGATGAAATTATAGAATATACCTTCTTAGCAGTGACCTCTATAGTTGTAAACATTGTCAAGCAAACATTTCAAACATTTGATAAAACAAGATTTTAGGTGGGGATTCTCAATGGGCTTACACAATCTTTTGCGTGTAAACATATCCATGTCACTTTTCTTTGAAAGAAGAAGATGATTCAGGCTGTTAAATGACGGAAAAGCTTTAATATTAATCAATGATTTTGTTTGTGGTTCAGAGAATGATTACAATCATCAAACTACTTCCTGCCATTGTTCTTACTTTAACCACGCTACACGTTGTAACTGCACAGCTTTCTGTGGTTTCGAGTTTCGAAAATCACAAAGACGTTTTCTGTCATCCCATCACTCTTGTGCATGAGAAAGGATAACAGGATACAACATCATACACGTCATACGTAATGTGAACTTTGGTGTTCATGATGTCAAGATTTTGCGCTTGAAATGACGACAAATCGTTATTCATTCTGTTGTTATTGTAATGGAGCAATGGTCTGTGCATTTGCCCGCTTTTCACACTCTTTGTGTATACCGGTCTTCCCCATATTCTGGGTACAAATCGTTACGCGCTAACCGCCTCTAAACTAGCACAGATCATCAACCACCGAGGTTACTCCGCTTTGCTCTTTAGCAGACCTCGTATATGTTACCCGATACACAACTAATTCAAACGCTGCATCTAGGCCAGAGTAGAAACATGAGCTCGGACATGCGGTTGTTTTTGCTGAATTCAATCCACTCATGATGGAAGGTAAAAGACCGACAAACAGATAGACAAAAGAAAACACTCCAGCAACAAAACAGTTGGGAGTAAAGGACTTGACAGTGGCAACGTTATAGGAAAACTCGACCCAAACTGCGCAACGAAAACACCGGCAATGTGTAATTCTTCTGCTGTTTGCGAGAAACAACATGATAATCTCCAGGTTACTGCTACATTCTAGGGGGCATTTCTTGAAAGCATTTTGTCAGATATTATATATATATATATATATATATATATATATATATATATATATATTCTAGCAAACTGTTATAAGCTACTGAAATCCTTGCATCTGATTGACTGAGAGCAAATATTTTGTCCGCCAAATTTTGTCCGAAAAACGCTTCATGAAATGCTCTCCGGAAACTCTTTCATTCGTCATCTTTTTCGTCAAGTCACTCCGATATCTCTGGCTATGATATGAATCATGCATTTCATGGAATGGAAGAATGGAAGTCCCGTTACTCTCTCACTAGTCCACTTAAGAAGGTGCACACTCAGAAAACAATGAGGGAGGGGAGGGGGGATCTTTGTCAAAGATAAATAGACTGAAACACGCAAACAATTAATAACTAACTGACGAAGAAGTAGGCCTACAGTATGAATGAATGACAGGACGTGGACAACTTGTCAATTATCTCTTAACCCTCACCGATCACATTCAATACATTCATCTCACCATTGATAAAGCCACCCTGGCACTAACATCAGATGTCCAAACTCTTCCCGTCCGCACAGCCTCTGCTATCACGTCCAAGAGACACATCTCAATGCCCCCATTATACCAGGACGCCATTACAGAAATCATTTATACTTCTCACAAATTTAACTATCACCAGTCTGTGACAGATTTCTACATCACCAACGATACTACCACCAACACTTGGCCTCAATTTCCGCGAATTTAACAAATCACAACCAAAAACAATCATTACCGCCACCACCTTTCCTGTCATTACTTAGTCGCCACGTCTTCCTCTTTCCTTCGGCTTCAACCTCCTCGAACTGTCCATCCTCCGTTTTTATCATTATTCTTGTTACCGTCCATCAAGTCCCAATGTCTCTCCTCTTGTGGCTGCGATCCTTTCGGTTGAGATGTACCTCGATTCTCTTCGCAGACGAATAATATTTGGACAAGCCACACTACAAACAATCTTGAGCACGCCCCTCTTGCCATCAATGTGCGTGGCGTTGAATTCTAATCATCGTAAAGACCAGTACCTCTGCCTCGCAGAGTCATCCAAGATTGCTTTAAATTTAAAAGAAAAAAAAATCTGATCGACATAATTATCAAAATTGATGACGAGGACTGAGAAGGATGAGTTCCAAAAAAACTGGTGTACTTGACACGTTTGCAACTTTTCCAAACAACCCACCTTTTTTTAAAAAATTGATTCGGGTGGATGGGGGAGGGGATCCCTCCTTCCCCCCCCCCCCCATAAAAAAAGAGGTTTTTAGAGGTTTTCCTACCTCCTGCAAACACACATATTGGACCTATTCGCTTGTTGCTGTTGATTGGTTTGCAGGAAAATTTGAGCGTCAGGCAGTCATCCAGCCACCTTGGATGCGTTCAATGATGTAGCCCAGCTGGCTGGAACCTTCTTGTCACTCTTCGTCTACCCCCCCCCCCCCTTTCTTTCTTTCTTTCTTTCGTTCTCTCTCTCTCTCTCTCTCTCTCTCTCTCTTTGTATCATATATACAGTTGTATATGTATGTATCTCTCTCTCCCTCTCTATGTATATATATATATATATATATATATATATATATATATATATATATATATGTAAGTATATATATTATGATATCGAGAATGAATTCCATATAGTAGGCTGTACCTGTGCATGTTTTTTTTTTTTTTTTATTATAGTGCTGCTATACAAAAACGCACACACATGTCACGAAATGCCAGTAATTCTCTTTGCTGTGTTTTCCTGCCCCCGTTATAGAGAAGTGTGTATGTGTATGTGTTTTGTTTTTGGTTTTTTTTTTTTGTTGTTGGTGTGTGTGCTTATGAACTTTCGGCACAGGTGCTAGACTGCATGTACATGCATGTCTAAATCTATAGGCCTACTGGTAGATTTGTTTTGGTCATCAGCTGACTACTTGTCAGCAATCGATGAAAAGAGGATACAATGATCGAAATTCCCTTGCCTCTCACCCCCCCCCCCAAAAAAAAAAAAAAAACCCTGAAATCCATTTTACAAGGTTGCTGCTATTCTGTCCTAAGCATCACCCCTCATTTTTTTTCATTATCATGGAGGGTGTATAGGGCATTTATTATCAAGGTTATTGTCTTGTATATTGAAATGAACTCACAGAAAATAAAACACTAGCAGCTCCCGTATAATATTCAAAAATCTCTATAAATTCCCTATGTACGCGAATGCAGATGTCATAATAAATCATGTCTTGAAACGATTATCATCACTTTTTGGTTTTATCTTATCAGGTCGATAACAACTAATAAACTACTGTGATGCGATAAAATTCCTCTAAATATCACATCCGAACTACAGGCTGGGTAGGCTATTGTTTAGAACTGCTCTCCCTTTAAACCAAGAGCGAAGAGATAATTCAGATAATGAAGTGAACATATTAGTTAATAATGAAATGCAAAAGACATCGAATGTCTTGGTTTAGAGATTTATTACTGGAAAATGAAATGAAATTCCCAGTCTTTCCACACGTGTGTTCACTGAGAAGTATTATGCTGATGTTAGACTGTAATGGCGCGCACAATACGACAAACCAACGCCAAAAGTTGCAATTTAGCACGTAAATCCCTACACTTGTCAGCAACCGAACATGAGGTAACAGCCATGTAACTGGAAATGAAGGTTGTTGCTAAAGTGGTCGTGGTGTTTTTCACGTATCATTATCTAGAAAAGAGTGCAAAGGATTCAAGATGGATAAGAACACGCAGTTGTCCATTGCAATACTCGATCACAACACATGTCATACATGATCGTTATTCTGCATACAGCCCCCTCACACCTTCACATGAATATAGGCACACAATGAAATGCATACATGTGTTTAGAATACACACAGTCATACTCAGCAGCATGGTTGCCAAACGTATCATGTGGACTTGCCGACCATGCCCATGCACATAACATCCTTTCCTTTTCTTTTTTTTTTCTGCTTGCACAAACTTGTCAGTGCACGAAATCGAAAATCCGTCGACTAATCAGGTGAAGATATGAACTTTGCGTCGGAGAATGATAAGGTTTTGAGCGCTGTTTAGGTTGGAAATGTTTTCTACGTCATCTGTGCATTTAATTTAGGGAAGAATGTGTAGGCCGTATACATCGCTAGATATTTTTCAAAAGGGTACTGAAAAGCATCCTCACATCACACTTTTCCCGACACCTAGATAACCTCATATCATATAGGTTCCCATTTACACACTATGAATTGAAGAACCTGGTCCCACATGAAGCTGATGTACATAGTATAATACGCAATTCTACAGATCACTTAACAGCACAGTGCACACCGAAACTTCCCGCAAACCCTCCGCACTGCTGTTCACTCAGTGAGTGGCAGGATTCATAATGCACATAGTTTATTTTGTGTGCTATGACAGGCTTTTATCAGTATGGGTTGTTACCCTCTGTACAAAAGTATTTGTAAGTTCGCAACTGCTGATCTACATTTTAACAAAGATTTTGATCAGCGGTTGCTGTCTTTCAAATACATTAGTACAGAGGTTGAAAATCGACAAAAAAAAAATTATAATACATCTTTACCACTCTGCATTAATATTCTCTTGCTTTCAGTTTATTTCATCTTGTAACTTTACCAGCGACCATTTTCCTAGTTCAGATCTAATTGTGTTCTTGTGAACATTGTCAACTGCATTTCAAATATTTTTTTCTTTATTTTTTATTTTTTTTTTTTACAAAACTCAATTCAAAGTGTTTGAATTTTGCTAGGCTGGTGTACCTTCAATTTGACATTGCTATATGATTTTACTGCATACAGTTGTACTTCTTCTTCTTCTTCTTCTTCTTTTTCTTCTTCTTCTTTTTCTTCTTCTTCTGCTTCTTCTTCGTCAAGGGTGTTGGTTCTGGCCATATATATATATCTTAACATTAGTCTATTGTTCAGCTAATGATAAATCAAGATAACAATATAAAAGATTAAAAGTAATGTGGCATATTGAAATGATCATTGCTTCACTTTAACTCACAAAATATGAATTTACTTGTATTAATAAGCCGTATACCCCCTTAACCACTGACGCTTCAACTCTGAGCCTGCGCAGAAGACGTTAAAGGTCTTCCGTCGGTCTTGCCCGTCATCTTGTGATGACCATCACTGATCTCTATAGGAAGTATCTGGATATCTCATAGACCAATCGCTTTGAAGCCACCCGCCGCCATTTTACCACTCACATTGCCGATACACTTGTGTACGGAGCTCACGACATCACGTGATCTTGGCGACAATCTCTGCTGGAAAATTTTGGTACAGTTCCCCCATATCCCCATGTAGAATGTGCCTGGTAAGATGGCGGCGCGGCGGCTTCGCTTATTTTGTACAGCATGTATGGGGGACCAATACGATATCCAGATAACTCTTACAGAGATCAGTGGTTCCTACCGCCAAGTTCAACCTATTAAAGGCATTGAAAATCCACGTGATCAATTTCAGAATTTATTTTGTGGGTTCTTTCTCTCTTTGTTGTTCTATCACCGGAGGCATGTACCCCGTCTCTCTTTTCCTATCTGTCTATCCATCTATCTTTCTCGTTCTCTCTCATATCTTTAAATGTTTTCCTCTTGTTCTTGATGAAGGCACATCTAGTTTTATAATGCCGTTATTGTGCCCTTTTCGATGATCGTAGGCAAATATGTTTGTGTAACATCTGCGAATGCTCTTTCATGTTGGAGTTATTATAAAATCATCCATTTTCCAGTTGAGCTAGAATAGCAATTTCAGTTCTCAAAGTTCTACCAATGCATCTAAAATGAAGAGAAAAAATCTTAAGGCATTTCAGAGTTCATTTTGTATTATGTAGTAATATGTATTGTGGAAGGAAGCTTTTATACTCGCGTATCATTTTCAATCTGGGGATGGGGATGGGGGTTGTTGTTTCTTTGTGCGTAATATTTTACCGAGTAGAAGACAAGCAGCCAAATATGACGGCATGTTCAAATGTAAGCAAAACACAACGAAGCCCCTGACAAGGTCTTAATCATTTCCAGGTCCAGAAAGAGTGAGAAAACGGAGTTAAAACACTGGGTTGTGTTTACAGTTCGTGAGGTGTGGATCATGTATTCCTACGGACAAGGCAGTCGGAAAGCCAACCTATGGCGTCATCACCGGCTCCGCCCGTACATTCGGAGTGGGTAGTCGCAGGCGCATTGCATACTCCTTGCATACTAGACATTCTTTGCGTGCCACTAAATCCCAACGAAGAAAATTGTACTGTGGTGTTTTGTATCGTCTGCAACGGACTTGACCAACGCATCAACTGAAAGGCCGTATGTCGAACATGCCTGGATTGGCAAAGGGTACGTGAGATTTCCAGTTTTCTTGTGTCTTCTTTGCTCTCGCTGGTAATTATAGTCTTTATGACGCCTTTTCCGATTTCAGAATTAATACAGCAATCATAGCGTTTTGATTCCATCGCGCTGACTACACGTATTTTTGCTTTACCTTGTTAGTAGATTCATTAAGGCACAGCGTGATGCTAGTAATGTACAGGTACTTCACTTACCAAGCGCTCCACTCGTGTGTTCCTTTAGTAGGCAGTGTGGTAGCAAGTAGTAAGTGCTTAATCGAGTTATGGTCACCGGTTGCGCCACAATACCATCAGAAACCGCACACATTCAGGAAACGGCAGGTGTAGATCGCCTTTTGTGAATGCTGCCGTGATCAGACATTTTATATGTATGTAACCATGGAGATCGTACGTACGTTTTATTTTATTTTTTTCTGATCCATACCAAAGAGCGTGCAGTGTGTGGAGAGTTGGAGTAGTGCAATCGTCTACTGTTATATTGAGGTATTAGTTTGAATTTGTTTCGTGTCGTTTTTTATAGTTTAGATCTCTTTTAGAATCTTGGTTGTCCAGACGGCGTTGTTAACCTGATTTTGCTATCGCGTGTGCTCTATTAACTGTTTAAGCATTGATTATGTCCTAATTGTGTCTTGTGATCCTCTTGTCATAATGTTGTGCATTTATTATATTTTAATGTCTTTACCCGTAATTTTGATTTTCTCAAACTTATAAATTGTGCAGTTACGAGTACCTTTCTCTATGGAGTTTTTTTTCTCGGGGTCCTTAATGTGCAACTTCTGGTTTTCAGTTGATCTCTATTTTTCTTCATATAGTATAATTTAACAACAGTAATTACCTGCGATGATTATTATTTGAATGCACTCAATCATCAGGTATCACAGGTTTTCACAAAGATGTGTGTGTATATATATATATATATATATATATATATATATATATATATATATATATATATATATATATATATATATATATATATCGCATATGCTGTCGCACTGTCTACACGGACTTCCGTATAGTTTTGATTTTTATGCGCAGCGTATGAATAATTGCAGTTAGATGGGCCTACGCAGGCATACATGTCACCTGTCACCTTTCCACTGCACGTCACTCACTTTCCGTTCTATACGTCCTGTGTGTTAACTTTAAATTCCTAAAAGGAAATTGAAACCCTGATATGTATGTGAATTAAGTTAATACAAATGGGCAATTCCGCAGTTAGGTGGACATGACATGGATAAAAGAAATGTGCGTCTTTATCTTACCCTTTGATCTAGGTAGCAACTAATGCCATGGATGTTCACCAATCATTAGGGTCTTTCAAATTCAGTAGATTTTATTTTTCGTATTTATTGATTTTGCGAAATCTAAAACCATCATTTAAAATGTACATGTGGGACTGGGGACGCTGAAATTCACTTAAATGCAAATTACAGTGGGTTCCTTTGAAATTTTTTCCTCAAAGTTTTGCTAAAGGGTAAAAGATGAATACATTTAAATACTCCAGAAGTCATGGGACATTTTGTCAATTACAAAAGGGTGAAATGACCTGCGGAATTACTCCGGACAAATGTAACGTTACTAACCGTAACGTTACTAACCATGCTTTTGGGGGTCTAGCTAAAAAATTATCGGTCGAACTGCTAAAAAAATTTGCATGAACATTTGTCATGATGCAATAATTGAAATTAATGCAACAATTTGTTTGAAGTAACTTGAATTTTTGCACACTTTTTGTTACAAGACATTGATTTTTTTGTCATGTCCTTTTTTCGTAACGTTACTAACCAGCCCTTTAAGTTGCTATAGCTTTTCTAATATTTCTTGGATTGTGTTCATTCTTTTCTGTATCATAAACCTGGGAAGGATGAACATGTTTTTGACATAATTTTGACTTGAAATGAATAAATGGTAATTTAGTGGTAAAAACAAATATCTAAATTTGTTCAAATGTAACGTTACTAACCGCGGAATTGCCCAAATATATATGTGTAACATCAGTGAAGTTTGATTCAAATAGGACTATCCGCCCAAAACGATGATTTTTTTTTTTTTTTTTTTAGTTTCGGTACCACCACCGCTGGATTAGAAGACCACAGCAACTCGTGGTGTCACGGTTGGAAAACGATCTATCACAAAGAAACTGTAAAGAGAACTTGACATAGTATTATTTTCAAAGAATATAATTAAAGAGCACTTGGATTGTTTGGGGTGTTTTTCAGAAATGCTGGGGAGTAATCGTTGGAAATGAATGAAATGATATGAAATGAAATGAAATGATATAACATTCATACCTTCAACATGCCCATGTCAGTAATTAACACGTTTAAGAAATGTTTACTTGTCAGTAACAATGGGAATCTTTGTGGAAGTCTCTTTGTATTTTCTTTTCTTCATACTTCATTGATGATTGTCTTCAACTAATACTTCAGCATTTAATCAATCCACATACATGTATTTTGGTTTTATTCCCCTTTCAAGAAGCAGTATGGTAGCAAGTATATAGTAAGTAATCATGTTATTGTCACGGTTTTCGCCACGGGTTATATTTCTCATTCTGTTGAAAATTAGCATATAGCATTAGCACATAGCATTATGCAGATCAGGTGAAGAAATATTGTAATCCTCCTACAAATTTTCCCTTTATCTTACATTTATGCTCATTATTACAATTTTGTCTATAGATCAAAAAGACTAACCCACATGTAGTGCAAAAAATAGTATAATCTACAAACAGTGACATTTTTTTTTTGCTCGTTTGTTGCTGTTTTTGAGAGGGTATGGTTTCTAAAGTATAAACATCGTACTTTTGAGTTTTAAATGTACCAGCGAGTAGGAGAGCTGTTCGTTAGGTGAGATATATCGATACTCCTCATTTCAATGTCAAAAGCTACGGATTACTCTTTTATGAAAGCAATAAAAATGACAGTAACATAGCTTTCTGATTTCCTGTGCGAAGTGAAAGGAGGAATAACTAGCTTTTATAACTAAGAGGAAAACATGATTCTTCTTTTACTCCTAAATATGTATGCGAAGAAGACAAGTTTTTTTTTTCCTCACTCTCTCCTGTACGAATTCCAGTAAAGATTTATGCGCACAGAGTGAGACCAGTAAGGCCATGCCATCGTTTTCTCTTCTAATTAGCATAATTATTACGATTTAGGCCTACATCTAACACATGCGTGAAAAAATGAAAACTCCTGTGCTTTTTTTTTTTCTTTTGTCATTATTCATTTTGCCTGCCTTCAGCCCACACATCTACACGGAAATCACGAAGGACCGTACGTGCACGTATACTTATTTCTACACTTTTTTAACTTCTTCATGGCCAGTGGGCAATTTCTAGTCCACAAAACAATGGCGAAATCTTCCGGGTTTCATTTAGTTTAGTTTATTTGGTATTCTTTTGTTTTGTTTTGGCCTGTATTCTTCTTTACTCAATTTTGCCGGCTTTCAATCCATGAATTTACTCAGCCATCAAGGAACACCACGAACAGGAAAAGCTGATAGAGGTATTTGGAAAACCTCACAGAAAATTCCATCTATTCATTTCTCACGACTTTCGGAGACAGTAATTTGAAGGTTGCCACACATATACCCTCGTCCGCTCGTGTCATGTTAAATACTCGACAACTACTATAGTATACCAATATGTCAGAGCGCTTTTCCAACGTGACTCGTTATTTTGACGCCCGCGCAGCTCGCCTGCGCGAACTCTCTTAGAAAATTTGATTTGAAAGTGAGTTGTTGTTGGGAGTAACACGACAAAGAACAATAGTGTGGGGCAGGGAAGGTCAATATGAAAAGGAAAGCATGATAGGAAAGTACTTCGTCCGCGGCTGTTTTTTTTTTTTTTTTTTTTTGGTGTGTAAGTTGCTTGTGTTTTATCTCGGAGTATGCATGCTTTCAAATTGTCATGCACTTAGAAAACTGCTTTGCCTTTTTCGTCGACGGAAAATTAAAGGGATGATACAGTTTTCCTTGAGATGGGGCTTCATGTTTCCAATATATTTTAAGATGATTTTTTTTTTCTTCTAAGTGATGAGAAACCTCTTCTGAAATATGAAATACCTTATGATTCTAAGAGGAATTCATAATTTATTTGATAAAACTTGAGTTTGAATTGGCCGTGATATCCAAAACAGAGCAATCCTAATAAAATTAGGATCGCTTTAATTGTTTTACTTTAATTCTGGATATTCTAACGATTTCAAAACCGATTTTGATCAAATAAACTTTAGATTTCTCTTAGAATTGTATACTTTTTAACATTTCATAATATGGTTTCTAAGTATCTCACATGATAATGCCAAAAGCTGAGTCCTCACCTTAACCATGGACCTACCAATACTATACAATCCCTTTAAGACAAAGTGAAATTCTGTCTCAATGAAAACGGCGACCCCTTGAAATGGCTATGGACTAAGGGATGTCAATCAGACGGACTGTCTTGTTTGCACAAATATCACTAAACTCTCGAGCAACTCTCACATTTGATTTTAGAATGTTGCGCAATTCAGTCGAGAATGTCACTTCTGATACCTCCGCGAGTATGATGCCTGATAAGTGTGTGCCCGTGGGTGGTTACTTTTTGTTTAACTGCTGTCGCTGTTTCTTTTTTCATCCGCAAAAACCTTCCAGGTCATGATTATGCTCGTGAACTTATCTGTCATATATTTCAAAGTAGGCCTACTTACATGCTTAACTCTTCCTGTGCCGTGAAGTAAAATTAATGTGCGCATATTTCACACACCAACCTATTGGCAGGTGATTAATGTGACGCGTAAAAGTTTAAAAGACACTGGAATGCAACTTTCTCTTCAAGAGCATGATTGTTACTTCCATGTTCCCCTGCGATGTCTTTGTTAACTATTTTAGTAACATGGAAACATCATACATGTTATGCTCAATCTTAGAATTTGATTCGCAAACAGTTTGTGTTCACCATGTTCACAATTCTTTGAGAGAGGAAAAACTGTTTGCGAATTTTACTTCAACTGTTAACGAATTTGCCTAATGATTATAATGATAATGATGTTAAAAGATCTGCATTTTTTTTTTTTTGAATCTGGTTTTAGACTTTCCCTTTTGAGTTGTTTTGAAGTCCATGTTAACATTTCTGATTCAGTCATAAGCAATAGCCAGTGTCATCCACCTTGAAAACCCTGTGTGTCTAAGTTCTTTCCGTATTACGACAAATATCACTGATGTTTCGTGCTACTATAAAGAACCCCTCTGATGTTGTATGAACAGAATTTAACACAGTCAGGATTAATGTTGACATGATACCATATTACACGAAAATGCTATCAGCATATCAATCTTAAAATTGGTATGTTCTGAAGTAAAACAGAAGATTTTCTCCTTCGAACCCTTGATAATGTAATAGTTAATTCTGTTTGTTTCACAGCTGCAGAATGGTCAAGAGCATCACAATTGCCTGATTTTTATTTTGAGTCTTAAATTGACAATAATAAGTAGAATATGATTTTACGCTTATTTTCGAAATTCGCAGGTCCTTTTTACCTTTGGGGCAGTGATTTCAAAATTGACAAGATATCACATTTGATACATATGTGTAGGTCTGTTGTATCACAAAACATCCTACTAGGTTTTCGCAATAAAGCCTAAAATATAAGGAGACATCAGTGCATCTCACTGAGCGGCGAACGTTTGCGAACGTAGCGAAGTCTGGATTTCGCCAGGATTCGCAAAGTGTTGCAAAAGGTTCCTTAACAGTTGCAAGAAAGTTCGCAAACGGTTTTTATTGTCGCAAACAGTTTTTCTCGTCGCTAAGAAATTTTGAACATGTTCAAAATTTCTTTGCGAACCTTTGCGAATTTGTATTTTCGCTAACAGTTGGAAACATTCGCAAAACACTCGTAAGAATTCGCAAACGGTCGTAATACGGTGTTGCTAACATTTTGATTTGATTCGCCACTGCTAGCGAACAAGTAACCATATGGTTCTTATATAAAAGCTCCTGAAACAGGCAAGGTTCCACTCTAAGGAAGTTCTTGAAGCTCTTGACATCTCCATCATGTAATTGCTGCAAAAGCTTTTCATATTGACCAAAGTCTGTCCTCTGCAACAACCACTCTTTGACCCAAACAGTCTTACTTTTCTTCTTCCTTTCTTGTTTTTCTTTATCTTCTTTCTCTTATGCTGCACGATAGCTGTAGCAGCAGCCTGGCAAAGCAGCTCTTCAAGGATAGCAACACGTTGAGCCTCTTCTTGGCAGAAATTTATTTCCATATACTGGAAAGCCCATTTTGAACGGTTGTCACAAGAGATCTGAATTCAGTGGAAGGTTGTACGTTCGTTTTATGGGTTTCACTATACACAATCGCCTGGTACTTTTCCATGTCCCAGAACATTCGCAAATTGTCGCAAAGGATTTGCAAATAGTCGCTAATGTTCGCAAAACTGTCGCTAACATTTGCAAAATTGTCGTAAACATTTGCTAACAGTCGCTAATAGTCGCCACCTGTGTTTTGCAAACACTTTCGCAAACATTCGCGGAAGTGTTGCTAATTGTCGCTAAACATAGCTAAAAGTCGCTAACTGTCGCTAATGGCAGAAGCGAACCTTGATTTTTCGCAAACAGTCGTCAGAAAAGTTGGCGAATCTCAAATTCGCTACGTTCGCAAACGTTCGCCGCTCAGTGAGATACCAGCTTTACTAAACCATACCAAACCAGTTGGCTCAAGGGTCACAGAAGGCATAGATGGATATATCGGTTGTTCATATCCACTATCTACGTCTCTTTGATGGCGAAAACTTGTATGACTGCTACCACTCATTATTTTTAACCCCTTCCCCTTCGTATAAAAGAGTAAAGAAAGAAAGCTCAACAAAACAAGGTAATTCTATACCATAGCGTTCATATCGCTGATGCGTGCAGTGCCCGCGGGAAACAGCGTGTGTTATTGTGCTCTCGTGGTGGGGAATACGCCATTAGAGGGGAGAGCGAGCCTCAATGGAAGGCTATTATTCGAATCGCTTCTCTCGGCTTTGACAGCAGAGCATTACGCGCCGGTCAGCAAGTGATGGGGTTTTAAGACTGGAGGGGTTTACCGCGGTAGACTGGTACGCCTAACTTTATTAATGGGAATCGCGGCTTGCTGGGAACTCCTTCTATACCTCCCTTCAATTCTCTCCTCCTCCTCCTCCTCCTCCTCTCCCTCCCCCTCTCCTTTTCCTCTTCGCTCGCCCTCCCTATCCCCTTTCTCTCTCCTCTCTCTCTCCCTCGGTCATCCATTTCTCACAAGATAATTGAGGTTTTGTCATCTTTCCCAGGGGCAAGGCATAGAAGCTGCATGTGATAAGAGGAAACATTTTCAGAAATACGATGCCAGACACTTCGAAAAAAGAAAGAAAAAAAAAAAACAGGCCCCAACTCTTCCTTTCTGCCATGATCTACACTACAGTTGCACAGAAAGTATTATTGTGTGGCGTACCACATAAGGATTCCGCAGGATGTGAGGGCTTGCGTGTTTATGGTAGTGTCTAGGTGTCTGCGTTTTCATGTAGGCCTATGTATTTCCTTTGTATCTCAAAACTCTTGTGAAAAAACAACAACAATGCAATACTATGCAATTCATGCCTAAGCCTATTTTCCCCTGCCACCCGAAACGGTTTCGAAATGATCATTTCATTGCGCAACATAGGTCGGTGTGTAGAGAGTAAATGCGTCGCAGTCATCACATAAATGGATAACACATAAATATCTTCTTACCGATGACACGTCTTTCTGACAATAATTAATGTTTTCTTAGAGGAGTGGTGTTCTACAGTTCAACTGGTATGTAGATATCGGTTTACGTGCAAATTTTCTTCACTTTAGATACGCTTATCTCATCTCGTTTTTATACTTATCTTTCATTCTTTTGCACTTGCGGAATTATTGTATAAACGTTTTTTTTTTTTTTTTTTTTTTTTTTTACGATGATACGTGTTTGCATGTTCCGGCCTCCGCGATTCGTTGCATGCAAGTATGGCGAATGCTGCAATATCATGGTGTCTGGTAAAAAACAACAACTTACTCAATGTACCTTGCAAGTGTTTGTGTGTGTGTGTGTGTGTGTGTGTGTGTGTGTGTGTGTGTGTGTGTACTCAATTTTTGAACACTGGGATTTGATTTCCATCATAGTGAATTCGTCACTGTTACAGAAGATATATATAAAAATGCAGAAAAAAAAACCAACAACAAAGCTTCTCTTTGATCTCAGAAGTTTGCCTTATTGGCATTCTTTCCGGTGCATGAAACCGCGTCCATTACGAACTGAGCGCAAAATGGCTTTCTTGTTATGTTGTTAACTGTGAGTATGTTTACGCAATGGCATTCGTACTCTACAACTGTATAATGTCTGCCGTGCACTTCTGAGACTACTGCATACTGCGATTCATTTTTTTTTTTAATCGCACAAGGAGGGTTGCAAAGAGAAGCAAATATATATTCAAATTATGTTTGTTGTGCCAAAAAAGAAGAAGAAGTGTTTGTGATCATGAATTGTTAAAAATCAATGTTCCTCCTTTCTTCTCGAGTGTATTACTATATGATCATTTCAACCCAGACATTGCCAAGCAGTGTCATATTACTACACTTTCATAGAGCCAGGTTTGAAATTTAAAGGCGTGGTACTAACAGAGGCATCATCAGTTCAAAAGCCTTTTATAAACCCAGAGGCTCGAATTCTCAAAGCTGGAATAACTATTCCGCGGAATAGTTATTCCGGAGAATAAGTTATTCCACCTTTGAAATAGATTCCGGGGAATAAATCGCGTCATTTTACGTCACGAGGGCCTGATTTGCATAAGAGGCGTAATAAATCGGCGGAATAGGCGGTGTAATAAAGTTATTCCACCTTTGAGAATTCGGGCCTTAGTGTGTTTTTAGTGCCGATTGGTGCAGAGAACCACAGCATTGTACACACTGTCACAAAGTCCCTGTTTATGACACAGATAGGGTTTTAAGATGTGAAGTTTTCTCGCAAAACGAGCTAACTTCATTCTTAGTGTTATTTGTGATTAAAGCTGCTAAAACACAAAGAAAATGATAAGAAAATACAGGATATCTTTAATCACAATTTCTAGAATATTCCTTGTTATATCACAAGTGAGGTATCACTGGAAAGGATTATCTTTTTCTCTATCTGATGTTGGACTCATTAAAAAAAAAAAAAAAAAAAAAAAAAAAAAAAAAAAAACTCTTCACGTGTGGACCTGATTGGAATCGAACCCAGGACTTTTGGTTTTGGTGTCCTGGAACATTCTCTACCACACCGACATGATCCCACTGTGGCAGCACTGTGGATATTTTATCCAGTATAGAGAAAGGATGTTTGAGGGCAGAAAGTAAATCAAATGAAAAAGAAATGTACAAGTTTGGGGGATATTTGGGCCTACAATCCGAAAGGAAATAAGACCGTAACAGGACAATTCACAGTACCACACTCATGCTTGCTCAAAACACTTATGTGCGTCAGAAACCCCATTATGATATGTGAAGAAGATAAGGCAGTAATGACTTCGCCTCGCAACCCTCCCATCAATATGTATTTTTCATTCTTATTATAAATTCATAAAAAGTCAAAGTCAGCGCATCGGCTACAACCCTTTTCTGCGTAAAATGTCTGAATAATCATATCACGTTGTTAAAGGACCTCAAAGTAAAGTACCCATACACAAATGCAGTATACAGTCTATTCTCTTTGATTTCATTTTCAGCCCAAATAGTGGAGGTGTCAGTTGATGACGTCATTACATTATCTAATGGCGTAGGTGGTAGTGAGATATATTGAATCTGTTTTACGGACACACGCAAAATGTTTAGGATTTCTGTATATATATGAGGATTCAAAAGCTACGTCTACCGCCTCTGCTTTACTCTCGTTATACGCACTACTAAAATGCGACGACCCAGGTGTTTAGTAGCTAAAGACACACATTTCACACACACACTCTCTCTCTCTCTCTCTCTCTCTCTCTCTCTCTCTCTCTCTCTCTCTCTCTCTATATATATATATATATATATATATATATATATATATATATATATATTATATTATATATCATTTACTTCACGTCCAGATCTGAATCGAATGTGTACATACGTGTATAGTTGTCTGTGTGCCTTTAATATAGGCCCTACTCATCAAAGGTAACTGGCACTTGGAGAGGAACGTCATTAGAAAAAAAAAATGTATTATGGGGGAGACTTTTTCATGCATCGTTCTTTGATTGTTAATTTGTATTTTATATTCTTATTTAATCACACAGGATGATGTTAAAGAGTCTACGTCTTCCAGCACCATGGTCTATTGAGACTCCAGTCGTGTGCGTATATGTCTTCTCCTTTTATGACATCACGAAGAGTTGGTGTGAATGTCTGTGAATTTCTTTCAACCGCTCGAGCAAGAGGCCTTATACTCCAACAACCAGCGCGATAAAACATGCAGAACAATATGTCGGACCAAGGAGGGGAACCCATTGGCGCTGGCGGCTGCAGCGAGGCGCTGATGGCGCAACATTCGATTTATCAGCTGGGCTCGTTTGTGATCGCCGTCGGGTTCCTGGTCCCGCCCAACGTCGGCCTGGCCCAAGCGCTATGGCTACGTTCGACGTTGGTCATTGGCGGGTTTTGCCACGTCCTCTGGGCCGCTCCGGTGCTCTGCTGGCCCGACGCGTTCGGCTGGAACATGGCCTGCCTTTTCCTCAACATGCTCCACCTGGCGTACCTCATTTATCTCGTGTATCCTATAACCTTTGAAGACGAGATCGAGAAGGTGTACGAGACTCACTTCAAACCCTTCAACATAACAAAAAAGGAGTTCAAGAAAGTGTTGGAGTGTGATGGTGAGATCTATGAGCTGGACGCTACGGGCCGGTACGCTCTAGAGAACAAGACCAGAACTGACAAGCAAATAGCCATGCTGTTGGCTGGCAGGTGAGTATCATAATATCGCATCGAAACAGCATGTTTGGGAAAAACTGTCTACGCGACATTTGCTCCTGCGACAGTTGCTCCTGTCTATCTGTCTCCAAGGACTTAGGCTTAGGGTTAAGGTTTTGATAGGGTTGTAGGTTTACTTTCATGTAAGAATTTGCATTAGGGTTAGGGTTTTGTAAGTGGGTAGAATTTGTGTTTGGCGAAGCGTGCAGATATTTCATGAGAGCAATAATTGTCGCAGGATCAACTGTCATGGAGCCGTTTCGTATAGATATTGTTCTTTTGATTTTGCACGGTATGGTGAATGCAAAACAATTGCTAGTCATCATCTCAACTAGAACAGATGTTTCTTTCCCAAGTGCATTTTTTTTCTTCTGTGTGTAGAAAAGGGATGTAGAAAGAAAAAAAAATGAGTATGATAATCAAAGGAGAAAAAGATGAGCATGAAAGGACAGAAGAAAAGAGAATTCCTCATATGATGTTTAAAAAAAAGGTAATGACTGGAAAACACTGAAATTACACTTTTATCATCCCGTGAGGTAAGAGACGATCTACCGGTGCTGTTACTCAGAGGATTAAGTTCCTCTAATCTTTATACGAACAACGTAGGATTAAACAAATTGATGATATACCAATTCCAAAACGCTGTTTCGCGTATGTCTATACTGCACAAGTATAACCAACTCGATATTAAAGCGGCATGACCGACTTATAGACACCGAACATCGGCAAACCCATCTACAATCACAAAATGGAACCCGCGGAATGACAAATACAAGCGCGCACAAAACTTATTATTATTTTAAAGTACACTGTAAAAACATCGGTGTTATATTTAACACCATGGTGTTAAATCAAACACCGATCAAACTTCAATAGAGGACCACACCCACAGATGTAGAAAATGTATTGTGACGGTGTTAAAAAGCGTTCGCCTGGCACTTCGTGGTGTTAATTTGACACTGTGGCTGGTGATATTTTTGACACTGCGCAAGAGTTAATTCAATAATGACACCGCATGGTGTTGATTTGATATTGGTGGTGTTAATTTCAATGGTATAACACCCGTCCAGATTCAATAGGGGACCACACCAACTGGTGTTACTGTGGTGTAAATGTATTTACAGATTTTTTTCAAAAATCAAGTGCTTTATCGGAAAATTCTTTATCGTCTTGTTGATGTTCAAAATTAACAAGAAGTGCAGTAACTAAGAAACTATTCAAAAAACAATTTTTAATTTTGAAATGACACCCGGAGGTGTTAATCTAACACCATGAATGAGCACCGAAAATTTAACACCAGCTCGGTGTTTCATATTTAACACCGGACTTTTTGCAGTTTATGTTGTACTGTTTTGTTTGTTTGTTTGTTGTTGTTGTTGTTGTTTTTTTTTTTTTGGGGGGGGGGGGTTGCCATAAGAGAGGAAAATACACTGTTCTCCACCAGGAATACGCCTCTTCAGCATTCAGAAAACAGTAATGCTGTAACGAGGTTGGCATCTCCGACGCGCACAGACGTCGATACAGACATAATACAAACAGGCGGAACGTTCGCACTTACAAAACACCCCTAATAAAAGATTGCTAGCCAAACTGTAACGGCGTGATGCTTCCAACTTCCGGTGATACTCGAGACAACTGATATGGCAGATCTTCCTATTCACATATTTTTCCAAGGGAATGCCCCCCCCCCCCCCCCGAAAAAAGGACAAGAAATCAGATCCTAAGAGACAATGTCACGTAGCCGAACAAATTCATTTTTCAGGTCAAGCTTATCTAAATAACTGCGCGGCTCAGCTGGTACTAATGAAAATCGGACGTAATTGACCGGACGTACCGACGTCAGTATAAATTGTTATTGATGTACTTATGTCCTTGATTTCACAGTATTCATTAGGGTCAGCAACAACACCAACAATAACAACAGCAAAACAAATAAATGTCGCATTTGATATCCACGGTTGCTGGCTAATCGTTTCGGACTATTTATGATTTAATTTGATAACGTTTAAAATACTTATTCGTCTGTGTCACTTTGATACCACGGTGTGTTTCTGAGTGCCACTGTGTCTACGGTGTACGTGTCACTGTGTAACACCATGTATTCGTGTAATGGTATTATAACTTTTTACCATTGCGAGCTTTTGTACCACGACCGTACATACCTGTGTATCTGTATGCATGTGTATCATTGTATACCTCTGTACCGCTGCACTGTACATAATCATTTATCCACCGTGTATAATAAAACCGTGTCTCTCTGTAGCCAACATTGACCGCACAGCTCTCCCCTGGTTATTTTCCCCTTCCCTGAGCTATTTTGCATTGCACCTTGCATGCCTTTGTTCACGATGTGGTCAGGATTATCCTTATCCCCCCCCCCCCCTTCGCACAGCGCAAACAACTAGTCGACTCAACTTCAAATCACGATGATAATATCCGACATATTATTCAAATAGATATTATTCTACACTATTTTGAAGCTTTTTTGGTAAATATATGTGCTCCATTATATGACCACTAATACACTGAAAAGGTTATGGTTTATGAGGATTTTTTTTTCTATCCCGGGATATATAGATTTAAAAGACACGTTGACGATGAATAAAATGTAGTAAGTTTAAATAAAGAGTCACAAAACACCCACACCCCCACCACCCACACACACACACACACACACACTCTCTCTCTCTCTCTCTCTCTCTGTCTATGATAAGATTGAATAAACATATATCATCTGTTCTCTCTCCCTCACACTTTCTCTTCCTACAACATTACATCTGCCTTTCTCATCGTTCCTTTGTTTTCACTCCTGCGTGTGTTAATCGATGGCGCAGGGCATGTATCATGAATATCACATATTCAAGTCCTTTAACTTTATTCAAATCACTAATCTTTCTTTATTTCTTTCTTTCTTTCTTTATTTATTTATTCATTCACTTCTTTATTAATTGGTCAAATTGCTATCTAAAAACATGAGAAGGAAATTTTGCTTTGTCACACAATCAAGATAAAAGATTCAACAAAATCCAAACCGATAATAAGTTGCATTACAAAATAACATCAAGTGTCTACTCAGTTAACACAAATAAAATGCGTGCCATAATAATAATGCAATAACATGTTATGGAGGATGTTTGCATGCAAAAACCGGTATAATCGTTAGACAATTGCACAGGAAATAGATCATAAAGAGAGATGAAAAAAAAAAAAACCAACAACACATCAATATCACAAATTATAAAGCTGATTTCATTTGATAACCGGTGTGTGCTGTAATAGTATGCATAATTCAAAATGCACATCCCTATATATTTCTTCTCTTTATCATATAATCACAAAGAATTTTTGCACGATTTTTTTTCTGTGCAGTGGCTTTCTTTTTATACTCGAATAACCATCTCTTGCCAAAGGTATATCATGTTGACTTTATGAGTTTTGTGACCGAACGACTGTGATAGCTATATGCAAAATGCCGGGTGCTGTTCGTTATTCCGAAGGTTCGATATTCCGAAGGTTCGTCATTCCGAAGGTTCGTTAATCCGAAACACACAAATTCCCTATACCTAGAAGTTCGTTAATCCGAAAACGAAAAAGGGTTCGTTAATCCAAACATTTGTGGCGTTATTCCGAAGGTTCGTCATTCCGAAGATTTGTTCATCCGAAAATGAAATTCGGAAAAACGAACCTTCGGAATAAGGAATCTTCGGACTGAAGAGCCTTCGGAATAACGAACCTTCGGAATAACGAGCTGTAACCCAAAATGCCAAACCGTGGACATGGGTGTTTTCTTGAACTGAAATGGGCATGAGAGAGAGAAAAGGGAATAACAACGGTGTCATTCTTCCTCGCTCGTTTCCTAGAAGTCACGTAAACTTCAAATTCTCTGTAGAGAGGATGGCTATGCGGTTAAACAGGAAAGAAGTCCATGTAGTCAGGTCGCTTAATGTCAAAATTTGGGCTTACCGTTATAGGGCGGATAAAAGCACCAAATTTGGAGAGGTGATCCTCTATAGGACCGTCTCATTAATATTAGAGTAGGAGCCCTTTGGATTTTTTTTTTTTGAATTTTGGGGTGAAAATGCCGAATTTCAATGTTTCTTTATATTCATGATAGATACATACCGCATTTGCGTAACTAAGGGAATATGACAACATATAAGTTAAGATATGTTGTGAATTGATTTAATTTTCATGGAACTGAAAACATAAACCCAAAGTTGAGACCATGATCAACATCAAAGTATTTGAAACATGGAGTTGGTGGAATTAATTACTGATCAAAATGTAATATACACATATTATATACCGATCATGTATGTATACAGTTTAAATAGACAGAAAATAGTTTTTGAAATAAACAGTTTTCCTACTCAATGGCGGATCGCATGCAGGTGGGGCGCAACGGGCGGGCCCCTTTCTATTTTTTTTTTTTTTAACAAAGATGATTTAAAAAAAATGGAGGGTGGGGGGCATGCGCCCCCTTTAATTTTGTAAAGGCGCCCCTTCCCCCTTACGATATTCCTGGATCCGCCCCTGCTACTCACATGCTCTGAGACTCTGAGACTCACTCTACACTGAAATTATTTTGCAGTGCAGTAAAATTTATTTGTGGATACAGTGCACTCCTGTTATAACGAACGCGGTAATATTTTTCGTTCCCTTAGAACGAAGTAAGAAATCAGGTCCCAAAACTATCATCTATTTTTCTACACTTTACTGTTCGGTTATAACGAAATTTCGATATAACGGAAAAAAAAAACCTGCCGGTCCCGACGACGTTTGTTATAACGGGGGTGCATTGTACTGTCTTCTTATGGAAACATTTGGACTCCCGTCATAAATCTAGCAAGCTCTAAATTCCATGAAATTGGATGGTCATCGAATGGTCATTGGATGGTCATTCCATGAAATTGGATGGTCATCACTTAAACCAGAAACAGCCACATTGTAAAGACAGACATTTTAGAAACCACTGGTGAGGATGTTAGACTACATTCAGCTACTGCTTTCTTCCTGTGCCACCGACACGTGTCTCAGCAACCAGTTGGCAACAGAAAATTTCCCTTCTGAGATTATGGGTGAGCTTTATCTTTTACAATGTACCAGGAATTTTATTGATAATTATACCAAATAAGGACAGAAAGATAGACACGATGTCTTGTCATAGTTATGCTGGCCATAATCTATATTTGTGTTAAAGATGGTTTAAAGTTTCGTGGGCTGACTTTGGCTGAGGGAGGTTTGTTTTGTAGAATGTTTCATTAGACGAAAGGAACTAACTGATTAGCATAGTCGCTTTACAAGAAACTGTATGATGTCCTTTTCCAGATGCGATGGAATCCAAAGGTTTATACAATAAGCGGATTAAATTCCAATACCTTTGCTTTTTAGAATGTGATCCATCATGGCATTTAAATGGAATCATTGTGTGATTTGCCAGAAGACACCATTGAACCCTTAAAGTGTCTCTTGAATAGATCAACGGCAAGACGGTGGTGACAAGACACAGGCCTACACTGTATATACAAGTCATTCCTGTCCAATGCCGAGCAGTTCCCAGCCATTTATGTTGTCCAAGTTGAACTCTGTTTGGGGAGTGAAGAAACTGTTGAAAGCTTTGTTCCACACTCAGCTCAATGGCATAAGCCTTGCCATTTGAAATTCAATAATTCTAAATTGGAGAACGCAGAGAAGAAGAGAGTTCACACCCAAATGAAGATCAGAAAAGGCCCACTAAGCGCAGAGCATTATGTTCAAAAATGTTTCTTCTGTGAGAAAGGAGCAGAGAGTGGAGGATGTCCTCCATAAAGTGCCAACATTCGACGCTGATAAAAAAAAATATCCCTGACATGATCACAGAGCTCAATGACACCTTACTAATGGCCAGAATAGTTGGAGGAGATCTCATTGCAATGGAAGCAGAACATCATTGACATGTCTTGTCAAGCTCAGAAATAGATATCGCAATCACACTCGCAAGGCAGGCCAGACGCCAGAAATCATAGATGAGAGGGCTCCTATTCTATTGTTGTTTCATGATCCTCAAGGAATCCGTGCGCCAAATTTGATGTTTTTATCCGCCGTGTGTAGAGCAAAACGGAAAAAAGCACGCAAAAGAACAAGCGAACAACCATTTCTTAAGGGGGGGGGGGGGGGGGTCCCGCCACTTTTGCCCTATTATACCCCCCCCCCCCCAGCAGTTTAGAGACATTATACCCAAGAATATAAACAATACTCCTATACCGTATTATACAAATTCAGGTTCTAAACCAAACCAAAAAAAGAAATATGTATTGTCATCGTATCACCCATGCAATAACATGAAAAGTGAGGGGTTTGCCATAAGTGTCCGTCATCTTGAAATTTGATCTTTTTATTGTGTGTGTGTGTTTTCCTTACAAATTCCAGGAGGGCTCCTACTCTACTATTATTTAATAGTCCTCAAGGAATCCGTGTGCCAAATTTGATGTTTTTATCCGCCGTGTATAGAGCAAAACGGAAAAAAAAACACGCAAAAGAACAAGCGAACAACCATTTTTTAAGGGGGGGGGGGTCCTATTATACCCCCCCCCCAACAGTTTAGAGACATTACGCAAGAATATAAACAATGCTCTTACCGTAATATACAAATTCAGGCTATAAACCAAACCAAAAATAAATAAATATATATATTTATATATTATCAGCGTATCACCCATACAATGACATGAAAAGTGAGGGGTTTGCCATATTTAAGTGTCGGCCATTTTAGAATTTGATCTTTTTATGTGTGTGTATTCCAGGAGGGCTCCTACTCTACTATTGTTTCCTAGTCCTCAAGGAATCTGTGTGCCAAATTTGATGCTTTTATCTGCCGTGTATAGAGCAAAACGAAAAAAAAAAGAACAACAACAACACGCAAAAGAACAAGCGAACAACCTTTTTTAAGGGGGGGGGGGGGGGGGGGAGTCCCGCCACTTTTGCCCTACCCTTTCCCCAGCAATTAAGAGATTTTACATTACGCTATAATATAAACAATGCTCCTACCATAACGTTCAAATTAAAGTTCTAAACCAAACCAAAAAAAAAAATGTAATATATTGTCATCGTTATCACCCATATGACATGAAAAGTAAGGGATTTGCCAGTTTAGGTGTCGGCCATTTTGAAATTTGATCGTTTTAGTGTTTTTCTTAAAAATTCCCGGAGCGGGCTCCTATTCTAATATTGTTTAATAGTCCACAAAGAATCCGTGTGCCAAATTTGATGCTTTTATCCGCCGTGTAACGGTAATTTCACTAAGCGACCTGACTAATGGAGACAGATACAGCGGAACGTGTTTTTTAAGCCGGGGGTGGTTGGTTGTTGCGTGAGTATTTTTTTCTTCTGTTTTAATCGTTTATGTATAACATGGTGGTAACTATACACATTTTGTTTTTATTTTTTCAACTACAACCTAAAAGAAGAGACACTTATAACAAAGAAAAAGGGCACCCCTTTGTATGTTGTATTTTGTTGTTGTTGGTGTTGGTGGTGGTAGACATTTTAAAGTAATGCCCTTTCAGGCACGAAGAATTTACAAAATTATTATGTTATAAGTGTGACGTGCCTCGACAGAGGCAAAAACAACAATAATGCAAAAGATATTGCTTTTGTTTTTCAATAATCTTTATTTGATTTCTATAATTCATATAACAGAAAACTTCATCTTGAATGTACACTGTACAATTAGCAATGTTTAATGAACTCAAACAAAAATGGGCGCTTTTTTGCATGTTGAATTTTTCCTTCTTTTATTCTGGGAAATGGTTGGCTTGGATCCAGACAAACCTTGTGGTATATGTAGAAAAACCTCCTACGGAATGCGGATGGCACTGTTACCTTTGTATGTGTGTCTGTGTACGTGTGTGAGTGTGTGTGTGGCTTTTATTTATTTTTTTTTTCAAAACAGCATCAACCTGCATCATAACACCTATGAAAGATTATTCATAGACCTAATTGCATGAACCTTCAGCAAATTTTTACGTGTGGTGTACAATCAAAGATGGCCAATAGTGAAAAAGGTATTGGTTTTACTGTGTGTATACTTGCAAAACTATTACAGATAAACAGAAATTGAAAGGAGCTAAAACGAGAGGTTAATAATAAAACTTTACCTTTTTATTCTAGCTTTTCAGGCAGACGGCAAGTAAGGATCTTATAATGACCTACTTCTTGTTTTGTTTTTTCCCCCGCTCAATTTCAATCGATACAACTGAAGTCAGCAGACGACCCCCCTTATCGAATTCTTCGTTGCGACTCTTTCTCATTACTCCAGGATTGAATTTCCCTTACAAACGTCAATTGCTATTAGATTACCCGTCTACACGGCTTGTGAGAGGCATAATAAACCTCTCTCTCTCTCTCTCTGCAACGTTGTACCAACAACAAAAGGCTCGGGTGGCGCACATAGTTGAGATGACCATGTATACAAGCCATGTCAAATAAATCAGGATGCATTGATCCGAGTTATGAGCTGCGTTCGAAACGTCCGACTTTAATATTCCACCTGCCATGTCTTACTCCATTTATGCTCGCACACATACACACGCACACACTCACACACACACACACACACACACATACACGCACACGCGTACACACACTTTTTAAAATTCTTTATTCAAATTTCACGTTCAATGCTACAAAAATATTATTAACAAGGACAGACAGCATTCTACAAAGGCTTGTCAACTCCTCTCACACGAATCATGATTCAATAGTCGATCAAAACGCTTGTTTTTTGAAGTGTTTCCATCGACATCGCACTTATTAAAACGACAAGGAAAAGAACGGAACAAGAGAGAAAGCAAAAGAAGAAGAAATGAATCGAGAGAGAAGGAGAGAAAGAAAGATATGAAACAGGACGGGATGAAGGGATACAAGAAGGGAAATCAAAGAATGAAAAAAGTAACTATACATAATTATGGATGCTATATTATATTGGCGAGTAGCGTAATCTTGTGAAATAGGGCATGCCGGAATATCTAGGCGTCACAATGGTAGTATACCTGGTGAAACGAATGCGCGAAATTAATTCTACCTGCCACCCGTTCGTCATACTGAGTCGATTTGTGCGACAAGCTTCAAATGGTGCCTTCATTTCGCATGTGGCTGTACCGATGACATTTTCACCGGAGCGTGCTATCGTAATCAGCGGAGTTATCGTCATCGTGATCATCAATCTTGAGACGGAAGTCGCAATTGCGGCTTTCGAGTTGCCATGGTTACTGGTCACTAAAGATGATGGGTTGCCATTGCAAACAAAATATTCAGCCCGCTGCCATAAGCAGTCGCCCGCTAATAAGAAATAGACCTGTCATGATAGGACTTATCCAGGCGTATTACGATAATATTCAAGTTCCCTCCCGCTTGTGCGTGGAGTATTAAAACATCTCCCGTAATGTAAGCAGCAGGGAGTGCAATTTATGGACTTCGCAAGGCATCAAGAAGATAGAGATTTAGTCTGCTATTATGATCACGATGAATGTGTACCAACAGTCAAGTGATGATACGGATGCACGACGCTACAGGCGCGCATTTCATTTTGTTGTCATAAATGTACAGTAACCAATTTTATATATAAGGTTGTCCATATCATTTACACATTATTGGCAGACATAATTGCACCATTTTTCGAACATGAATCTTTGATATTGTAATCAGCTTTTGATTACTGCGAAAGTGTATGCCATCTCTAGATTTGTTTAGCTAAGTTTTATTTCGTTTTGTCTGATTTTTATTTTCTTGTTTCGTTTGTTTTGTTCATCCTTCAGCGGTGGTCATACGTGTTTGATCGTATAATGTGTCTCGATGGGATCTATTTGTATTGTGTGCGTGTGTGTTTGCTCGTGTGTGTTTTGTGTGTGTGTATGCGTGTGGGTGTATATTTGTGAGAGTTTGAATCTCCGTGAAAATGACTCATCTACAAAGAATCAAATTATCCAGCTAGCTCGGTTAGAAGCCTTATAACCAACAAATTCTACATCGCTCCAACTTTTGCTGACGTAGACCATGATGATGAATGAAATTATACTAAGATGAATCCGAATGAATTTCAGGTTCCTTCCTTCGGATCTCATTCAAGTTTCCTCCTTCTATTTGGAGTTTATCTGACATGACGTTTTTCCTCCTTTTCCCCTCCAATTGTTTGACTATTACCTCGGTCCCTAGGAACCTAAGGGACCTCGGAAACAGAATCCAAGGGGGAAAAAGTATCCGTATAGCTGGCCTCCTACGCAAACATAAAACGAAATCGATGAGATATTCATTACAGTACTGGATGTGACATGCACCCACCCCCCCCCCCCCCTCTTTTTCCATTCCATTTACTTTGGTCACGACGTCTGCTGTTTTTACTGTTCTGAGCGAGGTACGATCACTTTGAAAAAAAAATATAGAACAATGCAGAAAAGGAAGTACTTTACGATATCTTAACAAAAGACAAAACACAACAGTACAAATTTCAGTATGTAGGGAATCAACATAGATTGCTGTCTTCCTATGGCCGATTCCTAGATTTACAGTTTAAAATGGTTACATTAATGCAATACTAACTAGACTATATCATATACAGAAAAAAAAAACCCAAAAGACATTTTAGAAGGCAGAAGTTAGTGAAGCGAGGTATCATACATTGAACGCAGCTGAAAATATAATTATAATAATAATAATAATAATAATTGCATTTATATGGCGCTTCATACTGACGTTTCTAAGCGCACTTTGCTACTCATACAAATAGATTAGAAAACACAATAACATTAACAAAATCAGCGTTAACAGTAACAAAAGAAGAAGAAAGAAAAGACAAATACATGTGATACAATGGTACAATAATTGATAACTGTGTGCGCCTCCAGGAGAAAAAAAAATATGTCTTTATGAACGAGAAAAAGTTTATAACGTCTTTGGAATATTGAGAGTCTATAAGACGACTTTATCAAATCTGGCATACCATTCTATTTTACTGGTCCCGCGTATTAAAAAATGTGTCTTGAGGTGCTTTGATCTGTATGCAGTCACCTTGTGATGAATGTGTACTTTAGATTCTGTATTAATTCACTTTAGATTCTGATTAATTTACATTTATTCTTGCCCGTGGATGATCAAGCAATGAGCACAATTCTTAACCCATTGCCTACTTGCTGGGTGACTACGGATGAATTGCCCAGTCGTATTAATGAAGCTGACCTACCATTACTCCCTCACATCCGGGTCAGAAAGGACAATTTAAGTTCCAGTGACATCATCAGGAATTACACAATATAAATGGAACTCATTATATGCTGCATATTTGCGATCATTGCCGCAATTTACATTAGCTATAATTGCTCAAAGAAGTTTTTTTTTTAATTTCTTCAAAGACATCCGCATACTCTTTAATGTATTGATGAACCCCAAGGCAACCATTTATCTTCAATGGTGTAGGTAACTATGGTCCGTGTTTGTTAGTAGTAATGAGGTCATTCAGCGAAATGCTGTGACTAAATTGATTTTGTAATGAGGGAGTTGGTCTGTGTGGAACGCAAAATGCAGGTCTGTTTGAACGGAACTCGGTGTGACGAGAGAAAAGGTGGTAAGGTTAACAGGTTATATATATATATTTTTTTTTCTATCGGAATAAAGCACTTAAAGCATCAAACGATCTGGCAAGGTGTATGTGCGCGGGGGATGTATACGGCATACGTTTAGGTATTAATATGTTCAATATGTCATTTTGACTGAAGAGCATGTTCATGGAAGAGTTTGAATGGTGACAGAGTTAGATTATTAGGGCATGTTGATGATTAAATTGATTTGTGATATTTTCGGGTTTTTCCTTCTCATAAGCATTGTTTTAATCACTGAATTGTTGTGCTAACATTTTGTGCATCAAACCGTAAAATATATATTCCAAGCCAACTTGTTCCTCAATTTATCCCATTTCTGCCTCTTTATCCAATCTTTTGCTGATTATTTTCATCTCTATCTGCTTCTCGCTCCTCAAGCATATACTTTTCTCTCTACGTAAATATATTTACATGTAATGTAATTTTTATGAATATATATATGGTATTATAGGTGTGTGTGTGAAGGCAAAATTCAGTGAATGCGTGTAAAAGTGTACAATATATCAAAACCCTATATTCTTTTTCAACAGTTTTCATTTGCATTGATGCTTTGACACTGTAATGAATGAATTGTGATACACACATACTAGCCCTACAAAGTTAAATGTAGCCCTACAAAGTTAAATGTATATGTATATATACATATACAGAGAGAGACTGAGAGAGAGAGAGAGAGACAGAGAGAGAGGAGGAGAGAGATTCACGAATACGAGTATACATAATTTGCATTTTTTCTTTAAATTCAGTGTGTGTAAATGTATATAATGATATCTTCGTGTATATAGGATATATGAAAAGTTTCAGGAGTTGCTGAATGTTTGCAGAAGAAACAATAAAGATACCAAAATGATTATACAAATAGTGAAAAATAAGGGAAAACCCAAAATCAAGCCAGACCACTGCACGTTGCTTTTTTTTTTCCTTTTAATCGTGCTTATGGGGAAATTGTGGTGGTGACACAGGCGTAAATTATTACCAAAATAACAGATGGGGTTGCTTACACGACAAAAAGGGAGTAAAATGGAAAAAGGAACAATACTGCACGGCATAGAGAGGAAAGCAAAGAGAGAGAGAGATAGAGAGAGAGAGAGGGAGAGAGAGAAAAGGTTGGTACAAACACTCAGCAAAACGTCCACCATGTTTTCTTTGGTGCGAACTTCCTGCTTCATTCATGGTCCGGAATCGACTAAGGCACAAATTGTTATTTTCGTTTTTGGTGTTTGTTTTGTTTTGTTTATTTGTTTTTTACGCACTAGACATACAACATTTAGTGAAATAAAGGTCAGTGCATGTCATATCATGCCAATGATCGTCGATGTGACCGACTTGGGGTACTAAAATAGAGGTTGACATCCACGTATTAAGTTATAATTATGATCCATGTCGCGGACATATTTAGGGCCTACGGATACACAGAGATCAACAAGGAAGGAGAGTCCCTTTGGTACTTTCAATCGTTTGATGTGATATGTTTTGTTTTGGGACACGTCATGATCAATTGCGCCGGTGTGAGCCGCTGCGGATACTAAAATAGAGGTTTACATCCACGACTTATGTGATCCCCGACATAATTACGGATAAACTGAGGTCAAGATGGAAGAAGAGTTCCTTTTACGCTTTTATTCATGGCCTGATACGATTTGTTTTGTTTCCTTTGGTTTATTATTTTTTTCTTTTAATCGGCAAGCTCGTCTGTATCTGTACGCAACCAACTCCATACCAACGGTTACGGGGTCAAATCTGATAAAAGTTTGCTTTTCCCACCTTTACAGACAGTGCAAAAGCGCGGGAAAGAGAATTGAGCAGTAAACGTGTTTAAAAGATGGTATAGGATCAAAGGAGAATGATCATGATGCTATGGGCTACGCAGCATCGATGAAATAGTTGAATATTTATATACTTTACTGTATTGCACAACCATCTGCCGTTCCTCGCAGATTTATTGTTATATTTGATTAGGGTGTTGTGGTTAAAGATATGCCTCGACGTAATGTATCGCCGGTAAACATTATTGCTTCTGTATAAAAAGCATTGTGACGTAGAGTGGTCACATCACCATGTCACCGTCAGATGTGTCCAAATAGAAGGTAGCCCTGCATAATTATGTTAAACATTTTTGTAGTCGCCTCAGTTAATTTTGGATTTCGGGTAAGCTTTCCTTTTTTTTCCATTTGAACTCAAAGTACACTGGAAGCATAAAGATAAGCTTACAGACTGCTTGATAAAGTATGTGTCTTAAAGTTGTTTATCTCCGTTTTATAAGGTAATAAGGTAAAAAAAAAATCACATCGAGTCCACAATCGAGAAAAGAAAAGTTCTTCTCAACTGATATTTATTCGAAAGAAATGTGAAGTCAATAGGCGTTAGTGACGATATTCTCTTTAAAATAAAAAAGATAGGCCATCGTAATGTCAAATGTACTGCCTATTAATGAAACACATTGATTAGATTCTCTTTATATTGTTATTTTTTTTTTACTCTTTACTCTTTTCTTTTTAATCCTAATGAAGCGGAACAAACTGATTTGGCATTCTTGTTCCACTGTGTGTAGAATGATTCAAACGTTGAATCAATGCGACATTCAATTTTGAGATTTAACAGAGTTACGTATATAGCACAAACGTTGAGCCCAATTGTTTGCGTTGGTGTGTTTCTTTGTTTTATGTCAGTCACTCTGGTTGCTCAGTTGTTGTTGTTTTTGTATACAAGTAATGTTATAACGTGTATGCTTTCAAGCTCATTAAAGATTCAAAATAATTCATTGTCACGTAAAAAAAAAGTATATAATTTCTTTTGTGAATACTATGGTAATACAGAATATCATGGCGCATGAATTTTATAAAACGGCTATATGGACCAGAATCAAAATAAATGATTGGCCGAGAGCTGTATCACATTACCAGTCTTTAATTTTGCCAAACGTGCCCGGCGGGCATAGATTTTTACCACTGAACGGGTACAACATCACAATTGCATACTTTAGCAACGCGCATTACCCTAAACCAGTTCATGTCCAGTACCAGTTGTTTGGGGCATTGCTTCGGACATCTTGGCTTTGAAAAGAAAGTTCTACATGTAGCTGCCTGACATTTACCCATAAAATAAGGTCAATGAAAGTTTAGTTCATAGAGCCATTTAAGAAACCAAATAGTGCACAGGTTTAAGTTCCGGACGTTTAGTAGAGATGCAGCACACTTCCGGGTATTCACGATGTTGCGCAACATGCACACGGCTGCGCCATGTGCATGTTACACCGTTGTTAATGATAAATATATCATACCCTCGAGTGCGCTGTATCTCAACTAACGCCCCTCACCTGTACATTGATTGTATACCATTACTACATTAGAATTTAATGTGATAACATTAAGCTATACATGACTGACTTTCATTATACAACATTTGTACAATACACGTAATAAATGTTCACAGTTTTACGAGCAGACATCGAAATGTCTTCCTTGTGTTATGGGAATCTTTGAAAGGAAACGGAACCCTGGTATTAAGGAAATGGTCGAAACGTCACGAATTGAAGCATCACAAGTTCGGTAAAATATCAAGATGGAAGAAAGAGAGGAAGACAGAAAAAGCAGAATAAAATGAGTTTGCCACTCTTCTATTTATCAGCAAAGTCCCCAAAGATTTTGACGAAGTTTGTTGATGACGACAAAAGAGAGATTCCATTTGAACTCTAAGTACAATGGAAGTATAAAAAATAAGTTTACATACTGCTTGATAAGGTACGTGTGTCTTAAAGTTGTTTATCTCCGTTTTCCATGTACATTAAGGTAATGTATAAAATTCACATCGAATCCACAATCGAGAAAAGAAAAGTTCTTCTCAGCTGATATTTATTCGAAAGAAATGTGAAGTCAATAGGCGTTAGTGACGATATTCTTTTTAAATTAAAAAAAGATAGGCCACCGTAATGCAAATGTACTGCCTATTAACGAAACACATTGTTCAGATTCTCTTTATATTGTTATTTTTTTTTACTCTTTACTCTTTTCTTTTTAACCCTAATGAAGCGGAGCAAATTGATTTGGCATTCTTGTTCCACTGTGTGTAGAATGATTCCAACGTTGAATCATTGCGACATTCAATTTTGAGATTAAACAGAGTTATGTAGCACAAACATTGAGCCTAATTGTTTGCGTTGGTGTGTTTCTTTGTTTTATGTCTGTCACTCTGTTTGCTCAATTGTTGTTGTTTTTTATACAAATAATGATATACCATGTATGCTTTCAACCTCATTAAAGATTCAAAATAATTCATTTTTATGGAAAATGTATATATTCAATTTCTTTTGCGAATACTATGGTAATATATCATGGTGCATAAATAATATAAAACGGTTATATGGATCCGAATCAAAATAGATGATTGGCTGAGAGCTATCACATTATCAGTTTTCAATTTTGCCTAATATATCCAGCGGGGCACAAGTTTGTTTGTTTGTTTGTGTTTTTGTTTTGTTTTATTTTTATACCATTGATCGGGTATAACATCACAATTGCAGACTTTAGCAATGCGCACCTATTTACCCTAAACAATTAGCTCATGTCAGTACTAGCTGTTTAGGGCATTTCTTCTGACATCTTGGCTTTGAAAAGCAAGTCTTCTATGCCTGGTATTTACCCATAAAATAAGGTAAATGAATGCAGTTCAAAGAGCCATTTAAGAAAGCGAATAGTGCACAGGTTTAAGTTCGGGACGTTTAGTAGAGATGCAGCACACTTTCGGGTATTCACAAAGTTGTGTAACATGCACTCGGCTGCGCCACGTGCATGTTACACCGTTGTTGATAATATATTATATCAACGACTGCGCTGTATCTCAACTAATGCCCCCTCATCTGTACATTGTATACCATTAATGCATTAGAAATTTACATGATAACACTAAGCCATACATAATTGACGTTCATTATACAATACACGCAACAATGTTCAAAGTTTTACGAGCAGACATCGAAATGTCTTCCTTGTGTTATGGGAATCTTTGAAAGGAAACGGTACCTGGGTGGTATTAAGGAAATGGTCGAAACGTCACGAATGGAAGCATCAAAAGTTCGGTAAAATATCAAAATGGAAGAAAGAGAGGAAGGCAGAAAAAGCAAAATAAAGTGAGTTTGCCACTCTCCTATTTATCAGCAATGTCCCCAAAGGTTCTGACGACGTGTGCTGGTGAGGGCAAACGAAGAGATTTCATATGTCAAGAAGAGAAGAAGAAGAGCCGAGCATTAACTGGAAATAGGACACGTACTAAGTCTCTTTCATCCATTGGGCTTTAAGGTCCAAACTCCTGACAAAGTGATAGACCAACCTTACGAGACTTCAAAAATTATTCCCCTCCACCCTTGCGCAAACTCAATTTCAACCTTCCCTCCGATGCTTGCCTCGTGTACTCATGAATGCCTGGCCACATTGGTATGTTCGATGAAGTATATAGGGCATCTCCCAAACATCAATCCAGTTCAAATACACATAGAGCCGTTGAAGTCGCACTGCCCAAGGGCCCAGCGGGGGAGTGCAAATAGCATTACCATTACCGGGCGGGCGCGCGGCCGACCTCCGATCGCATTTTGCGTATGGCGGATTTTTCAGACGACCGGCCGTCGACTTAGACTTCCCACAAACGTAGGGTAGAGGCATGCTGTGGTAGACATACATACTATCGTATTATGTTACACAAATATTTGCAAGGCCTCATTTTCGAGTGATTCCTAGCTGTCAATACCATAGCACAGGTAGACTAAGTATAATTTGATACGATATCTTTACAATGGTAAACATGTCATAGCAGTGGATCATTCCATCATAGGTATCGTCTAACCAAAGGCGTTTATAGGAAGGAGTAGTTAAACGCAACATCCCTTCGAGTTAATAAACAAAGTTTCCGAAAGTGATGGCATGTTTGGAGATAACTGTGTGTTTTTAAATTTTCAAGACCGGATAAGTTCTCTTATACTTTGTAAGTGTAAGTTTTACGTATCTTAAGTCGGATAATATGGGTAGATAAAGAGATTTTTTTTTCTTGCATAAGAACCATTCATAAAAGTAAGCGAACCTAGATAAATTAATCTCTCAATTGTGCCCGAAAAGTATCCATCAAATTCAATCCGATTTTGGCTTCTATTCGTATCTGTGTCGGCTCTCAGAGCCAGACAAGGTCCAAACAATAAAGGAAGCGGGTGATTTGCCTCTGCTCTTGATTATTTCCGAAAGCGGAAGGTTTTTCTGAGAGGAAATCCGTAGGATATCAAACCATGGTTATTTCCCCAGGGCAGTGCTGAAGTGTTGAATTTCAATACGTACTACACTAACTTATCTGATCTCTTATACGCTATATAAACTGCTTGTATGATATAAACCGTAAAACTAGCTCTCTCAAAACTATAGATTGGATGACCACATTCAATAATGTCTCTGCGATTTACGGGTAAATAATGCTCACTTCTGACATTCTTTGTCACGTCAGAGTTTGTTGTATATTATCGAGCATTAACTACACTTTTATTTGACGAGAGAGCCATACAAGTCATGGCATGTGTTATTTTCAATCAAGAAAGATAAAACATTTGCACACGCGGTACTTAAAAATCAAAATGTGATAGAGTCAAGGAAGGCAAAAGATAGTGAAGGCGACGTTTACCAGAAAGAAAATAAAAAAAGGCTTTTCCGAGATGAACATAAGCTCTAAAGCGGTGATATTCAGGATCAAAGGTATTCAGAGCAAAACATGATGGAAGAAATCGTGTCTAACTGCATATGAATAACACCCGGCTAGAAAGATCAAACGGATTAAAAGCATCGAAAAGAAATGTTATTGCCAAGCCCCGCCGTATTCATCCACACAAAACGGGCATGATGCAACGCTGTAACACCTCAACACAAGTCAACGTACATGCACGTTCATGTTCATACTGGACTGTGAAATTATATTACTTTTTTCCCGCGTCACTTCTCCAAGCTCGCAGACGTCCAGGGACTCCTATTTACGCATAATAATCACCAGTTGCCATGGCCACCGTTTTCTCCTTTTTTCGACCCTCCAGTATTTTTTTTTTTTCTATCAAGACTTCATTACAGGGCAGGAGTATACTGCATTACGTAATTTTACTCCTATCTCCTATCGCGTACAGGTACCTGCTATGAAAACATTGTTCAGTGACAATCACAGTGTTTTCATATCTTTTTAAGATGACATTATTTTCATTACTCTTATTTTATTCCTTCTTTCCTTTTCTCTGTCTCTCTACCGTCTACCTCCTCCTTTTTTCTTTCTTTCTTTCTTTTTTTTTTTTTTTGTCAGCTTCGGTCAATTTTTTAGTGCTCATAACCGCTTGTGATTCTATGGATGCCGGGATCTATACTTGTTTTAATTATGCCAAATATGATGATGATAGTAATGATAATGAAAACAAAAATGATAACGATAATGATAAAGCAATGATTATGACTTTATAATTTTAATAAACAGTCATAATAATCATTACGGTAATGATTGAGTGTTTCTCGAATTAATAGATGTCGTTTTGCCACACATTAATATGTCAAATCAGGCGAGATAACCAAAGAACTGACCGTCTCTGTCTCTTGGTCAGTCTTCCTTTCATGGGTCAGTCCTTATGCAACTATGATGCTCTGCTGACCAGTAACCTCTTACATAAATCGCTTGTACACAAACACACACACACACACACACACACACGCACACACACACACACACACACACACTTACAATTGTATAGCCACTCTGCCTGTCTGCCTTTCTTTCTTTCCTTCATTCTCTGAGCTCTCTTCTCCTATTCCTCTCCCTCCATTACGACTTTTCTCTTGTGACTTCTCCTTTCATGATGCACGTTAAACAACAACATCAAAAAACCTTTCTGCCTTGCCTTGCCATATTCATTTTTCGCCTTTTTTGTTCCTTTTCTCTCCTATTCAACAGTTCTCTTTTTTTTACAGCCCCGCTTCCTCTATTACTCTGCATGTACGGTATCATGCGTGCCCAGAGAGCAGAAAGGCGTTCCTGGTTACTTGTCATTCTGTTGTTTTGTCTCCGACGTTAGAACGCCATCGTCCTTATACGGCATATTCTTCTATTTTGTTCGTTATTGTCAGCTTTTTTTTTTTTTTTGGTCGTTGCTTGATGTCTTTTTTCCCTTCATCTCGCGCCTACCTTCTCAGCAGATCAGTCGGCTGATTGCGCATCTCGTGTTCCTCCTTTCAACAAAATTCATCGACTATTTACCCCTAAACTTAATAACGTGAATACATTGTATATTATTCTGCACTATCATCTAGTTTACACTAAAAATCAACAGGGCGTCTTTTACTCGAGGCTTTATTGCTGGTCCCAGTTATTATGAATGGAGCGATCTTGAATCAACCGCGTAAATATATTCAGTCACCTTGGCTGGCAATAGATGACATGTAATGTACACCAAAGAGAATAACGAATGATTGAATGAATTATGAAAGAAATGAATCTATCGATATATCAATCAATCATAAGCAAGAGGAAAATCATTACAGTAATGAAAACAGTGCATCTCCTTTTTAGTCCGGTATTAAAATTGATTCCTTCGTTTCTTCGTTTCGTTTATTCATTCCAATAAAGGATTAGTGGTTACCAAAAAAAAATGATCAAAATGAAATCAATGACATAACTCAAACAAACAAAATTAGAGTTAACGTATTTGCTATATCAAGCAGTAACATGGAAATGAAAGAACTAGAGATTTCAAAGGCCCTGTATGAAATAAGTTCTCTTACAAGATTACTACGTCAATCTTGTATTCTGAACCACAGTTAATGATAGAGGTATGAAAACATAATGCCAATCTCAAATCTTTTAACAGATAATTTTCTATTCTACAGTAGGTTATAGAATGGCGATCTTATAGGCCTATTGACCTTCTATCTCTGCCTACTTTCCAAAAATTATTCGGATTAAATCTCGTGTGTATGCAATTTCATAACATGATTCAACATCATGAATTGCTAAGTGACATTGTTATGCTTAACTGCATATGACAATGAAAGATATAACTTGACTGTCAAATATCAAAGCAGTAATTATAGCATTTACTCACTCCCTCCAGACTCTTCCTAAACCCCAAAACCGCCACAATTTAAAACACCACCATTACCACTGACACCACCAACACCGCCACCACCACAGCTACTGACATCACCTCAATATCTATTATTAAACCTGTTAAAGGGAATGCATCGCTAAATCACAACCGGGGTTGGGGAGGAGAGGGGACCCCTCTCAACATCCCCATAACCACTATTTCCGTCTTATTTATTTCCGTTCTATTTCAGCATTGTAGCCCTTTTAGTATAAAAAAACAACAACATCAAAGAAAAACAAAAACCCTGCTTTACCAAGGGGCCCTGAACAAAAAAAAAAAAAAACAATAATACATAAAAATATATTCAGATACACACAATTAAAATCAGAGCTATAATATGTATGACCTTGTATACACCAGATACCAGAGACACAGAGGATGTAACAAAACCGCATTGCTTTGAGGGGAATACACCGAGAAAGAGAAAAACAAATATAATAATAAGCGAAAAAGAATAAAATGAAGATGTAATAATCAATCCAAATTTCACAGCATACACTATGACAGTCTCGCTGAAGAATTAAGTGTTGCTGCTATACATGAAGATCAATCATATTGAATGTACTATTAATGTTAAAATCATGTGCAATCTACCTAAATCAAGTTAGATTGTGGCTTGCTAGATCAATCTAACTTCATATTTTCAATTTCAACTTCAATTCATTTTCATATTTTTCAATGAAAAAAATACATCAGATGTAGCAAAGTAAAATGATAGATAATATCCGGCTAGGGTGCACAATAAATTTTCACAAACATAATGATGAACGAGAAGAGAAAAGAGAAAAAAGATAGCAAGATAGTGGAAGACGAAGAAAACGAAGTAGAGGAGGATGAGAGAAATGAAAAATGAAAAAAAATAGAAGAAGCTTGCAACACCCTCTAGATGGCGCACTCTCTATTCGCCAGGCGAAAAACTCGTATTCTTCATGTTGTGTCAAAACTAAAGAAACACTGCGAATTTGTTCCCTTTTAACGTGTGTATTCACTTTAATTTATTTATTTATTTATTCATTATTAATTAATCAATTAATTAATTTATCTATTTATTAATTATTTATTCATTATTCATTTAATTATTTATTCATTTATTTATTTACTCATTTATTTGTTTATCTATTTATCTATTTGGGTTGGAAGAGGGGGTGGGGGTCAGGTCGAATATCTCGTTGTGTTACATGCCACGCCTTTAGCCTTTTTATGTCACTTATTTCATGACATTTCACCTTTTCACTTGTTTGTACAAATCGATTATGTTACTTTACAATTAGTTTGAAAATTATTTGGATATGGAAACAAATGAATTAAATTAAATTAGATTAAATTTGCAATTGTTTCCTCTGCTGCCAGTCTTCCTTTAAGTAATTTTGCTTCATTTGTTTTTTACGTACACGCACAACTCTAGTTTTAGAGTGTCAAAGCGAGGTCATATCCAAAGGTATCTGCGCGTGGTCGTAGTATCATGATCACGGTCTTTCTAGCTATAGGAACCCCCCCCCCCCAAAAAAAAAAAAAGGTAACAAATGAATGTATAAACAAATTAAAATGATACAGAAATGAAAAGTGATTTTTTTTTTTTTTTGTCATCATCACCTTGTTTAATTTGAATGTGTGATTACAACAGATAATACAAATTCGTAAAGAGTGAACCTTAAAATTCCATTATATCTACATTATTTTGATGTCCGTTTCAGTGCAGTTTTCACTTTATGTTTCTTTGATTTGACTCTATTCGCTAAAGGGGTGGCAAAGTTTTGGTTGAGATGGGGGATTCAGATTTCAACTATTTGTGAAAAAATTTGAAGCCACTGAGACCTATAGAAAACATTAAAGAACATACAATTCTAAAAGGAATTCAAAGATCATTTTGATGAAAGTTGGTTTTGAAATGACCGAGATATCAAAAAAAAAAAAAAAAAAAAGAAAAGAAAGAGCTCGAGGTCCTAATGAAAGATGGGACTCACTTTTTATCAGGACCACTTTGTTTTGCTTTGTTTTTGGATATCTCAGCCATTTCAAAACCGAATTCTATCAAACAAACTTTCAATTCCTCATAGAATGTATATGCTTTTTTATATTTCATATAAGTCACGTAAGTGGTTTCTAATTGTCTCACAAAAAGTTAAAACCTCAATCCTAAACTATGCAGTCTATCTAAAGCCATTCTACGTATATGGAGTCTATCCACATTATTGACTTTATGCATATCTCACCGGTTTCACTGATTTATTCGAACTCGTTCCCAGGATGGTAGTCTCGGCCGGAGGTCAGTTCCTACACTACGTGCACCCAACCCAGTTCCTAGACTCGCCCGAGTGGGAAGCAAGCCATAGCGGACAGAAAAGCAAGTTCCAGGTGGGCGGGTCTTAGGTCGTCCATTGTGACGTCAGTGTGTGTACTCGCATTCAGTGTGTTTCTTTTTCGATATTCATAAAGAAGACCAGGGGGCATTTCACGAAGCATTTTGTCAGATTTTTTTTTTCGTACAAACTGTTATAAGCTATTGAAATCCTTGCGTCTAATTGGCTGAGGGCAAATTCGACAAGTTTGTCAGACAAAACGCTTCATGAAATGCAACCTGTTATCTTGAAAGTACTATAAGCAAACACGTAACTATACGGAGGTATAAATTCCACCGAATATCACATACGAGAATAAAACACTTTGCAACCTCCAAAGACACGAAAGACGGAACTGTTACTGTAACATAAAGTCTGACTGGATCGCATTTTGCCTGCAGTATTATCAGATTGTAATTTGACAACAGTTGCGTGCACTATCTATAGATCTCGAGGGTTGGCCAGTAGGAGACATCTCCACATCTTCCAGAAACATCTCTGCAGTCCATTTTAACATCCCGAAAAAAAAAGAAAAGCAAATCAATCAATCAATAATCAATCAATCAAATAATCAATCAATAAAAAATAGGTATTCAAACACATGTTTTCCCAATAGTGCCGTTGCGTGTTGACAAGATTATTATGTTTCCCCATGAATCATAATCAGAATTATAATGAGTAAGGATGAAGTTGCAGACACCGCACGTGTGTGTATGTGTGCATAATACTGTTTGACAAGGGGAGAACTAGCCAGCGGTGAGTTAACCTGTTCTATACGGGAACCCGGCGGCCTGTGTATTAATTCTATGGGGATTTTAGAATTCAGTATGGAACGGGTTAAGAAAAAAAAGTGAAGAATTGCCAATGAAATTTGATAAAATCGTAAAGGTCGATGTATACATCAACCTCAATTCTCTTTGTAATTGTTACATAACATGTGCATAATGATTTTCTGAACTATGCGTTGATTAGAGTATCATAGTGACATACATCCAACATCCAATCATTCTACACAAACTGGATTAGTGCTAGGGTATACAAGACAACAACAACACCGTAAACAGACCATCTATTCACTTTAAGGCCCGAATTCACGAAGGTGGTACAAATGAAACAATGGTTTAAACAATGGACAAAAAACATGGAGCGCCAAGTGTCGCATGGAATAATTCGTTACGAAATCAGTCACTTCGTCGAGGAAATAATTATTTCCCCGAAATGATAATTTCGTTAACGAAACTGTCATTTTGTCGACGAAATGACCAATTTCGTAACGAAATATTCCGTGCGACACTTGGCGCTCCATGGTTTTTTATTTGTACCACCTTCGTGAATTCGGGCCTAAGGGTTACTATGATAGCCCGTAGAAGACGTATGCTCTGCCTCCTTCCCCCCACTCATCATTGTTCTTGTCCTCCGACGTATAGGTGACGATCACGGCTGACACCGACTGCCGCTATATCCAATGGCGACGTCGTAAGCTCGACAACTTCCTCCGTCGCGAGCCGTTCCTCCGTTCGGTCTTCGAGACGACCATCGGCAAGGACATCACGAAGAAATTGTACGGCATCGACGACCCCATGGAGCAGCCGACGGCATCACGAGCAGACAAAAACCCGACCAGCGAAAACGAAGGTGGGGATGATCTCCATGACGAATGAAGAGTGGCTCGAGATAGACAGGTTTCACTCTTTTCCAAGCCTCTATCACCCTCTCTCTATCTTTCTCTCAGCTGTATCAAATCTCTCCCTCTCAAACTTGTTCTTTCGTCCTCCTCATATCACCTCTACTCCTTTCGACCTCTTCTTCTCTCCCTCTCTTATATAAAAATTATCTTTCAATACCTCCCTCACTCCCTCTCGATAAAATGTATATGTTTCTTTTCACTCTTTCTCTCTCATCGTCTTATCTATCTCTTCCTTTCTGCAATTCTTCACAGTCTCTACCCCTCTCATGGGTTTTGCTCTCCCTCCTCCTCTTCCCCCTCCTCCTCCTCCTCCTCCTCCTCCTCCCAAGCGTCTTGCCACACGTGTGTTTGTTCCCTTTTCTTCCATTCCCTGATGCGTATTTCCCCTGCCCTAGATTCTGGTATTCATTTTATTCCTTTGATCTGCAAAAGTATATTTTATTATACAACAAATATGACCCCTTTCTCATTCTACCCCTCTCAATCTTATTCTAATTGTCCATCTACTATCTATCTATCTATCTATCTATCTATCTATCTATCTATCTATCTATCTATCTATCTATCTATCTATCTATGTTTATCTATATCTGACCTTCGATCTAGACCCTACTCTTATCTATCTGGCTGTCTATCTATCTATCTAGCTATCTATCTATCTATCTATCTATCTATCTATCTATATATCTATCTATCTTTCTGTCTGTCTATCTATATCTTTCTATCTATATATCTATCTATGTATCTACCATCTATCTACCTGAATATCAAAATATCTATCTACTCACTTATCTGTCTACCTTCTAAACCTGTCTATTTCTCTACTCTCCGTCAGTTCTTTTTTTTTTTATCTGTTATGGTCATCTATATCTTCTGTATCTCATTGGCTCTGTTTCTACATGAATTCTGTCTACACAACTCCATGCTTTGATCTCTTTTTCTCTTTGGGTGTACTTCCACCTGTAAGCCCTTTGATCTCACGTCTTTAACAGCGCGCCTGTACTTGTATTACTGATCATGCTGATGCTGGCGCGTGTTTAGCGTCCCCGCGCAATTTCTTTTTCTTTTCTCCTCTCTAGGTTTAATGCCGCATATTCCATCATTCACAAATCGCTTGTACAATGGATTTTAAAGCATCTGAGAGTGCACCGACAACATTTTCTGTCTTCATCCATTGGTATTTAACTTTCTTGTGTGATATATTTGTTGCTAAAAAAAGAATAATGAAGAAATTATACAATAGCCCCTCGTCTCAAATCCACATACACTTACATGAGAGCCGGTGTAACGGTGCTTCTGGTATTTATTGTGCTATAACGCTGATCTGATAAGAATTTCTTGTTGTCCAATTACTATTAAAATATCGATGTGGTATCCAACTATCGATTGCTTTCATATCACCATCATCTCGTTCCACTCTTGTTATTTTCTGAGTCAGTAGAAACCAATTATAAATGCAATGCGGGGAGGGGGAAACATATCATTCAAAGTAGTGACAAACTTTTAAAAGTGTTTCTGCAACAAGAAAGTTTAAATAGTTCTACAAACTTGAAAAACAGTGACGCTAAATCTGATGATAACTATTCAGTGACTATAAAGGTATTAACGTTGTTTTCTGCTTTCTTATTTCCCTGTCTTTTTCTCTTCACGAATCTCTGTTTCTCTCTATTTCCATATTTGCCATCGTTTCTGTCTTTCAATCTATATTCATTTCTCTACCTGCCTATATATATTTCCGTATCTCTCCTCTAAATTCTACAATCTCCCACATCGTTATGTCCACATCCTCGACAAACCATCTACCCCGGTCCTCTTTTCGGAAACATCGACCTTTTTCGATGTTTCAAAACAACCTTCAATGTTTTATTCGCTTAACGTTCCCCTTCCACGTCTGCCCAACGTGTGTATGTGTGTGTTTGTGTGCAACTATTTTTCTCTATCTCACCATCTTCCGTCATTTCTCTTCGAATCTGTCTGTCCGTCTGTTCTATTACATCTCCAATATCCACATCTGTCTGCGCCAAATGCATCCTTCCTCCCATCCCCACCCCACCCCCTCCATTTCTTCTTCTTCTCTCCCTTGATCTCCTGCCGTTTTCCTCTTTCCCTCGCCTTTTCCCAACCGATATTCACTCAACTCCACATCCCGCTCTCTTTGCATCCTCCCATCACATTGCCACTCCCTGTCACCTGTAGTGGGTAACTCGTCTGGCGTGGATACTTCTCTGGATGCGGCCGACGCCGACTCCCAGGGTCTTCTTAGCCACAAATGGGAGCGTGTCATATCGGAGGACGATGATTCCAGCACCCACGGCCAGCAGCAGACACTGGGTGGACCCGGCATGGGGATCGGTGGCGGTGGCGGGCCCCTCCAGGGTCGCCTCAGCATTCCCGCCAGTCACGACGGCACCAGCTCCGACGTCAGCGTCAAGTCGGCGCGCTCCATCGTAGACATTCGCGCCAGCATCGCGTCGGGTCGGGGCGCGGCTGACGTCGGCTCGCGTAGATCGCGCGTCGGAAGTTCGCCGGATTCCCAGTCGGGTGGTGATGGATCGTGGTGGCCATTCTTTTAATGTCCCACGTTCAAGATCTTCAATCTTGGCACACCACACGACCGCACTCTGTGAATGTTTGTATCGGCATCATTTTACACGAGGAGCAAAAACATTTGCGGGATAAAACTCTATGGAAGCAGCAAGCACTGCCTTCATGTTTGCATTACCCGTTTCTTATTCTAAGGACACTACTAGAGCTACATCTACTACTGGTAGATCTGGCTTAAAAGAATGGCAGAAACTTGATTATTGAATGAGTTTTTTTTTTTTTCTCTACAGCTCTAACGAGCAGATGGCTCTTCCTCAAATGTGCAAAGCAAACGTCATTTAACCCATTGGCGAGACGAAGGTTCACACCTGGTATTGTGTTAAGGAGTGAATGCGTCTTGCTTTGACAGCCTGTATTTCTTTTTAGCTTTTCTAATGGGGAGGGGGGGGGGGGATAACAAAACAGTGATGCTGTCAGATATAAGCAGTAATTACATATCAATGAATGAAACCATAAACTCCCATAGTTGCAGTCCCCGGTTCAAATCCACTGACGACAATGGGAGGGCAGTTTCTTCTCATCGGCTGATCGTGGGAGGGGACTTAGGCTGCTGGTCCTGTATTTTTTTTTTAAATCATTTCTCTACCTTCCAACATAAAACCCACAAAACATATATTATTGTACAAGTATAAGCTTCCCATTAGTCATTAGTAAAGTTGATCTGTGGTCTTTGCTTAGGGAAAACCCTCACTTGGAAGCGATCAACAGTATTCTGATAATCGTCTCTGAAAGTGACATTCATTCATTCATTCATTCATTCATTCATTCATTCATTCATTCATTCATTCATTCATTCATTCATTCATTCATTCATTTGGCAAAATATAAAACAATATACAACTTACAGGTCATTACAAAGAAGAAAATACATGCCGCCAGGACTCCTAAGAAGCAATTGAGTGCTTGTGGCTGGAACCCTCAAACCAAAAAAGATAAAATACATACAATCAACCAACACTGTCTTGTTGTGACATGGACCAATACATGTATACAGAAGATTAGTCCAAATTGAAATAACACATACGTGTATTTAAATCATCTGTTATCGAACACAAAAACATATCTTAGCTTAACTTGTTGGCATGCAGGCAGACACACACACACATACACTCACATATCCATCCTAAGTGTACAGAGAAAAAGAGATGAGAAAAAGAAAGATAGAGGAAGAAAGGACATGCTGTAAGACAAAAGACGAAACAAAGAGCATAATTATTCATGCCACAGCGGCCTTTCCTTTTTACTTTTAGCTAAAAGACCGAATAATATCCTTCTTCACAATTTCCATTTACGGTTATTGCATCAAGCTTGCCAGTTTTATTACCAAAATGCCTTTCTTTGGTTTTGTCGTAGACCCACTGGACGATATCGAGGATGGATACGATAGAGTGAACCTCTAAATTTTGCGTAATCTTCCTTTAGTCCTCCATACGGGTGTCTTAAGAAAACGTCGGGAATCAGGCGGGGTCTATGCCAAAGATGAGGTGGAGCCACGGTCGAGTAAACTGTTAGGACACCTTCTATAAATATAGTCGTGACAAACAGATTTTCACTCGCCAGGTTTATGTCACACACCGATTATGACATGATATGAAATGCTGGTTAGCAATCGACACATGAGCTTCACAAGCTTCGATGAGCTGTGTCTATTCTCCAATCTGTATGTGATTCATGAAACACAAACAAATTAAAAGAATACAATAAAAACATCGAGTTTTGAGGTTGTTGCCATAACCTGATTAAAAGGTAATCCTCCCCGTGAGATGTAAGGGCATCCAGATATTCACCACTGGATCTTTAGATGTTAATGCCGACATCTGAAAGATATGAAAATGATTCTCTCTGGGAAATTCCCTAATTTTGTTAGCTCTGTGCAATGTGGGGATCTGCAAGAAATTGGGAAAGAAAAGCAATAGTATCGTGCTGTGGCACATAGTACCAGTGGACGTTCTCAGAGTTCTCTCTATTACGTCATTCAGATTTAGCTGTGACCCGGATATCTTCGATACATCAGGTACCATTGACCAATGCGTTTGCTGTATAATTATACGGTTCGGTTTTCGACGGACGACTTTATCCCAGCAGTATAATTAACATTGGCAATTCAGTCCATTTTGATCTTCTGCTGATTTCATGGTGCTGAGTGTATGGTAGATCCGTTGGATTGTGAAACAGGGTGACTATCCGGGATTAAGTTCTTTATATCGGAGGATGTTATCTTAGAAGGAAGCACATAGCAGCGAAGCATAAAGTGACGGCAGTATTATACAGTCTTATCTCGTTGTGCTGCTATTTGTTTGTTGTTGTTGTTTTTTTTCATTCTGGTGCTGCAGATTTAAGAAACACAAATGGTCACTTTACAAGCACAAGTAAGTAGGGTTTATTTCGCTGCGGCGTGTGAAATCCGAATGGGATATGACATTACTAACAGAGCTGTTTTGCAATATTGAGATGGAAAATTCAGTATTTTGAAGGATTTGCCAATAATTTGTATTTCAAACATTTTGGTGCTGCAGTGAAGTGAACAGTATATGCATAATAATGAGAATTTTGCACTTCAAATGTATTCGATTATTCAATTGTATGTATTCCTCGTGTTGCAAGTTGTCAGGGCGTCGCCTTTGTTTTCCAAATGCCAGCAAAATTCATTGATACGTGTATCTTCCACGCCAGCGCACATAGAATTGTTTAACAGAAATTAGATTAGTAAATAAAAAAAAAAGCAAACAAACAAATTCAGGCGACATCTTCTCGTGTTGATAAATTATCATTCTTGTAAATTATTATATTGTTTCCACGGTGACTTGTGTATTCATGACACTTTATTTATGATCAATAATGTTTTGTCAAATAATATGTATGATATAAAAATCAAGCGTTGTCGAATTCAAGGCAAGTGAAGTGAAAGCAAGTGCCAAAATAAATATTAAACGCAAAATCAAAATCAGTTGTAAAGAAGAAAGACAAAATGTTAGTGTTTGCTGATTATGATATCTTTTATCTCAATATAAACTGGAATTGATAGCGGTGAAGTAAAAGACATCCTTGAACTGAGCTGATATGTTGTGAAGTTCATGTATATGTAAAGTAAAGCCATATGCCACGAAGTGCCTGGACATAACGGTCAGTTCATAATGTAGGGATGAAAAGGTGTTGAAGAGTTTGCTTGCAAAACAGATAAACGCCGTCTCAAATAGAGATTGTATTTTTTTATGATGCTGCACTCGTTAAATAACTATAAATAGTTTTGAAGATACCATTAGTGTTATCACATTTTGTTTGTTTGTTTGTTTGTTTGTTTTTTTCCAGCAGATTCAATCTCGAATATCTTGTATTGATAGACATGGATATATCTGTTTATGCATTCAAACTCTTCATTAACCTTGCCTTTGTGCGTAGCAGTTATATAGAGGACAGCGGAATGATTTTTAGATACGTTTTAGATCATTTTATCCATCCTCCAGCATCACTTATGCATTGTGATATCGAACAATTTGATAACGTGAAACTCATTTCTTTATGATTTTTTTACATAACTTTATTTTCAACCATAAATTATACATGACTTACTACTGAAATGTCATACCTCTGTCTTTAAACTGATGAGATAAGGCAAACAGAATGTAACAAGTTTCATTAGAATCGAACACCGAACAAGAAATCATGGGAGTTTACTGTTTCACATGTCATCATGACACAGTGATATTGGTCACCAGAATAGGTTTTTAAACTGTCTAGTGATGAGGAGTGGCGAATATATTCTTTTTAAAGTTCAGTGGGAAAATTTGCATGTGCCACTTTGAGAAGTGTCAAATCTGTTTGTCTGTTTCTTAAAAGGGCGAAATATGAGCTTCTTCACTTTCTCGCTTCATGTTCCATTTCGACTGAAACTTTGACAATTCGTTTGCTTGGTATCACCTTAATTGCTAGAGTCAACTTGAGTATATAGGAGCGGCATTTCACTGTAAGGACAATCTAGAGTAGAGTGTTAGGGCCACATGATAAGAAGTCGTTAGATCTCACTCCATGTTGCGCATGTATGTCTTCTTCATTTCCATAAAATGGTATTATGGTATTGAGGAAAATCTGCGCACTCGGCATTTCGTGCAATGAGCTGCTGCAGGACTATAGTAGTAGTGAAAATAATGACTGGTTGTTGTTGTTTTTGTGGGTTTCTTTTTTTTAACCTCCGTGTTGAGGAAGTGATTAGCACCTACTAGTAGCAAGATTACAGTAGATATAACGTGTGCTGAATTTATGATTGTTTGGTATCACTTAATAGTATTCAAAATTTGTTTTTCAGTGGGTTTTTTTTTCTATCAACCTCAGATTGAGTGCACAAATAAAGGCATTTTTTTTTCATCCGTCACCATGCAATATCACATTTCATTTTTTCACGCGTCCTGGATTATTTTGTTACCAATAAAAGCAGGTTTGTTCGAGAGTTGTTTTGTGTGTGTATAGCCATCCGTGTGTTTGTGTGCTCCTATTGCTAGTATGTGTGTGGTTGTACAGACTGTGCTTGTTGTGTGTGTGTTTGTATAATACTATAAGTATACAATTATATATAACTAAATATATATATATATATATATATATATATATATATATATATGATATAAAGATAATATATGTACATATGAATTATGTAGGCCTATATGTATATATATATACATATATATATATATATATATATATGCGTGTGTGTTTATGTGTGTGTGTTTATGTGTGTGTGTGTGTGTGTGCGCGCGCTATATAAAGTGCAAAATTTGTGGCAGGGAAAATATCAATCTTAATATCTTCCAATCAGTTCCGGCGCCGTCTGTTTGTGGGCCCTACAAGACCAGACTTGCGAGAATGATATAAAGAAGTAAATATTTAGGGGTATTAAAGGCCCATAATCATAAGTTGATGTTGGCATGGTTGGGAAGGTTTTCACATAAGATGTTTCACTTAATTTGAGTTTTCATTACATTTTCAACAACTTTTCTTCCATGCATTGAATGCCACATTATATTTGTATTTCATTACAATATTATCTTCCCTTGTCAGAAGTAATTATCCTCATTGATTTCGTATAACTATGTGTATGCAAATTTTGTGCTGTAGTTATGATTTGTTGGAAATTCAATAAATGAAACGAAACGAAATGATAACGTTCGTCGTTATACACTTTTGTAGGCTGACTGGAGAATGCTGCATTTCTCTTAGCATTGAAAAAAAAAATCCTTATGAATGAAAAAAAAAAGTATTGGAACAAGGAAATAGCGATTATGATTAAGCTTGATGTTAAGGTTTGTGATTAAGCACAGGGCCACACAAGGAAAACATCAGACAAGAGTGACCTTTTTCATTTGACACAATACATGAGCGGACAACAGGAAGTATACCTGCAGAGATAGTATAAGCCAAAAGAAAGAGAAAACAAAAAACTATCCACTATACACGATCCACTCTTATCAATAACAGCAGAAGGTGTTCAAGCAATGAAACATAAGCGTGAATACATGTATCAGTTGATTCGGTGCATGAAGGTTAACAGACTGATATCAAAGATTCTAATGATTTGTTTCGGTATTTTTAGTCTTTTGGCACACAAAGGCAAAATGTAGGCTAAGCATGCTAACTGAAATGCGATCGAGACAGCACGCACTTTCAAACACATTGTCAAATTAACAAGAGCAAAATTGAATTACTCTATAGTTTTGAGGGTTTTTGCGTCTTCTCAAAACAAATGAATTATCTTTCACAATGTCGGTGTTAATCGTCCAAGTAAATAAACCATAGAATCTTAGGGATTTCTCTCATCACTTGTCTTGTTAGATAAGATGGCCGATATGGGCCCGATTTTGATCTTTTGGGTCCTTTGGGCAGCCAAGCCGCTCATATATTCCATAGGGAGCTGTAGATTTTCTCGACGCGGACGTTCAGAGAAAAAAATAAATAAAACTGTTCTGCACACGCGCAAATTTGCTTATAGAAAATCAACCACGCGTCGTAGGAGTTCGCACGGAAGGTTCCGGGCTCTTTTTGCGTCCGCTCATATTCACGCCGCAGAGAGCTACTTGATGCAGTGATCCTATTGGGGCGCCATTTTACATAGTATAGGTTGCGTCTTCGCGTAATCTAAAACTACTTTGAAATACGACGCAGGAAGAAAGGAGAAAGGCCAACGCAATCGTCATCGCAAATCTAAAGCTTTCTGTCTTCATGAGGAGCCTTTTGAATGAGAGTGGTGCTGTTCGCACAAGGTTGATTGAATGAAACCATCTTATAGGAGGTGAAGAAAGGAGAGGAAGGTATGAAACTGCTACATGGCAAGTCGTATATGCCTAAGAGGGTACAAAAGTCTTGCCTCTTGATCTTGTCCTCCCCCCCCCCCCCAATGTGTGTCATTGCGTTGAATCATTAGCAAATTTTGATATGGCAATTAATGTATTCTTCTTTATGCCCCACACGCATTCACACACACACACACACACACACACACACACACAAACACACACAAAAGTTTCATGCATTCACAAACCAAACATGCACAATATATAATATCTGTAATCATGTACGAGAGTATATAATTAGAGAGACACAGAGCAAAGAAATAGTGCATATTTTTTCATATTCTTTTGAACTTAAAAACCTATGAAATCGGAACATTGCATCATCTTGTTTATGTCCAATAAAGGTCTTCCTTTGGAATAAGTTGATATTATTTGGATACAGAAAATAAATGAAATGAAATTATGATGATTTATGACAGGAGTAAAGAGTAGAAAGAACTAGAGGAACACTCCTTAGAAATTAGGCCTCCACCAAGCAGACACGGTTCAAATATGTATATATATATATATATATATATATATATATATATATATATATATATATATATATATATATTATATATTATTATATATTTGTAGGCATAAGCAACTTATCTCCCGATCACATGTTGTAATCAGCATAATCCAACTAATAAATCACATGCTGTCTCGTGCCTAAATCTCGATTACTCTAGGCTCTCTCCCTAATAATAATCATGTCTCGTCTCCAAATAATCCTAATTGTCATTTCAGCTTTTTTTTTTAATTCTTATTTGTCAATGAGCAAGAATTGTATTATTTTGATTAGTACAGGTTATTATAAGCTATGATTTGTTATATTTTCCCCTTTTTATACCTTGTATCCCTTTCTTTTGATATTTGCATGTACCAATTGTAATATGTGATTTTCCCTCAATTTATGTATTACATACTTTCATATTTCCATAATTTTCATACTTTTCATGTTTTAGTTTACGTATTTCATGATTTCATATCGTGTTTTTTTTTTTTTTGATGTTGTAGACCCCATGGAAGACCATTGATGTCACGTTGGCATCCTTGAATGTCCAGCCGTTGTCTTTTTACGGAAAATACAATCTATCCATCCATCCATCCATCCATCCATCCATCAATCAATCAATCAATCAATCAATCAATCAATCAATCAATCAATCAATCAATCAATCAATCAATCAATCAATCAATCAATCAATCAATCCTCTGTCTACCTCTCCCTATTATAAGCCTTGAAGAAAAACGAAATCCCAGCATTCAGCTGCCGTATCTCTTGTGTCTTCACTGTCACCAGAGAGAAAAAAAAATGAACGTTAAACAATGTCACTCTCCTTCACTACTTTGGCAGTCAACACCACAGACATTAGCCGTTTCCCCTATCCTTGTGCCTGCTAGATATCTGTGAAAAACTGCACGTAGTGTCCAAACAAGACGGATATCAATCTTTCATCGTACAACCCTTTTTTCCCTGATCATCTCACACCTGCTTTTCCAACCTCGTAGTTTCTGAAGTTATTTCACTGGCTTTGTTATTGAAGCAGATATACGATAGAAACGAAAGGTTATTAACCAGATGAGTGTGACGCTTTTTAGGGGCATTTTCGGTGCTCTGAGGTCAACTTCAGACAGGTTAAAAAAAAAGAAGATAACCCGCTGTGCAAACACACTAAAGTTGAAAAGATGCAGAAAATCATCCTTGCCAAGACGTTTTCATCACAATGAATACATGCGAGCTAATGGCTGCTTGCTGAGCTGAGTTCTTACTCGAATTTGATCGCATTATATATCAAAAGGACACAGTGATCGCTTTCAGTCATAATTGTATTTTAAGATGTATTAAGATCGCTCTTGACCTTTTTAATACGCTTGTAGTTACAAATCTATCTGCTTAGAACCCAACATCGACAAACAAAAACAGTATCAGTAAGTGGTAAGAAAACCACGTAAAAGCGGATTACAGCAGGTCAACTTGATTTGACAAGACGACACGTTCAGATGTCGAAGAGCACAAGAGAAAAGAAAATGCTGAAATAAGTTGGAATAAAAAGATGGAGCGAGGAAAAAAGAGAAAAAAAACTGATTTAAATTATCTTCGTGCTGAAGTGATGATAAAATCTCCTTTACTTTCATGAAAAGAAAGAAAAAGAAAAAAAAAAGATAAGAAAGTGTGAAGCTACACGAAGCCAAAGAAACTTTATCCTTAACTACCTTTTATGAAGAATAACAGTCAGTGCTCAAGCGCAGTGTGTTTTCTGCAATGACGACAGTGCTTTTGTGATATATATATATATATATATATATATATATATATATATATATATATATATATACATATATATATATATATATATATATATATATATATATATATATATATATATATATATATATATATACCATACTACATACATATACATATACATATATTAGTCAACTCGATGTCGAAGAGCACAAGAGGGAAACAAAAGACTAAAAAGTTCTGAAATGGAAAGCTGGAGTGAGAAAAAAAGTGAGAGAAACCTATATTAAAACTGCTATCGTGCTGAAGTGATGAAGAAATCTGCCTTACCTTCCTACAAACAAAAAGGACAAGAAGAAGGAAGATTGACACTATAAGAACGTCCAAAGAAACTTTATTCATAAAATCCTTTATTAAAAAAAAAGTTAATGCGCAAGCGCAGTGTGTTTTCTGAAATGATGACAGCGCTATGGTGATATTTTTTCGCTCTTTTTAGTCGATGAGAGGTATAAATATGATGTTCAAGCAAGCAAGTACGAACTTCCATCGATGTGTCGGAGGGATTTGTCTATACTTGATTTGCATCTGTGACTCTCGGTGAGTATGCTATGCACCGCTTCCTTTGAAATTTGGCTTTGAAAAGTACACAAGGAAATGAATGTTTACTTTAAAGAAAAAGTAATAGAATGTCACTCTGCTACTCCAAATTAACTACATAAACATTCTCTCTAAGTATAGGACTCAATTTTCCGGCATTATAGACAATTTATACAATTACACATCATGACTGTAGTACATGAATTGATTGTGCCATGTATAGATTTGTGAAATTTATCGCGGTCCTTGAGCATTGAGCAGAAAACTCAATACGCTTATACAAAAAAAAAAAACACACACACACACACAGTAAACTGATGGTAATGCCATAATGATAATACTTGCTTCACGAATTCAACTGTGTAGAGTTTATGCATGCTGTTATCTTTTGGGCTGCTCCCTTGATCACTCAATCATACATTCTTATATGAAGCTGCTATGTCATCATCCTTATTCATTGTGATTTGTTATCAAATTTGGAAACATTCTTATTACTCAAACCAATCACTGTAAACTCGTATCCAGAGCTTCGTGTTCTTTGCATGAATTCTATTACTTATGACATATGATGGAAGTGTAACAAATTTATAGATGTTACAATGCAAAAATCTTTAAAAATTCATCCGGAAGTCTCCTCTTAAATCCGTATTACACATAACGGAGACTGGAGCCCGACGGATCACAGTGCAAAGTGAATGGGGTTTCCAGAATCTCACTCTACGTGAGTTTAGAATTGCACTGTTTGTGGGATTAAATTCTGCAAAATTTTCAATCTCGAAATTCTTGATGAAATTAATATTAATAATTATTTTCATAAAAGCGTTTTTACATTATACATCCTAAAATATGGCCATAGCATTAGGTTTTGCAAGTTACCCGAACATATCATACTAAATGTTATTTTAATCAGAACTGGGCTAAAAGACTGCTGTGTGTAAATTTGCATGAATTCTGTTACTTATGACATTATGTTCATCATGATGGAAAGACATCATGTGTTTATTTAACCGGAACATTAGTAATTATTTCATTACTGAAACTACGATGGGATGTTTTCACATTTTTTTTTCTCTCTTGCTATTGACGTTTGGCTCCAAGTAGTATTTTTTTTTTAGTTTGCTGTTTAATTATCTCAAAATGTAATTTCTAAATGATGCTATAATTATGAATAGGGCGTACTCTGTTTTGTTACCAGATGAAATAGACTGATCACCGCTTTCTTTTATGATATTTATATCATTATCAGCTGAAATCACACCAGCGTGCTTACATAGAATGGCTGGGAGCATCGTTTGTGTTCTCATTACGTTCATGCTGCTGAGAGGACATTACCCAGCCACCGGTAAGGACACCGAAACACACCTCGAGGTGGAAAGTGCATCGCTCGTTCCTCCGTCGTCTGCCGGTAGCACATCTGTGGATCGTCCGATCAAGATTTCTACCGTTTCGGTGGGGTCTTTTCATCCAAATCATCTTCATCTTCTAAAGAATCGGGGAGAAATGTATCTCACAACTTTGACGGAAGAACCTGTAACTCAAATCTACGAAAGTAAAGACGTCTTAACAAACCCTACAGATGAGGTTAATCTTAATGCGCCTGAAGATACAGAAGGGGTGGAGCCAACATGGGCGTGGCAGTCATTGACCTGGACGTGGATTACGGTTGCTCAGACAACGACTGCCATGCTTGGGATCATTGGCAACGGCCTGGTCGTCTACGTCATCTTCCGAGGAAGACACAAACGTCGCTCTAGCGACACCTTGGTCGGAGCGTTGGCCGTCGCCGACTTTTTGACGTCCGTCTTCATGATTCCTCTCCCGTTTCAAGCGTCTAGAGTACCTGCCTCCTGGCTGGGAAATCTGTATTGTAAGGTGATATATACGTCATTTTTCTCAGGGCTTTCTATCTCTGCGTCAATACTTACTCTAACTCTGATACCACTCGAGCTGTATCTTGCCATAGCGTTTCCGTTAAAGTTTAAGATGGTTGTAACGCGCAAGAGGGTTGTGCATTCCATCCTACTTGTATGGCTTTGTGCAGGTGCGATGTGCTTGGACCTGATGATCTTACCAAGAGTAGAAGAAGGGAAGTGTGTGTTAGGTTATCTGTCTGTCAATGTTCAACGCGCTGGATTCCTCACGCTGTATGTGTTCTACATCATAATCCCTATTGTCATCATGACGACGATCCAAGTACTAACAGTTTGCGCGCTTAAACGTCAGTCTAAAGTTAACCTTCACGAACATACTTGCAAGGAGAGGTCAAACCCCAGGTCTACACATCTAATTGCCGCCAAGAAACGCATGCTCCAGATGTTCTTCATCGTATTTGTTGTGTATGTAATATGTTTGGGTCCGAAGTTCACGAGTTCACTGGTTCACATGTTTGATCCCCTCTCAGAATCGTACTTACACTCGCCACTAGATCAAGCGTTTCTTGTCCTGGCATTCTGCAACTCTTGCGCGAATCCATTCATATACGCATTCAGAAACCCCAACATTCGCAAAGCGATTTATGTATGTATAAGCCGTCATTTCGATCAAGTGTGATTTCCACTTTTACGATAAAAACAAATTTGCTCAGTTGATATGAATTTCTAGTTGTCAGAAATGAATATCTTAGATATAGGAACGTATCTGAAATCGTTAATCATTTAGGCTTATATTAACTTTCTCAGTACACCAGCACTGCCTCACTAACGGAGAACAGATACAAAATTTGCACTCAGATGAAGTGTTCGAAGTTATTAAACTAATTGGATTACAAATGTGAAAAGTTCATTTTATAATTTTGACGCACTCCTTTAACTCTATCTCATATAACAGTGATAACTTGTGAAAGTGATTTTTTGTTTTGTTTTGTTTTGTTTTGTTTTGTTTTTGCTTGTTAATAGAACGCCCTTTCTCATGTAAGTGCACAAATCCGATTGCCGTCTTTTAAAGCGAGGTTTGATGAACCCCAAGGATATTAGTACCTCATATCCTCAACTGTCTGCTTCTCTCTTTGACGTTTGACTTTCCCTCTTCCATTTGGGCGGCGACTGCATAATATGATGGCAAATCGAATCTCAATGGTTACGGAGTGTGGAGCCGGGAAATGTGCAAACACCGGGAAATGTGCAAACGCCGGGAAATGTGCAAATGTTCAATTTTGCCGGGAAATGTGCAAAAGCCGCCGGGAGAGTATGTGCAAACCGTTCATTTCATCTATATTGGCAATTTATGTACAGATGGAAGAGAAACTCTCAACCAAACCTGCGGATGAATCATTGCTTAATTCCTTTACGACAGGTCGTAGCCTCCACCTGTCTGTGGCGACCACTTGTCTTTTTTAACATTTTCAACATTTTCTTGTAAACCCCACAACGGATTTTCACCAGATTTGGCAGATAGCAATTTGTTAAAATGAGCTCCCCACCTGTGAACACCACCGAAGGAGGGGGTGAAGCCTCAGAATCCCTGCACTATGGATTTTTTTTTTCTCTCTTGTTCTGCCGAACCGAAAAAAAGGAATAGAACTAAGTGCTTTGAATACATTAATGACTGAAATTTCACTTTTTATTATAGCGGATCCAGGGGTGCCCTGATTGGGTTGGGAGGGGGGGGTGGGGTGACGCAGAGCCCGAGGGGGGTGTCCACATTTTCAGCATCTTCTCGATAAATCTCATGGCAGATTATCACCAAACTTGGCAGAAAGCATCTTTACGGTGATATGATCCAATTTTGTTAAAATGAGTCCTACACCCCCCCCCCCCCCCCCCCGCGAAACCACCTAAAAGGGGAAGGAGGGGCGGGGGATGAAGTGTCAGATCCCTAATCTCTGGGATTTTTTTTTTATCTTCTTCTTTCAAACCAGAAAAGATAAAGGTAAGTTAGTGATATGAAGACATTAATGACTGAAATTTCATGTTCGATTATGGCGGATCCAGGGATGCCCAGACTGGGGGTCGGGGGTCGGGGGATTTTCCACATTTTCAGCATCTTTTTTTATAAATCTACGACGGATTTGTATCAAAGTTGGCAGATAGTATGTTTATGGTAATATGATCTTAATTGATAAAATGAGCCCCCTCCAGCCAAAGGAGGGGGGGGGGGAGGGGTTGAAGCCTCAGAGTCCCTAAACTCTGGATTTGTTTCTTCTTCTGTCAAACCGGAAAAGATAGAGGTAAGTTAGTGCTAATGAAGACGTTAATGAATGAAATTTCATGTTTGATTATGGCGAATCCAGGGGTGTCCAGATTTTTTTTTGGGGGGGGGGAGGGAGAGGAGGGGGATTACCACATTTTCAGCATCTTGAAAATTCTACAACGATTTTTCACAAAATTTGGCAGATTGCATTTTATGGTGATATGATGTTAATTTGAGAAAATGAGCCCCCCCCCCCCCCCAAACACGCACATACACCGCGGCGGGGGGGGGGGGGGGAGGTGAAGCCTCAGAGTCCCTATACTGTGGAATTTTATGTTCTCCTGCGGAACAAAAAAAAAAGAAAAAAGATAGGGCTAAGTTAGTGCTATGAAGACATTCATGACTGAAATTTCATGTTTTATTGTGGCGGATCGAGGTATGTCCGTATGGGGGGGGGGGGTAGAATGAGGGGAAGGAGGGGATTTTCCACATTTTCTGCATCTGTTTGAAAAGAAAATCTTTGACGGATTTTCACCAAACGTGGGAGGTGCATCTCTAGGGTAATAGAATCCAACTTTGCTCGAAGGGGCAACAAGTCCAATTTGTTCCCTTTCCCCAAAGCGGGGGCTAGGACGAGAGCAGCCACCACGTTATAAGCAGACGTGAAATTTCATCAAGGTAGACCAACCTTCCCAAAAATGTGATAAAATTGTGTTCTATTACTCTTAGTTGTACAGAAAATTTCTTTAAATATGTATCTTAATATGTTTCTTAAATATATGGGCTCCACCTCCTCCCACCTTTGGGGTTGGGGCGGTGAAAATTCGTCATAGATTTTTTTGTTTTTGTTTTAAAAAGATGGAGACAATTTGGAAAATCTCCCTCCTCCCCCTCACCCAACCCACCCCGATCAGGGTACCCCTGCCTGCACCCGACATAATTATACCCCGCCACACATAGTGTGAAGTGGTATATAGGAATCACCGTGATGTTGGTCGGGCGGGGGTCGGGCGGTCGGGCGGTCGGGCGGTCGGGCGGTCGGGCGGTCGGACGGTCTGTTGCAAAATCTTGCGTCGCGAACAATGTGTTAGTTTAAGGAAAATGTGCTGCCATGGTAACCACTCATTTTTGTATCAAAATAAACCATTCAAGCTATGAAGGTCAAATTTGGTGTGTATGATGGTCTTTAAGTGTAGTGATGCTGGGGGAAAGCATGTTTCCATTTGCTGTAAGTTTTATACTCAGTGTCAACTCTGTAATTGTACAGTAAACTAAAATCATTCTGTTTCCAATTCGACAAATGCACAAAATTGATATTAACGTCATTGCCCTCATGACATCACATACTATAAAGCAACACTAGGGGCGGGGGTATTAATCACCTTCAGTGATAATTCTAGTTAAACATGAGATTTCAGTCATTAATGTCGTCGTAGCACTAACTTAGTTCTATCTTTTTCGGTTCTACAGGAGATTGAAAAAATCAGAGTTTAGGGACTCTGAGGCTTCAACTCCCCCCCCCCCCCCCCCATCCCCTCCTCTTCGGCGGGGGAGGGGGATCATTTTAATAAATCAAAGTCAAGTTAGGTAAAAATCCGTTACAATTTTTCAAGAACATACAGAAAAATAAATGTGGAAAATCCCCCTCCTCCCCCTCACACCTCCTATTAGGGCACCCCTGGATCCGTCATCATCAAACGTGAAATTTCAATAACTGCGGTGTCTGCATTGCATTAACGTAGTTCTATCTTTTTCGGTTTGACAGAAGAAGATTAAAGATTCCAGAAATTAGGAATCTTAAGCTTCAACCCCCCCCCCCCCCAAGGGGGCTAGGGAGGAGAGGTGAAGCCTCCCCCTCCCATGGCCTCATGCCCTGCATCCCTGGATTTGCCATTAAACTCGAACTACTGTCATCATGTCTTTATAGCACCAACCAAGCTCTACTTTCTCTATTGGGTTATATAATATAAGAAGAATTTTGATAAAACCGTAGTTCTGGGACTTTGAGGTTCCTCCCCCAGGCCCCCCCCCCCTCCTTTTTTTTTGGGGGGAGGGGGAGGGGGGTATGACTAATCTAAATAAAATGAGTTCCCATCGCCACAATGGTGCTACCTGCCAATTTTGCTGAAAATCTGTCAAGGATATTATTAAGAAAATATTAAAGGCGGAGGTTCATGCGCAGTTTTGACATGGAGTTTATCTACCATCTTTATACACAGTATTGCTAAAGTAAATGGTTTGCACATTTCCCGGCGTCATGTTTGCACATATCCCGTTGATGAAATTTGCACATTTCCCGGCGTTTGCACATTTCCCGGTTCCACACTGAGATGCCCACGCGACGTCTACTGGAGACTGTGATTATATCTGGGTCTCCTGTAGTTGTCCGGGGAGTCGCGAGAGAATCGAAATATTCATTTTTTTTTTTTCTTTTGAGGCATTTTCCAGTGTTTAGATGGTCTCAGATATGTCTCCACGACGTCTCCTTTGTTGAGGCCAAGATGCGGAGACTTTTCAAGACGTCGTGACTTTGCTGGAGCTCATAGCGACAGACTGGCGACGATGTGGGGACGTCGCGGAGATGTCTCCGCCACTGGGCTAGAAATAGTCTAGAAGACGTCGCATGACGTCCCCGTGACTTCCAGACGAACAAGTTGTCATCTTGTTTTTGGATGTCGCCTTGGAATCGCCTTCTTAGTGAGAGCGCAAACCATTTCTTGATCTTTCGATTCACACGAATCGCTGCAACTGCTCAATCGCGCAGTTGCGGCGACGCACGCCGTCCCAAGTGAGATAGGCTCTTCACGTGTAAAGAGCACTCCCGTTATAACGAACACGGTTATAACGAAATTCCGGTTACAACGACATAAACATCCAGGTCACAAAATTATCGGCTCTATTTTTTTCTCATTGTTCATATGTTCGGTTATAACGAAATTTCGATATAACGAAAGAAAACTGCCGGTCCCGATGACTTCGTTATAACCAGATAACGGGATCGAGTCTACTGTATTGCCTTACTCCCTATGGCCGTAAGATTTCCATGTCTCCTAGGTCACTGTCAACGGCGTAGCCAGGACAGGATGTTAGGAGGGGCGGTAAGTCTGCGAGGGAGCGGAGTGAGCGAGGGGGGAGGGTGCGGGAGGGGGTGTCCCCCTCCCACGGTGAGAACTTTTTGCATTTTGATGTTGTAAATGGTGCAATTTGATGCATGTTTTGGCGCGTTTTATCACCTTGAAACAATCCCACTTGTTTTAGGTGGCAATATATTTTCAAGTCGATTATTAATGAACAATTTGGCTATAAAATGATATCCTTCATAATTCTCACACTGAATATCATGACCGCGACCGAACCCGAGCGAGTGGAGCGACCGGGGGATGGGTGGGGAGGGGGTGTCCCCAATCCTACGGTGAGAACTTTTCGATTTTGATGTTGTAAATGGTGCAATTTGATGCATGTTTTTGCGCATTTTATCGCCTTGAAACAGTCCCACTTGTTTAAGGTAGCAATTGGGGGAAATATTTTCATGTCGATTATTATTGACTGTGCCTATAAAATGGTATCATTTGAATAAACTGCTTGTATTCATTCTTACACTGAATATCATGAACGCGCGAGTGAGCCCGATCGAGCGGAGCGAGTGAGGGGGGGGGGGGGGGGGTGGGGGAGGGCGGGGGAGGGGAGGGTGTGGGAAGGGAGTGTGCCCTCTCCCACGGTGAGAACTTTTTGTATTTCGATGTTGGAAATGGTGCAATTTGATGCCTATTTTTGCGTGTTTTATCGACTTGAAACAGTCCCACTTAAAATATAAGGTAGCAATATATTTTGATGTAGATTATCAGTGAACAATTTGCCTATATAAAATGGTATCATTTAAATAAACTTCTTGTATCAATTCTTACAATGAATATCATGAACGCTGTCTGTTCAGCAATCAAACAGAAAAAGCATGCACACGAGGGTGTAGATAAGGGGCATTTCTCCTCCCACACGAAGGTGATCTTGCATTTTCAGACCTGAAAGTCAGCGATCTGGTACAAACTTTTCAAGTTCAAATTCAAGTTCAAATTTATTTCATATTTCCACTTTCTCTGCGTGATGAGATTACAAAATTGGTTGACAGCAAAAGAAGAATACAAAATATATACAACCATATCTTTTGATTGGAGAAGAAAGAAAAACAAACATACTTAACACAAACATACTTAATTCTCTTGCCCTCGGCTTCTCTATGATGTCACATTTATTTACAGCTACCGTAGTCCTTATACTGAGCCTTTTTCTGCGGAAATCAAGAAAACAGTTCATCGAAAGTTTATTGTATTTTTGTCATACCTCCTCTGATGGTACCAGCATTGTCGAGTGCACTATGGCTTCGTTGCTGCCAAGTCACCCGTGCGACAGATCGTGCGGCTTTACAGGTATTTCACATTGTAACGAACTGGTTGACCAAACTGAAATGTCCTATGTTGTTGTATTCTCTAGAAACTTTGGAGGTGATTCTAACCAATGCTATACCATCTTATCATCTTTCTCAGGTATGTCTGTTATAGAATGTTAGCGAATATATGTAATGGAATCGAAGATATCGAAACTCTCAATGTTGATATGCCTGATCTTGATTTCATTCATGATAACCATGACATTTTTTCTCACCAGAAACCAATAACATCTAGTTATAAATTACCCCAACATGTAGCAAAACTTAAGTCTTTTAAAACGGAGTATTATACTCTTTCAGTTTTGCACCATAATATAAGGAGTTTGATTAAAAACATTGATCAATTACATTTTTTTTTTCTTGATACTTTGAATGTAAAACTCTCAGTTTTGAGGTTTTGTGAAACTAAGCCTGGATGGCCGAAAACTTCACTTCATTAGTTGAATTAGACGGTTATACACTTGTCACAAATGATAGAGTTTGTAAACGGTGTGGAGGTGTGGCATTTTATGTGAAGAATGATTTGAAATTTGAAATGATAACCCAGTTGAATTATATGTCGGATTCAATTGAAAGTATTTTTATTGATATAAGTATGCCAGACGGTAAGAGTGTGTTAATAGGAGAAATTCATAAGCCACCAAAATGTAATCATTCTGATTTTATGTCAATCCTTGAAATTATTTTAGATTCGCCCTATCTCCGCAACAAACACAGTTATATAATGGGCGACTTTAATTTAGACTTACTCGATTATGATAAGCCACAAACATGTGATTTTCTAAATACCATGGTATCATCCTTATCTGGAGCCTCCGCGACACTGATTGATAATGTATTCTCAAACAATCACACTTATGTTGATCGATGTATTGTTGTAACAGACATATCAGATCATTTTCCCGTTATAGTTTCTACCAATCCTGTTATACCTGAATCACAGAAACAAAAGATGTGTAATAATTTTTCGCAAACACGAATATTTTCTGATTATAATATCTTGCTGTTTAAACATAGTTTATCCACAATTGAATGGAATGAAGTTTTTGATTCCACTGACCCAAACGATGCGTATGATAGATTTATGAACACTTTGTTACCATTATTTCACTCACATTTTCCATTGAGAAATCAAGGAGGAAATTATAAAACAGTTCCACTAAAGCCTTAGGCCTACTTAGATCCATAAACAAGAAAAATACTCTGTTTTAGAGATACAAATCACATAATACAACTTTGAATAAATCAAAGTACATGTAAAGTATCGGAATACCCTTACATCCCTGCTGCGTAAAGCGAAAAAGGATTATTTTTGTTCCTTGTTTGAACAGCATAAGTCAGATGTAAAATCTACTTGGTATATAATTAATAATGTAATTCACAAACATGAAAATAAAAGTGTAATTGATAAGATCGTCTGTGAAGCAAGAATATAACAGATGATGGGGAAATTGCGGAAGCATTTAATTCTTTTCTTTCTTTCTTTTTTTCTGTTAACATTGGTCCGAATTTGGCACGCAACATTTCATCTGTACACAGACCTTTCCACTCATATTTACTAAATTCCAATCCTCAGTCTTTATTTTTTTCTCCCTGTACTTGAAGCAGAGGTCTCAGATATTGTCAATTCCCTTTACCCCAAGAAGAGTGCAGGTCACGGTGGGTTTTCTAATCATCTCATAAAATGTATTATATATGAAATACTTTCACCATTAGTCCTCATTTTGAATTTGTCTTTACTTACTGGCATTGTGCCCACTCAAATGAAAATTGCCAAAGTTCTACCAATTCATAAGAAAGGTAGAGAGGATGAGTTGGGAAATTATCGACCAATATCATTACTGTCTTCTTTTTCTAAAATACTTGAGAAGGCGGTTTATAATCGTTTACTTAAATTCTTAAATGAATGTGATATTTTAGCTGATAATCAATTCGGATTCCGGAAAAAAACATACAACCACCCATGCATTATTACTTGTAGAGAAAGTTGCGAAAGCTATAGACTCAAAGTCGCATACAGTCGGTCTGTTTCTGGACTACTCCAAGGCCTTTGACACAATAGACCCACGAAATACTTTTGTACAAATTAAATCATTATGGCATTCGTGGAAAGGCCTTGGAGTGGTTCAGAAGTTATTTTACCAAAAGAACTCAGTTTGTTACTGTGAATAACCATGACTCAGAAATTGATTCGATTTGCTGTGGCGTTCCACAGGGCTCCCTCTTAGGTCCTCTTTTATTCATTCTTTATATCAATGACTTTCGCAGCTCATCCTCTCTGCTGTCTTTTCTTCTGTTTGCAGATGACACAAGTCTTTTTTATTCTCACTCAGATCCTTATGTGTTGCTTGATTCCGTGAATAACGAACTGCAACTGGTATTTGAATGGATTCAGGCGAATAAATTATCGCTCAACATAAATAAGACTAATTATATGGTTTCCAGTAATACAACAAAGTTTCTTCCAGGTTCAGTATTAGTGAATGGGTTGCAGTTAAATCAAATAGATTCAACAAAATTTTTAGGTATTTATATTGATAGTAATCTTCCTTGGAAGGTTCATATTGATTATTTATGTAAGTTGGTGTGTAAAAGCGTTGGATTTATTCACAAATTGAAGTACCTCTTCCCCAAGCCAATATTGCATTCCCTCTATTCAACTCTATTATTACCTTCCTTGATTTACGGAATATTGTCCTGGGGGAATTGCTCTAAGACTAAAATTGATTCGTTATTTTTGATTCAGAAAAAGGCCTTGCGGATTACAAATCGTGTACATTATTTTTTGGATCATACAAATGGATTGTTTGTTTTCAGTAAATTACTAAAAGTTTCTGATTTGTATTTGTATCACGTTGGAATTTTTATGTATAAGTTGAGCATTGGCGATCTTCCTAGTTTATTTTCCTCATTGTTTCTTAAAAACAGTGAAATCCATAATTACCCTACAAGACACAGTGGACCATATCAATTTTCCCCCGTTCATACAGTTTTAGCCCTTAAGACAATTACTTCTACCGGCCCTTCTTTCTGTTCGGTTGCAATCAAGTTCTCTAAGTTCCTTTAAGCAAAATCTAAAAGCCAATTTCTTAAAATCCTATGATTAGTTACTTGCCGTGATCATTAACATTGATATAATCATCTGCCCTTATTCGTAATGATGCCTCGCTCGGGTGACTTCATTTGACTACTCTCATTGTTTGATCAATATTGCAATCTTATGTAGCATTGAATCCTTGAGTTTTACCTTGAACATTATAAACTATTTTGTACATTCCGTAGATTTTATTATAATTTCGACATACAGTTAAACTCGCCTAAGTCGACATCGCATATGTCGAATAATCGCGCAAGTCGATAATTTTAAAAAGTCCCGATTTTTCCCCATTGACTTACGTGTATTAATTCACTCATAAGTCGAATTTTTTAAGTCGAATACTCGCTTAAGTCGATGAAATTCCAAGAACACTTTCACGGAAAAACCATTGAATTCACTGTGCCTAAGTCGAATAAGATTTTATTGTGTAATAAATCACTGTCAGAATCACGAGACGCCAGTTTTTGTTTACATACAGTATATACCAAAAGAAACTGCGTAAATAAACATTAACGTTTCATTAACGCAAGCGGTTTCACCTGAATCGTTAGTAACGCAAACTAACGATCGGGAAAATTAACGTTTGTAGCAACGATGAGTAACGATCCCTAGCGCAAATTAACGATGTTACGTTAACATTAACGATAGGTAACGCAAGAACTCACGCGAGATTTTGGTTTTGTAACGAGACCTGGTGAAAGGACGACGTAGCCCCTGCCGAGTGTAGCGATCTATGTCTTATATTTAGCGGAGTCTTTTCGCGAATCGAATCACGATTTCGCGAATGGTTAATTTGCGACCGGGGTCACCAAAAACGCACGCCGGGCCACCAAAAAAGCCGAATGTTTGCCTTCAGTTTTGGAAATGAAGCGGTAACAATCGGTTCCATAAGATGCTGAGTAAATGTCAGATGTTTGCACTTTTAATTTTGGAAATGAATAACGGTAATATTCGATTCCGTATAATACTAAAATAAATGTCGGATGTTTGCTTATACTTTTGGAATGTCAGAGATTTGATTTTGCGTTCGGAAATGAATAAGGATAAAAAAAAAGTATCCGGAAGATGCTGAAATAAATGTCGAATGTTTGCTTTGACGTTCGGATAATTATGAAAAATAATGATATTCAACTCCATACGATGATAAAATAAATGCCGGATGTTTACTTTTACGTTCGAAAGTAAATAACAATTACATTCAGCTCCGGAAGATGCTAAAGTAAATGTGGAATTATCCCTTTGATGTTCGGAAATGAATAACAATAATAATCAACTTCGTACGATGATGAAAGAAATGTCGGATGTTTACTTTTACGTTCGAAAGTAAATAACATTAACATTCAGCTCCGGAAGATGCTAAAGTAAATGTCGAATTATCCCTTTGACGTTCGGAAATGAATAACAATAATAATCAACTTCGTACGACGATGAGATGAATGTCGGGTGTTTTACTTTCTTTTACTTTCGAAAGTAAATAGCAATAACATTCGGCTCCAGAAGATGCTAAAATAAATGTCAGATGATTGTTTTTACGTTCGGAAGTGAATAGCAGTAATATTCTTCTCCATACGATGCTAAATAACTGTCGGATGTTTGCTTTTAAATTTCGAAATGAATAACAGTAATATTTAGCTGCGTTTGATGGTAAAGTTAATGTTTGATATTTGCTTTAACGTTCGGAAATGAATAACAATAGTATTCAACTCCGTCCGATGATAAAATGAATGTCTTATGTTTGCTTTTATGTTCGAAAGTAAATAGCAATAACATTCAGCTCCGGAAGATGCTAAAATAAATGTTGAATGTTTGCTTTGGCGTTCGGAAATGAATAACTATGGTATTCAACTCAGTACGATGATGAAATAATTGCCGAAAGTTTGCTTTTACGTTCGAAAGTAAATAGCATGTAACATTCGACTCCTGAAGATGCCAAAATAAATGTCAGATGATTCATTACACTTTCGGAAGTGGACAGCAGTAACATTCGGCTCCTTACGATCATAAAATAAATGTCGGGTGTTTGCTTTTGAATTTGGAGATCGAATAACGGTAATATTCTGCTCCGTACGATGCTAAAATAAGTAACAGATTGTTTCTTTTACATTTGGAAATGATTAACGGTATCAATCGGCTCATTTAGATGATGAAATAAAAAGCGGATGTTTGCTTTCACGTTCGGAAATGAATAAGGATGATATTCAGCTCCGTAAGATCCTAGAATGAATGTCGGTTGCTTGTTTTTACATTTGAAAATGATTAACGGCAACATTCGGCTCCGGAAGGTGTTAAAATACTTGTAAATGGTGGATGATTGCTTTTACAATCAGGAATAAATAACGGTAACTGTCGGACCGAACGTAGGACCGATTTAGTTTTGCTTATTTTTTTTTTTTTTTTTTTTTTTTTTGTTCGGGCCACCAAAAAATAAAAATCAATCATTTTGGGGCCACCAAAATAAAAGTTAGTGTGGAGCCCTGGCCTGCATCAATGTAGATAAAGTGTCTTGCTGAAGGGCAAATATCGGGCACACCGCTCCAGCTCTCGGCTCCAGAGTAGACAACATCGTATGTACATTATACATATGTACGTGTGGTGTAACTTTAAGTCGATTTTTTTCGACTTACGTACAAGTCGAAACTCGCCTAAGTCGATGTGTTTTGCTCAGTCCCGAGAAGATCGACTTATGCGAGTTTAACTGTATTGAATTTCGCATGTGTTTCGTCATCTTTCGTAATTAGCATGTTGTACTAAACGCTTATGTTATTACTTTGGAACCTACATCCTACAAGCATTGCTTTTTAGTATGTTCCTCATATTTACACATCATTATATTACATGCCCTTATACATTTGTGAAATTATGTCGAAAATTGACTGTTGTGTTGAACATACAGTGTATTTTACTTCGAAATCAAATGTAATATGAAATGTGGAATATGGAACATGAATAAAAAAAAAATGTATGGTCATAGTATGAAGATGTCACAAGTAAATATTAGAAATATGATGGGGCCTACATAAAAGCTATAACGCTTGTAAAACTGTAGGTTCCCGAATTCATAAGCGTGAAATTATAGGCCTACTGAGAACGGATATGTTTATCTTGACCAACTAAAATTGTGCCAGTGCAAAAATCAATATGCAAAAAAAAAAAAAAAATGAACTAATGAACCACATGAATATTGCTCAAACCAGACTGCAATACTTAGAATTTGTTCCAGTGCCAAATAATGATGGAAATAAGACTTTTCAGGGAAGTGCTAAAATCACGGTATTTAGCTCTTATTCCGAATGTGCATCATCTCTGCGTCTGTACAAAGTCTAGTGAGGTAGAGATTAGGGGAGGGAACTTTTGCGTTTTTAGAATTGAAATAAAGCGATCTGGAGCACACTTTTTGTGGAAAATTCGGAAATTGTCATTCCCCAAGTGTACTAAGTCTATAGTGGGTACCAAGCAATGGAAGGGTGGCAAGATCTAAAGATATCTCTCCCATATTCAACAATCTGGCGCACACTTTTGTTGGAATAACTGGAAATTTGTCAATCAGAAGAGAAGTGTGTAGCAAGTCTGTGGAAGGAGATTCTGTATCATTTTCTGATTGCAGTTAAACGTTTTGGTGCACACATTTTGTGGCATATTTGGAAAACTGTTTATGTTCAAAGTGTAGCCACAGTCTAGTCGTATGCAGGGGGGGGGGGGGGGAGGGGGCAGGCGAGTAGGGAGAAGGTGTGGGCGAGTGTTATCACTACCCTTCCCGTACGATTGAGCTTTTGCCTTTTTAAAGTTGAAATTGAGATATCTCGTATACGCGTATTTAATTTAATATTTGGGAAATTATAAAAAAAAAAACTGATCTGGAGGAACTGAGAGAGGAAAGGGTCGATTAAAAGGGGAAATTCCCCTTGTACATGAGGGAACTTAAAGTTTACGGAATATAAGTGATAAGTCTTGTGTACTCAGAATTATTTAGAATTTTTGTAGGTCTAAATCTAAAAAGTGTACTAAGGCTAGGGAAAGAGGCACAGAGGGGGAGGGAGAGATTTTGCATTTTTTTTAATTGAAATTCAACGATCTAATGCACACTTTGAGAGAAATATTGAAAAATTATGATCTTATCTGAGGAAAGGTTGAAAGGGAGACCCGCTTCATGTACATGCATACAGTATACACGCCTTTTTTTTTTCGCCCCCAAATCCCCGGTCCAAACCTTGGGGGGGGGGGGGGTGGCGACCGCCCCCATCCCCCTCCCCCTCCCCCCCCCCCCCCCCCCCCCCCCGGCTACGCAAGTGGTCATTGTAGGTAAAGCTCTGGCTGTAGGGATCCCAAAATTCCGCACGCACTTTTGTCTTCTCTATAACATAAAGTTGCCTGATCTTATTGAAATTATGGTATGCCTCTCCAAGGTTTATCGTTTTCCTTCACTGAAATCTTTAGCCAGATTTCAAAATTTTACAAGAAGTAATGAGTTTGATGAACCACGTTCACTAAAATTACGTCAAGGGCGAAAGTAATAGAACACCCCATTTTTGCGTGAAAGGCGTTTAGATTTTAGGTAGATGTTGAAAGCAGTTAGAGCGATTGAAACCATACTAAGACCATGGCTTCGAAGGCAATGTAGGCCTACATATTTTCCTGTCGGTAATTTAGTGGCATGCATTATTTTTGCAAAGAATTAAGTATATTGAAAATTTTCGACAGGATCAGAATCTGGTTTCTTATGATTTTATGCGACATAACATTTTGTATTGGGGCCTCTTTAATATTGTGTGGCGGCTCAATGGCACATACACACACACACACACACACACACACACACACACACAAAGAACTTCGCTGATTCCTTAAAAATAAAAGAAAGAAAATCGATGAAGAAAAATGTATGCTGACAAGGGTTTTGAAAATCATGCAGCCGCTAACAAAGTCTCTGTGAACAAGATGAACAAAGCTTGCCACACCGGAAAAAATGTTCCTATAATGGTCTATATCTTAACACTACAGTTTTCATCTGGTGCAGTAAAATACATTACTGTAAATCCAATGTAATGATCGAACTCACCCATGCACCTTACTTTTCCAGTAGGAGAGGTTGCGAAAGATGAATTTGGCTTATTCATAAGCCTGATGCTATATGTAATGCTAAAAGGACCTCCAGATGTTTCGTTAAGTTTTTGCATCCGAACATTTAGTTTGGCTATACTGGGTAAAGAGTTTCAGAATTGATAGTACATGTAATTGGTATGAGGAATGAGAATAAAAGCTAGTTTCTAGATAAATTTATTCTCAAGATTAGCATTGATATGGTGGATTTAACAATTTGAAGCACGGACTGTTAGATTTAGAAGCAGCACATTTTGCAGGTCAATGCATTATGTCATGTTCAGCAACCTGCATTATTGAAGACAAACGCAGAATCAGTTTATTCAATGTGCATTTACTCCACGCATGGTGCACCCTATATAAGCACACTGTCACTGATTGTGATGTTTAATACATTAGCATGGATATTCCAATTTTCCAAGTAAGAACAACGCCTTAAGCTGTTGATGAGACGCACTTATATTAATGTCACGAATGTAGGAGATGTTTGTGATAGAACAGTTGTCTAAAGAGAGTCTGGACAGTAGACTGTTTAGTCTAAGATACACTTTCCACACGGCTGTTTATAAGAGGTCAAGCTTTTAGTCCATATGGTTTTGACCGATATCTTTTCATTGGACCACCAAAACCTCGGGTGTATTTTGTCTAACAGCTATTCAGGACACTCCCCTTTATGTGTTCGCGGGGCTAATGTTTGCTCTCTGGTCAACGTGGCCTACGACGTCATTTATTCTCGGGCTGCATTCGTCTCCACAGCTTTTCATACCGTTGCAGCATTGAAGGACATTGTTCTCGACTTCGACCTCGAACTCTTTAAGCGACCCACGTTCATCCCTTCGTCATTCAGCATGCGTGACAGGAATCGATCACGGATCGCCATTGTAATAAAGTAAATCGTTATCAAAATTTGAAAAAAAAAAGTAAATTGCTACTACATGCAGGCCTGTAATGTAAAGCCAGTATTTGATTATGTCCATATCATTATTATTTTAAAGATGCTTGAATTATGAAATTTTGAGCTTAGAACATACTATTACTGTATTCACAGCATATAAACATAACAGATTCTTCAGATTTTGTTTACCATAGTAAATGGTATTTTGAAACGGTGCATATATTTACAGAGAAGAATTGCAAACCAATCGGGAACTACAAAGAGCTTTAATGGTGGTTCAAATCACCGTTGCATTGATGAATTCATATATTCCTAACTGTAAGCCTGATCCGGATCAATAGTAATAAACCCAACAGTATCGCCTGAATTAGTTTCTTACCGTTCATTTCATCATTGGGTAGTCACACATAAGTAAAAAATAAGTGAGTTCATGTGTAATCGCTCTGTCACATTTATTCATTTACAGACAAACACTGACAGTCCCTTTTAAACATTTTCACTATGTTACGTATGACACTGGTAGCATTCTAGCCATGTGGCTCAGAATTATTTCTCGCAGTGAAAATTATGCAAACAGAATACAGGATGACACAGAAATGAAACTTTTTGCATACATATTCTTCAAAATAAATCTAAATTTCCTTTAATTTCATTTTGTTCATCATAAATATCAATATGTTGTTATACGTATTCCATATTAAGATTTCCTTTATGAGCTTACTTTTACTCTCATTGACAAATTAAATATGAAAAAGGACTAAAGGTGAACTTTTGATTTTGACTACCGATTAGGAAGTCCTCCAAAAGGTCCATTATTACAACTCGTGTGGTGATGATGATGATGGTGATGATGTAGATTGATGGTAGTGATGGTGATGATAATGATGAAGATGATAATGACTAGCACTTCTACAGCGCCATATATCTGTAACATATACAGACGTCTGGCTCTCATTATGTTGTGTCATACATCATTCACAGAGTTGTTGGAAAAGAAAAAAAAAAGTAAATCTTCAGTTTAGTGTTTTTGAAGGTTCAAAGGTTGCTACAATTCCGAAGTGGGTATGGTTGACAGTTCCACAGACATGGCAGAACCAAAGAAAAGGGTCTACCCAAATACGTTCTTCAGACGGGTACATTGGGTGCATGAAGAGTCAGTCCTGCACGACATAATCCTGGCCATCGCTGACGTACACTCATTAGTACAGAGATGTAGCTAGGAGACAATTTATAGAGAGCCTATAAAATGTAGTTCTTGTAAGTAAGCAGCAAGATCGTATATACTGTACTCTACCATGTCTACGTTGCACAGACAGGCAATGAAGCCCACAGAGTGTTGGTGAGATATGGTCAAACTTTTTGGTGCCTGCAAGAAGGCGTGTAGCAGCAATCTGTAAAGCCTGGAGGCGTTTGATAGTTGATGACGGCAATTTATTTTGATAATAGAGAAGTTTAAGACAGGAAACAAAATACTTATATTGAAAAAAAAAAATCATCGTTCTTCATTCCTGTGAGAACAGTACTGCACAGTATCAGTCTCTCAGCCGCTCCATATATATATATATATATATATATATATATATATATACATTGCATATATATACATTTTTTTTTTTTATGGGTCACATTTAGTGAAACTTGTGATGAACTCCAAACATATTTCATACATCTTTAGGTTCTACATCTGAGTGACCTATCACCCTTTTCCTGCAATTCCATCATAGAATATGTTTCTCTATTGTAGATAGCACAATTTCCTAAATACTGCTTTTGAATCGGACAAAGAATTCAGGTTAGTGAATTGAACGCACATCTTATGAATTTTGTACAAATGGGTCCTTGATCTTTTGAAGTCAGCAGAGTGTATTTACGGATCAGTGTGAAGACAGGATAAGAAAAACAGGGCTTAACACTGCAAGTTCTCTTTTTTTTTATGTAATTGTGTCATATTAATATACAAACCAAGAGGTCGGGTCTACAGATCATCAGGGCTGCACTGTCTACAGATGCATGTACACTGTACTTTTACATGCAATAAGTACATGTACATTGCAGTTAAACTACATGAGCAACTCAAATGAGACACAAGACAGCTATACACACATATGCGTCTTTGTATATATACACACACACATATATATATGTGTGTGTGTGTGTGTGTGTGTGTATATATATATATATATATACATATATATATATATATATAGATGTGTAACATATGGGCTCCTACATCTTCCATGTGGTCTTGGTGGTGTCTGACATTAAAAACTGATGGCCTATTAGGCCTAGATCTGTTGATGGGTCTGCAAACCACGTTGGACTTCCACGCTATGCAACTGCACACACCTTGGGTATCCCTCCCGTGTGTAAGCCAGGAGAACCAGCACCATACCTTCTGTTTTCGCATTGCTGTCAGCAAGACAAGCACCATACCTCCTGGTCACGAAGCAATATACTCGGGGTCCCTAGAAAAACATAACAAAAACGCATTAATGGAGCCACCAAACAACCCAACTGAATTACTGCAAAAAGGCCTATTGGTTGCTCGGGGAGTTATCTCGACTAAATTGGAAATTATACCAGCGCGGGTGTACAATCCAAAAACGACAGCACTGACATTGCCAACAGGAACAGTGGTTGCCAACCTTACCAGTATTGCCGCAGACAACATGGAGGCTAATCCTCTCGAAGAAGGTGTGTCCCAGGGACGTGTTCCCATGCATTTGGAAGACTTGTGTCAACACAATCTGATGGAGATCCCTCCAGAAAACCATCCCTCGGTATGTGAGCTTCTGAGTGAATACTCAGATGTGTTCTCTACAGGCCCAGCAGATCTAGGGAGGACAACTTTGGTACAGCACACCATCAACACAAGTGATGCTAGGCTGATCCGCCAGGCTTCAAGATGTCATGCTCCCAGACAACGAGAAGAGATAGCCAGACTAGCCAGACAGGTTGACGACCTATATACATGAACCTACATGAATATACATGAACCTACAGTCAGTCCATGAGCATCTACTGTTGCTCTGGTCACAAAGGAGGATGGCAGTAAAAACTTCTGCATAGATTACCGGCAGTTGAGTGCAGTAACCATAAAGGATGTATATCCTCTGCCACGCATTGATGACACGTTGGATGCCCTGAGCGAAGCCAAATGGTTTTCAACATTGGACTTAGCCAGTGGATACTAGCATGTCCAGTTAGATGAAGATGCCAAGCAGAAATCAGCTTCATTACCAACGATGGCTTTATATGCCTAGCCGCTGGCGAGTGATACCCTTCGGACTTACAAATGCCCCGGCAACCTTCAAGTGGCTGATGGATTTGGTTCTTGCAGATCTGACTTGGGAGGTACTTCTTGTGTACCTCCATGATGTAATCGTCCATGGAAGAACTGGATGAGGAGGTGACAAAGCTCAGGGTTGTTTTTGAACGACTAAGAAAGGCAGGCTTGAAGTTAACGCCATCAAAATGTCATAACGTTCCAAAGAAGTGTCAACTACCTCGGTCATGTCATATCAGCTGACAGAGTGAGCACTGACTCAAAAAAGACAAAGGTTATAAAGGAGTGGCCTACCCCTAAGACAATAAAGGAGGTGAGGAGTTTTATCAGCCTGGTGTCTTATTATCGTTGCTTTGACCAAGGATTCGCAACCATTGCCAAGCCTCTAATGCAGAAAAACAGACAATTTTGCTGGACCGGTGCATGCCAGTCTGCATTCGAGGAACTGAAGATGAGACTGACATCTCCACCAGTCCTGGTATACCCTAACCCGGATGGTCCCTACACATTTGACACAGATGCAAGTGACACTGGAGTTGGGGCCATACTTTCCCAGGCACAAGGAGGCATAGAAAAGTCATTGCCTATGCGAGTCCACGCCTACACAAAGAAGAAAAGAACTACTGCGTGAGAAGAAAGGAACAATTGGCGCTGGTATACTCCGTGCGACAAATTCTGCAATACCTCTATGGGCGACAGGTAACCATCCAGACAGACCATGGCTCTCTCCAATGGCTGGTTCACTTTAGGATCCACGGGGCCAGCTTGCTCGCTGGCTTGAACAAATTTCAGAGTATGACATTGACATCCAGCATCGACAGGGCCACAGTCATGGGAATACAGACAGTTTGTCACAACTGGTCCTCCCAAAGCCCTTGACAGTGGAGGTGGTGTCCACTATCCATTCAAGTGGCCACTTTGGACTGTCAAAGTGTCTTGGGAAAGCAAAACAGAGGAAATACTTCTGGGTTAGTATGGTTGCTGACTTCATATCAGAACTGAGTGCGATATTTGCGCCAGAAGGAACTCCCCACAAAAAAAACTGCCAAGGACCCACTGCAGCAACGTATCAGTGGTTGGCCTATGGAGAGGATTGCATTAGACATACTCAGACCACTGCCAGTCACCACTAACGGTAGCAAGTATGTATTTGACTTTGGGGATTACTTTACCAAATGGTGCGAAGCCTTCGCCATCCCAGACGAAAAGGCAGAAACGGTATCATAAAACACAGTGACAGAGTTCATCTGTCGGTGTGGTACATTCACTCCGTCCAGGAAGGAATTTCTTCTCTGAAGTTTTTACTGAAGTCTGCCGGCTGATAAGAGTGAAAAAGACTCATACAACAGTGTTTAACCCAAAGTCAGATGGACTAATCAAGAGGCTTAACAGTTACCCTCCATAGTATGTTGGCTACTCTGCTTGATGCAGAAAACCATGAGTGGGACTTGGAACAACTCCTTCCCTTTACAAGTGTGGCGTACAGGAGCTGTCCTCAAGCATCGACTGGTGAGACCCCAATCTGTTGATGTTGGGCCGAGAGGTTCTCTCCATGCTGGATATAGTGTGGGTTCCCCCAGCAGAAATGACTCAAGAGGAAACACAGTATGCTTCTGCGTTACGAAGACACATGGACCAGACACATGAATGTGTAAGACTGAAGCTGCGTACAGCGGGACGACACCAGAAATGATATGACAGGAAGGCTGGGCCTGCCAGTTCTGACGTTGGGACCTTTGTGTGGTTGCGGAAGAAAACACGGCAGAAAGGACAATGCCAAAAGCTACAAGTCTGTTGGTTAGGACCGTACCTTGTTGCATCAAATCTTCAGCAGTGACATTCCGAGTCCAACTTTTCCCCCATGCCAAGTGTGTAGTGGTATATGCAGACAGACTATAGCCCTACACTGGAAAACAGCTACAAACTGGACATATCATGGGCCACATGATAATACAGATCGATAGTAACTTATCCCTCCCAATGTAAACTTGAAATGCAACATATCAAATGACTAATCAACAGTTAATTTTTATGATTTTCAGGCATTCAGGATGTCTCAGAAGAATATGTACCAGTGCGGATTGTGCGAGAAAGCATACGGCAAATATAGCCTTACTCCATAGACACGTGACTGAAACGCATGAAAAAAGGTTCCAGTGTGATCAGGGCAGCTTTACAACAGAGAGAAAAACCACTCTTGAGAAACATGTTGCAGCCACGCCACAGCGCCATCACGAGTCTACACTCATTAACCTGTGTTCGAGGGAAAAGCCAGTGGGCCTAGGCGTCCATCGTCGTGTCCTTTCAATAAGTCGCGCAACCATTCCCTCCAAGATGCTCCTGGGCTCCAGTGAGGTCTACCAGTCCTTCTTGTTCTTCTTCCCGACTGCCTAGGAACCCCTCAAAGCATATATCGCCTCCTGCTCAGAGCCCCTTACAAATATGACATTCCTGGTCTCCATAGAGACCACCTGATCACCAACCTTGATTCAGGAGCCGCTTCCCTCCGAGGTATGCTCGGTTCCCGCGTCCTCGAAATAATTCTGGCACTCTGTGTCAGGATGAGAGAGAGGACATTCTCCATGTGCAGGTGGTAGACGTGTTGGTCCGCAGATTATGGGAATAAGCAGATGGTACCAACACCCAAAGACAAACCATCCTACCAAAGACGCTCATCAAGAATGCAATACATGAAGTCCATTCAGCTCTTACTGGGGGACATTTTGATTTCAAGAAGACAATGGGACGATTGAAGTTGCGGTACTACTGGGTCGGCATGGCAGCTGATGTTCATTCGACCCTCAGCCAATGTGACGTGTGTGCCAGAAGGAAGTGTCCTGGTAAAGCTGCTCGAGCACCACTACAGCAAAGAATTAGTGGGTTCCCGATGGAGAGGGTACACGTAGCACTGGACATCATGGGCCCTTTCCCCGGACCAAGCATGGGAACAAGTATATCCTAGTGATCAGAGATTACTTCATGAAATGGATGGAAGCCTACCCGATACCAGATGAAAGGGCGGAGACCGTGGCAGAGAAACTGGTGGGGGAGTTCATCTGTCGATTTCGGGTACCGAGATTTGTACATTCAGACCAAGGCCGCAATTTCATCTCTGAAGTTTTCAGTGAGGTCTGCAAATTCATGGGGGTGAACAAAACTAGGACCACAGCCTACAACCCAAAGTCAGATGGGTTCGTGGAAAAGTACACCTGCACCCTAATAGACACGGCTGCTGCACTAATGGATGTGGAGAGGCAGGAAAAGGATTGGGATCAACTCCTTCCTTTCACCACATGTGCCTACCGCAGCTGTGCTCAGGATTCAACTGGGGAAACTCCCAATGTAGGGGCGAGAAGTGGTACTACCGGTCGATCTCGTCACACCAGATGATGCCGACGGCCAGCAGGACCTCCAAACCAATTACGCAGAGGCTACGGGGTCTGATGCAGAGGGCACACAAGCAGAAACAATTCTACGACCAGAAGGCCCAAGGATCTGCCTTCAACCAGGGCCAGTATGCATGGCTACGGCGGAAGATGAGGGCGAAAGGCCAGAGTCCCAATCTGCAGACCAAATGGCTTGGACCGTACCTGATAGTTACCAAATTATCCGACATGACTGTTCGACTCCAAGTGACGCCTCGATCCAAACCATTGGTTGTCCACATAGATCGTTTGAAGCCGTACACGGGGGTACCAAGACCAGTTTGGGAGTTCAAGCCAAACTGTGAGGTGAAGCAGGCTGGAGACCACCAGCAAGGCACTGCTGCTGACGTGGAGCTGGAAGAGTCAAGGCTGGAAGAAGCTGATGCTACTCACCTCTCTAGCCACGTAGAGAGAACAGTAACTGCCATTAAGGAACCGGGAGTTTCCGAATGTGCCGACTGGATACAACGGTGATGAGTGTAGTGGACGAAGGTGTTATCCGAGTAGGGATAGGCGTAGTCCGCAGTATTTTAGATAATTAGGCACAAGGTAACGAATCTAAATAATTGAATGATACTCGAGTGCATTCAACAAGCTAAATGAAGAGGATAAAAGATTTTTGTGCTATCAATACTTAGGTGCAGTGCAGGTGACGGTCATGGCATCATTCAAGGAGGGGGACTTGTACAGCTCTTTTAACGACTATTTCGAGTTGAGTAAGCTGGTATCGATGAAGATGAAGAAGAAGGAAATCGAGGACCAAGAGACGGGTAACCAGTACTTTGCTTTCAAACAGGTGCGAGACCCGTTCAATAACTACCTGGGACTAAATGAATGGGGAGCGACAGCGACCAAACGGGGCGAATCCTCAGACCAAGGGATGAGATACCAGTATCTGGACTAACAGAGGGACAGCGATACTACTTAGTATCTGTCGACTGGTAGCTGTTGGTTGAGTAACGTGGAAATTCTACCAGACATCATCGCTCTATGAGGATGAGCTGGAAGTGTTGACCACTTAGCTCAGTGTCACAGTACATCTTCTGCAAAATTAAAGGAGAAAGTGAGAGGGTCTACGGAAGCCATGAGCTCAAGTCAAAAGACGGGAAAATACCTACCCTGTACTTTGGGCTTACAGATGCCCGATATGTGGCGCCTCTGGGGATGAGGCTCAAACCATTAAGTACTGTCTGTTGTCAAAGAAAATCTGCCCGGGTCAGCAGGGCCTAGATCTACTAGTGGCGTCAGCACAACGCGGATGTATTTCAAAACCCCACGGAATGCTGCCCGACAGCTGAGGAAAGCTGTAATGCCAGGTAGCAGCGCCGCCAGCATCCAGCCGCTGACACCGGAAGGGGAGAAGCAGCGGGGAATATGGACTATGACAAATACCAGTTTCGCACAAAATAACTATAAGGTGTGTATGTATGACTGTGAGAGATTTGATTAAAGTCGCGAATAACATTTGATTGATATCATTTTGTTGAACAGAACGATGTCAACCTCCAGCAAAGCCAACTCCTGTTCAGATAAGGGAGAAGTTTACCGTTGTAGGGTGTGCCGCCAGTCCTTTTCCAGTAGAAGCTCGATGCAACAACACGATTTGGATGTGCACACCCCCAAATTTAAGTGTGATCATTGTGCTTTCCAAACGCTGCACAAGCAAGAATTGAAACGCAACTGCGGAACTCACGCCACTGATGTAGCTCCAGAGCGGGTACATCTGTAAAACACTAGTTTATGCACCAGTTAAGATTAAGAAGCTGACAATGACGGAAAGCAGATCAAGGAGTAGATCCCTGCGCCCCTCTACTTCAACCCCTTCCCGGCGCACGCCTGAGAGGTGCGTCACCCCGCAGAGCGTCAGCCCAGGAGGAGAATCACCTCTGAGAGAAGCAGTACCCCAGTGCTGGATGAGGAGACCGGCTATGGCAGCTGGCTCCTCGACCTGACGGGCGGGAGGAGGCAATTGGTGATCGAGAACTTGATACCTGCAGTAAAAACCCTGGTAACCACTGAAATCGGGGTCCAGGTTTCACCATCCGACATAGATGGGAGATCATCCGAGAGAGGCTTGAAGAGTTACGTCGCAGAGGGAGGACCAGTTTCAGTGCTACCAAGATGCTGGTATTGTGGCCAGGCCGAACATGGACCAGGAAGATGGAGAGGTTCCCGACGACCAGTGGCGAGTTCTTAGAAGAAGCAACAGATACCGTAGAAGATAGTGGAAGTGAGAAATTGGTACAGATGGGCAGATATGGACATTAAATATAATTTGCCTAATTGAATTAAGCTGTCATTATTGGACGTTTTCTGAGGACTGATGGACATTATCAATTTTAAATTGTTCTTGAAGATAACGGTGGTATATGGTATTGAGTTGGAACCAATGAAACATACATGTATGTACTGGAGTATATGTACGGAGAGGTGGTGGTTCCAAGAAGTGGTGAAGGAAAATGATTGAAACGGTACTAGGTGTTGGCAGAATAGATGCAACGACACGAATTGGATGTGCACACCCCCAAATTCAAGTGTGATCGTTGTGCTTTCCAAACGCTGCACAAGCAAGAATTGAAACGCAACTGCGGAACTCACGCCGATTTAGCTCCAGAGCGGGTACATCTGAAAACACTAGTTTATGCACCAGCTAAGATTAAGAAGCTGCCACGGACGGAAAGCAGACCAAGGAGTAGATCACTGCGCCCCTCTACTTCAACCCCTTCCCGGCGCACGCCTGAGAGGTGCGTCACCCCGTAGAGGAGCGTCAGCCCAGGAGGAGCATCACCTCTGAGAGAAGCAGTACCCCAGTGCTGGATGAGGAGGACAGCTATGGCAGCTGGCTCCTCGACCTGACGGGTGGGAGGAGGCAATTGGTGATCGAGAACTCGATACCTGCAGTAAAAACCCCGGTAACCACTGAAATCGGGGTCCAGGTTTCACCATCCAACATAGATAGGGAGATCATCCGAGAGAGGCTTGAAGAGTTACGTCGCAGAGGGAGGACCAGTTTCAGTGCTACCAAGATGCTGGTATTGTGGCCAGGCCGAACATGGACCAGGAAGATGGAGAGGTTCCCGACGACCAGTGGCGAGTTCTTAGAAGAAGCAGCAGATACCGTAGAAGATAGTGGAAGCGAGAAATTGGTACAGATGGGCAGATATGGACATTAAATATAATTTGCCTAATTGAATTAAGCTGTTATAATTGGACGTTTTCTGAGGACTGATGGACATTATCAATTTAATTGTTCTTGAAGATAACGGTGGTATATGGTATTGAGTTGGAACCAATGAAACATACATGTATGTACTGGAGTATATGTACGGATAGGTGGAGGTTCCAAGAAGTGGTGAAGGAAAATGATTGAAACGGTACTAGGTGTTGGCAGAATAGATGCAACGACACGAATTGGATGTGCACACCCCCAAATTCAAGTGTGATCATTGTGCTTTCCAAACGCTGCACAAGCAAGAATTGAAATGCAGCTGCGGAACTCACGCCACCGATGTAGCTCCAGAGCGGGTACATCTGAAAACACTAGTTTATGCACCAGTTAAGATTAAGAAGCTGACAATGACGGAAAGCAGATCAAGGAGTAGATCCCTGCGCCCCTCTACTTCAACCCCTTCCCGGCGCACGCCTGAGAGGTGCGTCACCCCGTAGAGGAGTGTCAGCCCAGGAGAATCACCTCTGAGAGAAGCAGTACCCCAGTGCTGGATGAGGAGGACAGCTATGGCAGCTGGCTCCTCGACCTGACGGGTGGGAGGAGGCAATTGGTGATCGAGAACTCGATACCTGCAGTAAAAACCCCGGTAACCACTGAAATCGGGGTCCAGGTTTCACCATCCAACATAGATAGGGAGATCATCCGAGAGAGGCTTGAAGAGTTACGTCGCAGAGGGAGGACCAGTTTCAGTGCTACCAAGATGCTGGTATTGTGGCAAGGCCGAACATGGACCAGGAAGATGGAGAGGTTCCCGACGACCAGTTGGAGTTCTTAGAAGAAGCAACAGATACCGTAGAAGATAGTGGAAGCGAGAAATTGGTACAGATGGGCAGATATGGACATTAAATATAATTTGCCTAATTGAATTAAGTTGTTATAATTGGATGTTTTCTGAGGACTGATGGACATTATCAATTTAATTGTTCTTGAAGATAACGATGGTATATGGTATTGAGTTGGAACCAATGAAACATACATGTATGTACTGGAGTATATGTACGGAGAGGTGGTGGTGAAGGAAAATGATTGAAACGGTACTAGGTGTTGGCAGAATAGATATTTGTTAGAGAGAGTTGGTAGAATTACGGTATAGTGGTACTAATATTTCGAATTGGTATATCACTCTGAGGGCTGGTCTTTGAGCTGGTAGTGTCCATGCTGGATGCACAGGTATTAGACGAGATTCCAGAGGTAGCATTAAGATGTACATAGAGTTAATGGTCACAAAGGAGTAATTGGTATTATCATAAAACCATAAGAGAATGATGATGTTTTAAAAGGATTTGGTAGTTGACACCAGTCAAAGATGTAATGCATGTCGAGTTGTGTTCAAGGTATTTGACTTTTAAGTGTTCAGTAAACTGTAAGTGGTATAAGCTCCGGGACCGAGCTTGGTGGGTAGGGGGGTCGTGTAGCGAAATCAATCAATTCCGCTATTTGGCTTTTGTACAGTAAGCCGGGTATCGATTGTTCATTATCGATCAAATTGAAGTATGATCGATCATTGTCGGTAGATATGTTGTTATAGCAAGGTGCAAAATCACGGTTTTGGTCAGTTTTTCGGATATTTCGTAAGTTAGGGGCATTGAGAGGGTAAGTTGGCTACAGATTTGGACAGAAGTAATAGATACCAGTATTTTGATACCAAATTTGTACGGTTTCAGCCAGAATTGTTCCACAAATTTGTGTTTTAGTAGTGGAAGGTGTGATTTGCATAACTATGGCAACAATCATGGAGCGAAATACAATACGGCAATTGTGAATTGGGTTCATTGTCAAGTGGGGACGGATACGGTAGGCACGTCTAGTTACGTGTTGAGTTGAGTTGAGCTTCCGAGTTTGAGCCTTGTACAGGCAGGTCTAGTGGAGGGACTGGTCATAATAGCCCAAGTTCTGACTGCAGCCTAGATCTGTGTAGAGGTACGGGACCTGGAAGAGGTACGGGACCGGGTCTGCGCGGTTGTAGAAGTAAACTGTGTACATACTTTCTGGGAATAAGCTGGACTGTTGTTGTGAAGTATTCTGCGAATAAAATACTACAGTGTACCAAATAACTGTTGAAGTTATACCAAGGACTGGAAGAGTGGTCTTTTCTACCAACAAGTCCTGTGCAGGTGCACGTGAGTGGACCTTTGTGGTGACTGGTAGTGGTGACTGGTAGTAAAGATATTTGGTAGAAGTAATTTAAAGAATGATGTGCGAAGCTGGTATGATGGACTGATGATGGAGCTGATGGCAGTTTGGAACAGGTAGACAAGAACTTGTAGCTAAGAACTGGTATAGACATGAGCTGGAAAGACAAGAATTAAGTGGTATCCTTGGTCGTATACTGCGGCCAAACGAATCCACACCTAGCTCGGTCATCCTGATCAAAGTTTCGTCATAGGGCCTCAAGAACTGGTATAGACATGAGCTGGAAGACAAGAATTAACTGGTATCCTTGGTCGTATACTGCGGCCAAACGAATCCACACCTAGCTCGGTCATCCTGATCAAAGTTTCGTCGTAGGGCCTCATCTGATACCAGGCTATCACCACACATCTACGTTGTACTGCAACAAGTTTATTTGCCACACATTGGTGTCAGGACCAGGAGTGGGATCTCTACGACCTACTTTGTTACAATATATTAATATATATATGTATATAGATACATCATAATATGTATGTGTGTGTGTGTGTGTATGTGTGTATGTACCGTACGTATGTGTTCTGTTGTTTGCATGTCTGTGTCGTGTGTCTCCGTTAGTTGCCCATGTAGTTCTAACAACAATCTACTTCACTGCATGTTCATAGTGCTCTTTCAAAGAAATGAGGTTAATTTACAAGCACAGATATGGTGCCTCTTTCATGTAGTTGACCATTATGTGTGCCCTGCCTGAGGAGAGTGTACAATATCCCATCTGAAGAAAGGCTTACTTATAGATTGTTGTACATGACTGTACAGCTCAATCCCAGCATGCTCTACGTACATGTACTTGAAAAGAATTGAACGTCCTGTTCAGTGTTGTACGTTTATAATGCACAAAATGATGGGTGGGTATAAGAACAAATAAACAAACAAAACACTGTAGGCAGCTCAATAACATCTCATGCAGACCCATCAGGGCTTCATAATATTCACACAGCAAAAAATTTATCTTGCACAAAAATATGCAACTGCATCACAATTTCTGCTTTTCCTGAGGGCTGGAGATGCTAGAGATGTCAATGACAATCATATGACATTTGAACGCCTTTCAGTGCGAGTGATGGAGTAAGCTACCCCCTTTCTTCAATTTCTATTAAGTCACCACTCGGTGTCCCCTGTACAATGCTTGCTATCAACTTTATTGCAAAGTATAGTAACTTGCAAGTAATATTGATCCTCCAAATTATGTTTTGGCTTGTTAGGCAACATATCACACTTTTGAGGTAGATATTACATGCAACGCAGACAAGATGCATTCAACTGCCCCTTACTTGAGAGTCATGGTAACAATAAAGTACATACAGGCAACTCCCTTTATAAAATAGTCATCACACCAGCATTTTTTTTCTTCTTTTTTATGGGGGTGGAGAGGGGGGGGGGGGGGTGCATCAAATTCTGTTAGAGCTGAACAAATAGAGTGCATATAGATGTATGGATGATAATTTACAGACCTGCAGTTTACTTTGCTGAATCCAAAATTTTGTTTTAACTGAATTCTTTGTTATAACTGGAGTGTACAAAGGGGTTAAATACTACAACATTGTACCTAAAAAGGGCAGACTACATGTACCGTATGTAAAATTTAACAAAGATATGCAATGGTGCCATTTTCTTAAGTAATGGCAGACTTCACTCCATGTGTGATTGCTATATTCATTCACAGAACAATCGTTCAGCACATACAATGTACCTGCAAGTCTACACTCTAGAAGTAAATTGTACTATGGTGTGTAACCCCTCAGCAAACAAGGAGCACCGTCCACCGTTATGGAAAGGAGCGAGATCACTCATGTGTCCCTCTTAATGATGGTGGACCTTGCTCCATGCACTCACAGAGCAATTATACCAGGGACTATTGCAAGTGAGCACTCTTGTACTTACTAGTATATACACTAACCTCTTTGCACAGGGCCAAGACAATGAAAGCATTTCAGTGGCACTTCCCACATGGCACCATGAAACCTCCAAACATGCCTCCAGTTCAAACCATGAGGCTCATGAATGCACAATTACATCAACGCAGCCAAAGAGTCATACTGGAGTCCTCGTCCCTTTCAACTCCTACATCAAAGGCCAGAGCTGGTTCAGCATCTCACGGCATGCACCATCTTCTCCAGTGCTGTCCTTGCCTCCGAGCTGGGGAACACACCAAGGGCCTCAAGAGCACTGTCTCCGTAACCATGGCAACGTTGCTTGGCTTCATCCAAGGCAGGGCTGGAAGACACCGCACGTACCAACTGTTTCAAAATTGACAGGAAATTGAATGCTTTGGTATGATTTTTTTTTTTTTTTTTGGGGGGGGGGGGGTTGGATCCAAAAGCAATGGAAAGAAGAGAACTACAAGCCAGCAGTCTAAAGGGATGGTAGACGGGCTGAATTTTTTTGTTCTCAAATATTTGTTTGGTATCAGTGCATGTGATTTTCTCCTAAAACTTCTTACAGTATGTCACATACAGTCAAAACGTGAAAGCTGGGATGACTCCTTTTAAGCTGACAGGTAGGTTAAGTCATGCATTTATTGTTATCATTCCGGGTAAACATCAAACAATCTTTCTCGAAGTATCCTTGTTAAGCTGGTAGGCATAAAAGTTCAATGTTTTGCCCCTTTCTTGACAAAGGGAAGCAAGGGACAATAGTGCCATGGCTCAAGTATGAAAGCAAAATTCACTTGTCAAGAATCATTTACATTGACACTAGTGCAGTGTTAGTACATCCTGCCTGACATATTTCTCCGTAGGAGAAGCATTTCTGCTCAAAACTTGGCATCCACACACAGCTGTAGGACATTTTGTGTTCATCTACAGACGTGATATAGCTGTAGCTTGTCACTTGCTTCATTTTGACAATGTACAAGCCTAGAACAGCATTAGTAAACTGGACTATCGTGTGCTGGATGCCTCTGCCCACTGTCTGAAGAGAGAATTGTTCATTTACAAAGCAATTGCTACATGAAGGACATAAATCAGACTACGTGTACATGAAGCACCTTCAATGTACATTGTATATGAATCAAGCACAGCTTCATCAGCTTTGACTCAAAAGCAGGCCTCGAATTAACCGACGGCCACCGACGGCCACGGCCGTCGGTGCCCCTCTCGTTGGCCGCAATGCCTTTTTTTCCTTGATCAAAGTTACGGCCAAAAAAAAATGTGCCCTTTTTCTTGTGGCCATGGTGCCCTTTTAGAGTGAAAGTTATTATTCATGACGTATAATATGCCCTTTCTCAAAGTCTACACTTTAATAAGCTTGAACAACTTTCCTGATCTCAAATATCATACCTTCAGTTCACTCGCGTCCCAATATATCTGATTCAAACTCAAAGTACCTTTCCGAGATACGAGACGACGTGTAGAAGTCTACGTACATGTACGCCCGACCAGCTTTTACCGTCCCGATTGCCTCCGCAGCGCAGCGGCCATAGAGTTACTACTGTAGCTACTACCCTAGGCAGCGGTGGGCCGGAGCAAGCGGTTGCAAGCCATGTTAAAAAATGCCAGGCCTGTCGGACGGCTGCGAGCATTGCCATCTCTCTCGCTCTGCATTCATGCCCGCACGCTCAAAGCAAAATGGCGCCAAAAGTGCTCCAAAGCGAGCGCGGCGTACGCGTTGAGAACGTACTGTATTACAGAACCTACATCGTATTGCATATGGCCTACTGCCTAACGTCGTCTGCTGCGAAGAGATCTTATGTGTGCGTGCGCTGCTGGAGTGTAGCAGCACGGTCGATAGCATACAGCTCTATGGGGCATTCACATCACGTATAAACACCCAACATGCCCTTTCCAATGTGGCCTTGGTGCCCCTCTGACTGACCTATTAAGTGCCCTGGCCTCTTGGAAAAAGTGCCCTTTTCTAAATGGCCTTGCCCCTCCAAAATCCTATTTCGAGGCCTGCATAAGCATCACAGAAAATAGCTCTGCACAGATACAACTTACTAGGTACTAGCAAAAGTAGATTGTTGGACGGCACAGACATACAGACCATGTATATTTTATCATCTCAATAGAATTTTCATACAGGTTTCCTCACTCAAAGCAAGACTATCCACAACACATGCTCACGTACAAGAAAAAAATGGTACACTTGGGATTAAACAGGCTACGTAGTTTCACCTTTCTCATATCTGGCCTGTGGCTGGAGTAGTTGACCTCTGACATGTGACCTTTGCCATGGCTGGTTTGAAGGTAGAGAATGACTGGAGCTGACATCAGGTTGACCTCTTTGTGACCTTTAGATGCTGATGCTGTCGTGAATGGCAGCATGTCAGTATGGAGCTGGTAGCAAAATAATCAAAACATACTTTAGTTGTTTCATCATATCCAACAATATAGACTGACTACGATGTACACATTACTCTATATTGGAACACAACATACAATGAATTTTTGAATACATTAAATGCATTCACACAAATTTAATGACAGATACATGATGTACATGAAATCATTGCAGGACTGTACCTATAGGAACCACATGCACACACGAAGGTTAAAAAAGAAAAAAAAACAAAAACACTTTCGACAGTGCTGTCCACTTGTACTTCAGGTATCATACATCATACACAAAGCTATAATGATTGTCTTTGAGTCACATCAAGTGATTTACTTACTGGTGAACGTGCGCACTTATGGAGTACAGTACAGCAAGCTCTAGCTATCATAAACTGACCTTTGGTAGAAAGGCATACTGTGTTCTACCATTTTCACTCTGTACCAAGTTAGGCTTCAACCCCCCCCCCACAATTCTTCTTTTCCTCATTGTGGTTGTCTCATATCATGATTTCACACAAGCAATAAAGGAAACAGACTGCTTTAAAACTGGAACCTTTGAATTGCCACCAATTATTCACTCTAATGGGCAATAGTGGTACATGTATAATACAGGTTCTGATTCACTCACTCTGCTCTTTATTTCTAGCCTTGAAGCAAAACAAAACTCCAAGAGTAGCTTGCTGGTGTAACAGCAATATTTGTAAAAAGTACAACAAATATAATGCTTACATCAAACTCCAGATACATTTTATTGATGCATACTGTACCTGCTGGGCCCACGCAATATTCCTGCCAAAGTCAAAGGCACTCTCCGTCAAAGACGGGCTCTGATTGGACAGTTTCAGGGCACTCATACAGCTGTGACCAATCAGGGTGCCCGCTGATAAGTACACATATCTCTCCCACTCTGTGAAAGTCAAATCTGGTTGGAGAGTCGAGACAGGGTTGAGATCTGAACCACTGAATTTGGTGAATGCAGCTTCTGTGAGATCGGCAATCGCCTTGGATATGAGTTCAACGACAACAGTATTGCGCAATCCAGCTAGTGCCTTGCATGCACTTGCCAACAAGAAGTCTCCACTCAGGACGGCCATCTTGTTTCCCAGTTCCATGACTTTGAGCGGTCCCATGGAAGGGTCAAGATTCAATAGGTTGACGACCCCTCTGTGGACGAGGAAGGCTGTGTGAATCATCTCCGAGATCTCGGCTAAGGCTCTTTGACTGCAAGAAAGGAAAAAACAAGGCAATGGAAAGGAGAATGACAACAACAACAAACAGCACTTTAATCTGTTAAATCTCTCTTCTTATAGGTTTGATTTTCACTCCAAAATGTACAGGACTGCTCTGAATTGAAATCATACTTATACAGAACAGCAATTTTCCTTCAAACATGTACGGTACTTTCAATATGACACTGTCGTTTCAAACAAAAAGTTGATAAACAAGCTTTGCAATTCAAATATGAGAGCAGACAAATGGTAAAAAGAACTAGAAATGTCGCTATGGCGACTGATGCCTCCGCCATAATGCATTATTCTCCCAATAGGTGTATAGTACAATGTCTTCACAATGTGTAATGACAGTTTCACATAACTGGCAGAAATATCTGGAATGTTCACTTTCCACGAACTGGGTTTGCTATAATTGTCTATTAAAGAGTGCAGGTACGCATATTTGGGGAATTGAAAATTTTTACTTGACTTCTGACCGATCTTATTATAAGTTTATGCATTGAGTATAATTTTCAAGGTATGAAGAAAGAGTGTAATTACAGTACAAAATATATCTTCTTCTTTTTTGCATTTAAACCTGACCTTTGACCCTTAACATTTTACCTTTGACCTTCTGGCTAGAAATTTCCAAGAGAATCTCCATTAAGTAATACATGTACATTTATATTAAATTTTAAAACTAATAATGCAATCATTGCATGAGGAAAATAGTAACATTTTGAGGAGTTGAACTTGACCTTTGACCCCTGACTATTGACCCATGACCCCTAAATTCCCTAGATAATCCCTGCCAGTCAGTACATGCATATGTACCAAGTTCCATGAAGATACATTGAACTATTTGCGAGAAAAGTGATATTGCAACATTTTCACCTAACCTTTGACCTTTTGACCTTTGACATTATGACATGAAACTCTCTCTGGATAATCTTTACGCAGTAGTACATGTCTACACAAAGTTTCAAGAAAATAACTGCGGGCATTGCACAGATATGGGGGAAATAGCAACATTTTTAGCATTTGACCTTGACCTTTTGACCTTTGACCTCTTGCCAATGTCACTAAAATCTACTCAACTAATTGTCCCATCATACATCATCCTTGGACCAAGTTTGGTGAAAGCTGCTTCATCCAGTTTTGAGTTATCACGTAAACAGATAAATTTTAGGATTTGACCTTGATCTTTGACCTTTGACCTCTGTCTGATTTCACTGAAAAACTAATCAAGTAATTGTCCCATCATACATCATCCTCCAAGAAAGTTTGGGGAAATTTGCTCCATCAAGTCTTGAGTTATCGCGTAAACGGATACAATTTCATGATTTGACCTTGACCTTTGACCTTTGACCTTTAGCCGATTTCACCCAAAATCTAATCAAATCATTGCCCCATCATACTTCATACTTGGACCAAGTTTGGTAAAATTCCATTAAATATTACTCACGTTATCGCGTAAACGAAAGCGGACGGACGTACATACGGACGTACGTACGGACGTACGGACGTACGGACGGACAGACGGACAACCCGAAAACATAATGCCTCCGGCACCACTTCGTGGCGGAGGCATAAAAATGTATTTTCAGTTCAAACACTTTTCAATAATTATTCATGCATAGGGTGAGCAATAAACTATGCCATTAAGCATAAGGCATTTTATTGTATCACACCACAATACACTGTATACTATATCATTTCGGGATTCTACATTGTAAGCACCCTTCGCCTTTATAGTCCAGGCTAGAAGGCACCTAACCTTGTTTTTTGATATATACAATGTTTTTTAATGGTTTCTTGTCAATTCGAGGGTGCTGATTCCAAATCCGATTGATGCCACTCGCGTAACCTTGAGCATTTTCGGCAAAATGCAAAAATCCAAAATGGCCGCCAAATATGCTAATTTGGCCGTGATAATCACATTCATGTGCATTCTGTGACCAATTATTCCACCAAATTTTGTACATTTCTGTTCCTAGAGTTACTCCATGTGCATTTGCAAGAAAATTTTCATTTCATATAGTTTCATTTGGTATTTAAAGATCATTAACTTTCAATTCAAAATGGCCGCCATTCCAATGCTCATGTACAATATGAATGGCAAAAAGTATGCATGGAAATATATACCAAATTTACTGTATTTCCAGTTCCGTACCTATGCTGTTATAAAATGTTGCATGTGCAATACTAATATGATGGGTGCCACTTACAATATAGGGGGCTGACATGCATTTTTATTCTTCTACATGCAAAAATTCAAAACGGTCGCCACTCTTATTCTCCTGTACAATATGAATAACAAAAATATACGTGGAAATAGAAAACTGATTTGCTGTTTTTTATGCCTCCGCCACGAAGTGGTGCCGGAGGCATTATGTTTTCGGGTTGTCCGTCCGTCCGTCCGTACGTACGTCCGTACGTACGTCCGTACGTACGTCCGTACGTACGTCCGTCCGCTTTCGTTTACGCGATAACTTGAGTAATATTTACTGGAATTTTACCAAACTTGGTCCAAGTATGAAGTATGATGGGGCAACGATTTGATAAGATTTTGGGTGAAATCGGCTAAAGGTCAAAGGTCAAAGGTCAAGGTCAAATCATGAAATTGTATCCGTTTACGCGATAACTCAAGACTGTATGGAGCAAATTTCACCAAACTTTGTTGGAGGATGATGTATGATGGGACAATTACTTGAATAGTTTTTCAGTGAAATCGGACAGAGGTCAAAGGTCAAAGATCAAGGTCAAATCCTAAAATTTATCTGTTTATGTGATAACTCAAAACTGGATAAAGCAGCTTTCACCAAACTTGGTCCAGGGATGATGTATGATGGGACAATTAGTTGAGTAGATTCTAGTGACATTGACAAGAGGTCAAAGGTCAAAAGGTCAAGGTCAAATGCTAAAAATGTTGCTATTTCCCCCATATCTATGCAATGCTAGCAGTTATTTTCTTGAAACTTAGTGTAGACATGTACTACTGCGTAAGGATTCTCCAGAGAGAGTTTCATGTCATAAGGTCAGAGGTCAAAAGGTCAAAGGTTAGGTGAAAATGTTTCAATATCACTTTTCTCCCAAATGGTTCAATGTATCTTCATGGAATATGGTACATATGCATGTACTGACTGGCAGGGATTATCTAGGGAATTTAGGGGTCATGGGTCAATAGTCAGGGGTTCAAAGGTCAAGGTCAACTCCTCAAAATGTTACTGCTGTATTTTCCTCATACATGTATACTAGTATATGCAATGATTGCATTATTAGTTTTAAAAGTGTTTGATATATGTACATGTATTACTTGATGGAGATTCCTTGGAAATGTCTAGCCAGAAGGTCAAAGGTCAAAGGTTAAGGGTCAAAGGTCAGGTTTAAATGAAAAAAAATATTTTGTACTGTAATTACACTCTTTTTTCATACCTTGAAAATTAAACTCAATGCATAAACTTATAATAAGGTCGGTCAGAAGTCAAGTAAAAATTTTCAATTCCCCAAATATGTGTACCTGCACTCTTTAATAGACAATTATAGCAAACCCAGTTCGTGGAAAGTGAACATTCAAGATATTTCTGACAAACCTGTTATTTCGATATTTTGCCAGTTATGTGAAACTGTCATCACACATTGTCAAGACATTGTACTATACACCTATTGGGAGAATCATGCATTATGGCGGAGGCATCAGTCGCCGTAGCGACATTTCTAGTTCTGACATGCAGCTACATAGTTTGTTAAGATTTAGTGCTGATCATTATCTGAAGGATGTTCTTAACAGAAAGTTTTTCTTTTGTGTTGCAAAAGTCCCAATTTACCACATAAATTAGGATTTTCACTAAGAATTACGGATGGAGTTTCGAGCATTTAACAATCATAAACCTTGCGATGTTTAACACAATTTCAAATCTTTTATTTTGTTTCAACAAAGAATAGTATACACTAAGTGCACCAAACACCACGCAAAAAATCAATAATGTACCATCATATTCTACAAGCAACTTGAATATAAAAGTGTAATACTAACAAAACATATTAAGAAGCCTAGATGCCTATCATTTATCAAGTGTTAAAAAAGCAAAGCTTCTATGCATTCCCCTAAAACCATTATCAATAAGGTACAGAAAAATCATATACAGTACTGTAGAAATACATGATTGCGGACAAAAACATTAATGACAAAACTAACAACCCTTTACAATGTAGCTTTTTTTTCCAGTTAGAAGTTGGGGGAGGGGGAGTCCTGAGGCAAGTTTTAAATGGATAATAACCTCCATCGCTTTGTTATGATATGATTTAGGATTAACGCCTTGATATTATCGAGCAAACTTGATTTTCTTCATATTTATTGTCTTTAAAGATCTCTTTAATTGGATATTTGGTAGCAGGTGACATCAGCCCCAAATTTGCAAGATTCCCAGGCTAAAGATACATATCAGTCCTGCAATTGCCTTAACTGCAACCACATCTGATTATGTTCAGTACTTCCTCAGGGGTCGGAGGGTGATTTTTTTTTTTTTTTTGCCATAGAAACAGGATGAAGACATCAAAGACTTGCTTCACCACCATGTGAAGCCCTTTGGCTTTGTCGCCAGGCAAAAGACAGTGTTGGAGGTAACTTGAGTGGTATCAGAGATGACATCAGCCCAGCATCTGCACCACCCTGTTTTGGGGTCAAAGCTTTGAAGCGAAGGAGAGAAATCTATAGGTTGGCTTGTGGGATTTCAAACGCATTGATGGCAGGTTGTTCGGGGGCATGCCATGAAGCGTTTTGTCAGTTTTTTTTTTTTAAAGCTGTTATAAGCTACTAAAATCCTTGTATCTGATTGGCTGAGAGCAAATTTGTCAGACAAACTTGTCAGACAAAACACTTCCCCTTGTAAGGCAATTGCAGGATTGCAGGGGTCGCGGAACCGAGGGTTGGGAAGCAACAAAGGTGGGGGCAAGTATGTGTAAAACAAGCCCCGTGACTGAAATGGACCCATTACACGTATATTCATCATGAATCTTCTGCGTTATATTAACTTTAGTGAATATTCCATGATTCCAAACTCATCATTGAAGGAAAGGTGTGAGCAAAGTACTCATCTCCAGACAGAAAATGAGTCCCTTTTACAGTGGCAGCATCATATGCGTCAATTCCATTGCAATCTTAAGTGATTGCATTCCTAGAGAAAATACAAAATCATTCTTGGATATTTCAAAATAGGACTACTGTGGTGTGATGGACTTTCTGTTTACTATAATAAAATACAAAAGATATAGTGGTACCACTAGCAATACTTTACTAAACTCTTTGTAATCCTCCAAACACACTTGTCCGTGCTGTTACATTTTAACCAGTCTTGAGCAAGTAGGGAAAATCATGCAAGCACAGAACCAGTGGTAAATCTTATCTACGATATACAGATAAGACAGAAGGTCATTTGTCACTCGTGTTTTCAAGCAAATCATATTCTGGGTTAACATGGCAAAATGTGAGGCTTTTTTTTTTTATTTCAGAGATTTGACGAAAGGAAGTGAGGTGGTCCCTTTGTTCCACTTTCCCCTGCCTCATATTCTTTCTCGGATGAGGGGGTTGAAAAGTTTGTGTAATATCGCTTTTAGATAATGTAGAACAGAACAGTTATTTCGAAATTTCATTTGTGTCATCATCTAAGATTTAGCCTTTTAAATCAATAAAAACAGAGAATATTATGATGTTGAACATCTCGAGGCAAATAAGTATCAAATGTTCATATCTAATAATTTCTGATAAAGATCTTGATGTTGGCGTCAATTTAAGTTTTGGTGGGTTTTTTTCCCAATTCCTAGGGGAAAAACCAGATTGAGATACAATGTAGCAAATTTGGATGTTTGCATCACAACTAAAACAGCTTTTTGTTATGTTAGTAACAACCTTCTGATTTATAATCAGCACCCAAATTGATAACAAGTGTAGCTGCGTGACAGAAAACTAAAAAAAAAAGAGAATTTTTTTTGTTTATTGCCATGTGCATTTTGCCGTTCATATTGTACAGAGGAATATTAGTGGCATCCATTTTGAAGTTTTGTTTTAAGAAGAATATATAAGCATAAAAACAATATATTTTCTGTTTGTTTGCTTGCTTGCTTGCTTGTTTTGCTAGTGGCACTCATCAGATTTGCATTGCACATGCAACACTTTATAACAGCATAGGTACGGAACTGGAAATACAGTTAATTTGGTATATATTTCCATGCATACTTTTTGCCATTCATATTGTACATGAGCATAGGAATGGCGGCCATTTTGAATGGGAAATGAGCTTTAAATGCCAAATGAAACTATATGAAATGAAAATTCTCTTGTAAATGCACTTATAGTAGCCCTCGGAACAGAAATGTACAAAGTTTGGTGGAATAATTGGTCACAGAATGCACATGATTGTGATTATCACGGCCAAATTAGCATATTTGGCGGCCATTTTGAATTTTTGCATTTTGCCGAAAATGCTCAAGGTTACGTGAGTGGCATCAATCGGATTTGGAATCAGCACCCTCGAATTGACAAGAAACCATCAAAAAACATTGAATATATCAAAAAACAAGGTTAGGTGCACTTTCTATGGAGCCTAGCCTGGACTATTACTAGAAGCAAGATACCCAGCGCCTGCATTTGACCCCTTCAGAGGTTGACTGGTAAAAACTTTATTTACTGAGTAAAAGCTGTTCCAACTTTTTTGCCAGAAAAATTCAAAATTAGCAGGCGCACTGAAGAGACGGTATAGCTTTGGTTGAGATGAGGAATTCAATTTATATTTTGTGAGATGATTAGAAACCAATTATGAATTATTTAAGAGCATACAATTCCAATATGAATTCAAAGTATATTTGATGAAAAAAAATTAATTGCTTTTGAAATGGCTGAGATATCCAAAAACAAAGTAAAACAGAGTGGTCCTAACAAAGGTAGGTCCCACTTTTTATCCCGATTTCTTTGTATTTGGAAATCTCACCCATTTCGTAACTAATTTTCATGAAATACACTTTGAAATTAATCTTAGAATTGGATGCTTTTTCATATAAATGTCATAAGAGGTTTCTCATTATCTCACAAAAACAAATAATAATAACCTGAGGCCCCATCTCGACCAAAACTACACTATCCCTTTAAATCCTCACCTTGAAGAGATGCCGCCTGCGACACTGACTTTGCCATCTTCAGCTGCATTATGGGAAGTTGTGCTTGCAGCCTTTGACACCAGGAGAATGATCAGACCTCTTGTCTGGAGACTGTGCTTCCCGTCAGTCAAAAAGCTCCTACAAAACAAAAAAAAAAAGGGGGGGAAAAATACACACAAGGGTGATAAATGTGAAATATTTATCTATCATCTGCCTTTATTATTTCACATCTGATTTCGACAAAAATTCCAGCAATTTGTTTGTTCTGGTTCCCCCTCCCCCCCCCCCCCCCCAATTATTTTCAGCCAACATTAAATGTACAGTGTAGGGTCAAATTGTACTTTACAGTCTGAGATCATCCAGATATATACGACGCATTGTAAATGACAGCCACAGTGTTCTGTGTCTGAATATGTGCCATTATAGCAAAAGCCAAGCTATGATACTGTCAATTAATTGCTGGACAATTACTCCTGAAGGGTGAGAAATATATTGAAAATAATTGCAAAAACAGAACATTATCTGTTTTAGTTTTATTCTTATTTGTAATTTTAATGGAGACCACCACAGAAACTTTTTTCAAATGTAAAAAAAACAAAACAAAACAAAAACAAAACAAAAACAAAATTTTCAAACTCACTTAGCTGTCTTCAGCAGAGGATGCCTGGTTCCGACTAGTTTTCGCATGTGAAGGGCCACATTGGCAAGTTCATCACTGAGGAGGCATCGCAGGCTCATGAACGACATCGAGTACCCAACCACCTTCTCTGCTTCCGTGATGGCTTTGGCCCAGTCCGAGGGTTCGGAGGGCCCAAAGAGGTTCATGAAGCCCCTGCTCTGTCCACCACACAGCAGGTCATCCGACTGCAGCAGCCGTGCATGATAACCCAGTTTACCATGCTGCAGTTGAGTGCAGCCAGCTGTTGTTGTTACTGTCCTTACTTTTGGTTGGCAGGGTCCCTTCACACAGCATGGGCGTTCTTGTGGGCCAGTAAGGCTTAGAACACAGAGCCTTGCTGGATTTAAGGTGTTCCATGATGACGAAGCCAAAGACAGCTGTCTCCTGATACAGTGTATGTGTTGTCTATGCAGTGACATTGCTGGTGGCGTCCAAGTGAAGATTGTTTCACGGAAATTTCCAAATTTCCAGTGGCAGTTCAGTGGTGAAGCCTGTGAAGCTCACTGCTCTAGATCGATTACATTCCTATCTTGTTGTTCTGCACAAAACATGAAATAAAAGGAGACTTTGTTTATACAGTACTTAAAGTAGGACCTACGAAACCTATCATCAAAAGGCATGAAATATTTTCCTGTCAAAGTTGTAGTATGACAAGTTCTAACATAGCAAAACATAAGCCTGCCAAATGATTCCGCAAAAGTTATATTCATGTACCATCACAAGGAGTGAATGAGGCTCCGGACATACAGGTGTAGCACTATTGGCACTGTACTGGCATCTTGATTCAATCGCAATTAACAATGTATTCACACGGTAAAGCAATTTGTCCAAGTTGTTTAGCGAATACTCCCCGAGTCCAAGGTTTGACCTCCCCTGTGACGTGTGTCAAAATTCTACCACAAGCAAAAGCATAGGTTTTACATGTACCAGGTCGTCAAATCTTGGATGGTGTTATGGTTGAGTTATGAGAGGCTTGCACTTGCTTTGATGCTCTTATAGAGTCTTTTGTTGTTTCGAATTCCCTGGCTACAGCAGTTGTGTCCCTACACAGTGATCAATGGTAATGCTATATTGTATTTGATCAAACCTCATTTTCTTGTCCTTTGTGATGTTTCACCTCAGAGACCTTTGAATAGCGATACCGGTATCAAAACACAAAACAAATCAAAAATAAATTCATACATGCCAAGGGCACAAGGCAGCGCAAGATTGGCAAACAAGCAAATAAATGGTTCATTCGGCCAATCTTTAAATAGGTCTAGACCCATAATCTGGATCCTTTTTTGAAGTGAATGGGCAGATGGGGGAAGAGAACAAGTCAACATTTTAAGAGCAGATTTGATTAATTGTGACATGGGCGTCATCATCAGCGCTATACTGACACTGTTCTGTTGTGGTGCTTGTAATTATGTGTGGATTACCTTACCCAACTTAATCATCAGTAGAGAGTGGTCTAGACTCTAGATCTAAATCACTCAGGCCCGTCAAGGTACATATAAAATAAATTCATTAAATTAGGGTCTACTACTAGTACTAGGCCTACTAATACTAGTAACTGCGACCAGCCCGAACGCGAAGCGTTGATGGCACTGGCGGAGAGGGTCCCGCCAGTAACTTTACGTTACAAATCAGGTCAACTGTCGTGTGTAGAACTTACAATGAATGGAGCGCCCGGCGGCGTTTACTTTTAGGTATTCAGCAGCTAGACGAAATCACTGTGTTAGGCCCTACCCGATCGGGCCACCAAAAGATGAACACTTACCCGAATCTTCCTTCTCTGATCGCCGAGTCTCCCTCCGTGCCTCTTCATACGTATGTGTACGTGCTTAGCTTGTGTCCTCTCTTTCACGTGACACCAACACAGACTTCATGCAGTGGGGCCGTTATCGTGTCCAGCGCCTTGTCATGCAACCTTGTCCGGTGTCCACCACCGAACTAAAACATAGTGGAATGCGTGTCCCTATTCCCAAGATACACGAGACCGTGCAGCCAAATTTACCGTGTTGCGTCGCCATCTTGTTACGGCAATTTTTCCTTATATGGAGTGCACGCTTAGGAGCGGTCATACTGGGCCACTGGTACGCGCGCAAGCAAGAGTACGCCGTCCAGTTGCTAGTGATTATGACGTAACAATGCACGTTTGTACATGACAATGGCCTTGCGCTTCGGAGACACAGATCAAGAAAATTGGCGGAAAGTTTCGTGGGAAGTTTGCGGTCACACTGGCAAAACTTCGAGTTAAACTTCTCGATCTTTTGCCAGTCTGACAAAGTCGATAAAAGGGTCAAGAGGTCAACGAAATCATGTTTGAACGGGCGCTGTGTGTACGCTGTATGGCGGCTATTCGGAGGACTCACATTAGTTCTTTTAACATGTTTACGGCGGTTTTGTTTTTTGTTTTTTGTTTTGTTTTGTTTTTTTTTTTTTGCTGTTGAATACTAGATTGCTTTATTAAATCTAGAATGACATATGCACCGTAAATAAATCAAGTTTTTTCATTTATAAGCACTTTAATTTAGTCATAATGCTCGCCACTAAAAGAAGTTAGGCCAAGAGTTTCAGTTGCTCATCAAAAGCAGGCAAGATCCTGCGTCTGTCTTATTGCTTCATAATCATCAGTGCTTCCACTTTCCAAAGTCAGCCCTCCTGAAATCAACACGAAAAACTCCTGGAATTTACAAGAATATCCTGGTATTTTTCAAACAGGCTACACAAACATGATTAATTGTGAGCTGGGGGAGGGGGTCAATGCATAATACTCAGTGATATGTGAGTGATACATTACAGTCCTATTAATTTTCAAGATTGAAGGGGGGGGGGGGCAATCCCCCAGAAAAAAAGATTGAGGGGCATGCCTCTCCCCCACTTTTTACAGCATATCCCATTTGTACTCCCCCCCCCCCCTCCCCCTCAGAAGTACATTTACCAATTTTCTGTGGCAAAGTCGAATTGGTGTAACATACGTGTAAATTCTATTCATTCTGTCTGTGCCACATTCTCTCTCCCTCTCTTCCATCTTTTTCCTCTCTTTCTAAGTCTCTCTCTTTTAGACACATTTATATCTTAGTGCATTTTTTTTTTCTTAGTCTCAGCATAACACACAATCTCTACGAATGTATATGCTGTTATTTTTGCGTAGATAATTTCGCTGACAAGGTTATAGACACTTTTGCGAGACGTTTTTGCGAATTGACACCGATGCTTATGTTAATGCACTATTCACACGGCGCATGGAGACATTTTCGCATGTTGTTAAATTAGCAATTCAACCGAGACTCGCGAAATTCGCGAAAATTTAACCCTTGCAAAAATAACAGCTTATATACAGTATCTCTCTCACACATAAGTTTAATTTTCCGTAAAAAATCTCAATGTCAACTTCACATTGTGGGTTGAGCAAGGAGGCTATAGGCTACAGTATGACTGTTCTATACACCTTTCAAGTCATATCTGACGCTCGACCCTCAAATCGATCTGCTTGAATGAATGAACACAGGAAGAATCATTTTGAATTCATGTTGACAATGAAAAAAAATCACGTTTAATTTGAGAAGACAAAAAGTAACTAGAGATTGTAATTTGTCATCACTGACAAATTAAGGCGATCCGATTTTTTTTTATCAATGATTCGAGTCCTGATCGCAATAGGCATGACCATACAGGTTTCAGCTGTGTTTAGAGACATTGGCCGTGTGATGTTTGGATTATCATTTAGAAAAGGGAATCATGTCTGCCATCTTTGGTACTATTCTGTATACACTAGATAACGAAGATACAGCAACAAATACATATGACCTTTGACCCACCTTTACACTCCCAAGATGGCATCTGAGGAAAAAGTGGTTATTTTGTGAAATGATTCTCGCGACATCGTCTATACGTGTGCAAAATATGGGAAAGATAGGGCAGGCATTCACCAAGATACAAGACGAAACATTTATGACATTTGACCCTAATTTACATACCCAAGATGGTGTCCGATCAAGTAGTTGTAATTTTATGAAATAATGTACGTGACATGAACTAAATACGTGCAAAATATGGAGGTGATAGGGGCTGTTTTTCTTGAGTTAATTCAAAGAAAGTTGCAGAAAGAAAGAAATATCTGAATACATCGAAAATAAGCTTTAATTTCAACCAAGATTTTTCACGTGATTCCGACATCGTATGAAAAAACAAGGGTATATGACGATAGCGCAAAGTCTCAGCTACAACATATTAAAATCTGGGAGAAATTCACTAAAGGGTAAGTGAGCTAGTTGTCGATAAAGACAATCATGTCAATTTTCACATCTAGAAAAATTCCCTCCCAAAGAGATAACACGTCATAACGAAGTACATATGACCTTTGACCCCATTTTGCACAGACAAGATGGCCTCTGAGCCAAAAATGGTAATCTTTTGAAATGATCCTTGTAACATGGTCTTTACGTGTGCAAAATATGGGAAAGATAGGACATGTATTCACGAAGATACAGGATGAAACATTTATGACCTTTGACCCTAATTTACATACCCAAGATGGTGTCTGATCAAGTAGTTGATATTTTGTGAAATAAACATGAACTAAACATGTGCAAAATATGGTGGTGATAGGAGCTGTTTTTCTTGAGTTATTGCAAAGAAAGTTACAGAAAGAAAGAAATATTTCAATACATCGAAGACAAGCTTGAATTTCAACCAAGTTTTTAGAAGTGATGCCGACTCCGTATGAAAAAACAAAGGGCACACTTACGATAGCCCAAAGTCTCAGCTACAACATACTAAAATATGGGAGAAATTCACCGAAGCATAAGTGAGCTAGTGCTCGATAAAGATAGTCATGTCAGTTTTCATTTCCAGAAAAACTGCACTCCCATAGAGATAACACGTAAACTGGTCAAATTTGACAAAATTACTTTCAATCCATTTTTACAAGGTGATACCATCATCCAATTAAAATATTGTTATTACAACTTTGAAAGTACATTTAATAAGCTACAACATACTGAAATCTGGGGGCAAATCGGCAAAGGATAAGGGAGATACGCTCGAGTGAACTTGAAATTTGATGACGTCATTTTCAAATTTTAGTTTTTTTATTTCATTGTGAAATTTGATACCTTTTAATCATTTTGCCAGCATCGGCAACCCATGAGATGACATGTACAACTCATGAGCTTTCAGAATACGTAAAGAAAATGGGGGGTCATCGTCCATCCCGACGAGTAAAATCAGATTTAAAACTGGCGGTTTTTTTGGCATAGTTGAACTGTATATCGGCATTGACGCGCGCGCGGAATTTCAACTTTGACGGGCACGTATGACGTCATATTGAATCGGATTGACATGAAACTTGGCAGAAATCTTCCTTGACATTTCAGGCATCCGATAAGTGTGAGAAAACGGGAAATTTATATGACATTTGAGCTGTGCGTGCGCATATGCGCGCGCGCGTACGCGTCCGTCCGATTTTTTCAATTTTTCAAAAAATGCTCCAAATGGTCTGAAACGTGTGCAAAAAAAAAATTCAGCTCGATTGGAGCATACAAATGTTTCAACGCGCGCGTACGCGCACGATTTAAGGGTATAGATGAATTTTGAGAATATGAGTAGAATCAGCTTAATTTGAACTATATGTGACGTAAATTTCATTGAAAAATTCCGTTCCATTAATGAGATATGAATGAGAATGTGTTTTTATATAATGACGTCATAGTGACGTCACGGTCGACTGATCACTTTGATTTTAGTTCGATTGTCGTCTTTCGGACACGATACATATATGGTATAAGTTTGACATTCATAGGCAATGCACTTTCTGAGCTAACCTCTGCACAACTTTTGAGGAGAAATAAAGAAAGAATCAGTACAGATACAGAAGGTGATCCGAAGGATACTCGGATCACCTAATAAAGAATCAGTACAGATACAGAAGGTGATCCGAGAGGATACTCGGATCACCTAATTATGCTGATTTCAGGAGTGACATTGCAAGACGAGATGGCATTTTGCATGAGACGGTGCATCGAATTCACCCCGATAACTTCGAAACTCGTTCTTTCTACCGAAGTTCCTTCGCCGATACTCAATTCTTCCCCTGCATATATGCGCTGTTTGAGCGTCTCCATCATACCAAGGAGGTATGAACATACCTCCTTGATCATACCATATACCACCCGTGTTACCCGTGTGTGCGCGATTGATGAGGAAGTGGGGGTGGGGTGCGCGATATGACGCGTTCATGAACAATCGCAAAATGAGAGAGTGGTTGGATCCACATAGCGTGCACTCCATATAAGGAAAAATTGCCGTAACAAAATGGCGGTGGCAGCAAGTTTTGGTGGCTGCGTATTTCCTGGGTGAACACGCATTCCACTATGTTTTAGTTCGGTGGTGTCCACCCACCGCGATCCGCGATTGCATAATTTTGTTGAACCGCTACGGTAGCCGCAAAAGGAAAATAGCTTTGGACTTTGTGTACTGTGGACGGACTTCATTATTGAAATATTATTGCGATTAAGGTTACGATCGATTCCAATTAAAGGCTTTTGGAGGGAGGTGGTACGAAGAGTTTGTCACTTTTATTTTGAAAACAGTAATTGCGGGCTACAAAATTCTAATAATTGTTTCATTTTGATATTTCTAAAGGCAGTGTGTTTTCCTTTTTCGTTCAAATGTATCAGTTTTGGTGTTCTGAACGAGGAAAGTCATAATCACCTACTGGTATGTCATGTGTGTGTGATCACGTTAATTCAATTTTATCCCTGTGAGTTGCACCATTCTATACTTGTTCTTCATTGAATATCACTTCTAGTCAGTGTAAGAAGTCATCCCCCTCTTCTGCTTGTTGTTTGGGTAATCTCATGACTAAAAAGAATTAAACTGAGGACCAGCCTTTATATCCATCGATCACTACTCAAAATGGTACATGTCAGATATACCAGCATATCTACCATGTCTATTTCTCTCATTCGGAATTCTTCAGGCACAGGTTGAAGCATCACTTCCTGTTCCATACCAACATTAATGCGACCATAGAACACACAGGAAAAGTGCAAACACATTTTCACACAAACACGCTTCATATGCACAGTCATGATATTAATTCAACTATTCTGATAATATTTCCAATCTAGAAGATTGCATTGGGCAATGATGAATTGCATTATTCAAAAAAGAAAGGATTTGGAAATATCAATATTAATAGCTTTAGTAGATTTTAAGTGTACATTTTCATAAAACAAGGCTTCTGAGTTTGTCAAGCAGTTTGATCTGGTGGCAATCATGTGGAGTCCTCTCCATTTTCAATAGGAGAATGGTAGCAAATACGGTGTATATAAACTATACATGCACAGGAAATGATGATAAATTTCAAGGTTTCGGACCTACGATTTGTAGCAATGAAAAAAAACACTTTGGAAATTTGACACATTTTCAAAATTTGACCTCTTTTGACCCCAATGTCATGCCCAAAAGTTTTGACCACCCCTTTGTAGACTCAACATTTCACTCATGTGTCAATATAAAGCTAGATGCTACAATGTACACCTGTGGAAGAAACATGCAAGTACTGTATCTAGTGGGACCAAGTGAAACTCATCTGTTTTCTTATCATTTTAAAAGCAAGGCTACACTATCCCTTGTGATGGATGTGGAAGATGACTGTAGTGGAGTAACCTCTGAGGTTTTGCATGGTGAACAACTTTTACTTTGACAAATTTACTGTATACCATGCACGGTATGCACCTATTTGTTACTGGTATATCTAGCAACATTTCTGACTTTTTTTGTTGTTGATGTAATGACTAGTACAGTGTACAAGTATTATGTACGTACATACAAGGAAGTGTACTGTACATTTAGCTAATTTACATTGCACAGAATTCGTTTCTTCCTTACTCTATCAGATAAAGAAGTCAAATACTGACAAACTGTACATTGATTACATGCCATCTGAGCAGACTGTTTATGCAAATAAATTGTCAAAATACAAAGTAATCAGTTCAGAAACAGACATCCATGTAATATCTATATAAGGACATACCATTTGCACATTGAGACAGACAAACATGTAAAAGACAAGACAAACTGTGGTGCGCACTTCCGGTTTTATTGCTGTCTGACATCACAGCCAAGGAGAGATCACCTATAAAAAAAACTCCTGAATACTAGTACCACCTTGGAATTCAGTTTCACTACAACACAAAGATCACATTAGCTCTAGTTTTAGTCGTGTTAAACAGGTTAGAGAACAACGACATTGACACAAAATAAATTACTGGTAGCTTGGAATGAGCACTTTTAATTTAAAAGATTATTCAAAAGAATATTTATGGTAATGTAATGGATACATGGATCTTTCAATATACTTCAACTTCACAACATCAAGTAGAAGAGGTGTGGCAATGATTAAAATCTATGGATGTACACCATCAGGTGACATACAAGTGTACTCTGTTATTTTCAACAGATATATAAAGAGTACACAAAAAGTCTAACAGAGCTAGGGGAACCTTGTTATAACGAGGACAGGTTTGTCATTATATCAGGGTTAAAAAAAAAAACAAACAAACAAACAAAACAAAACAAAAACATGCACACACAGGAGTATAGAAATCTAAAGAGTCTGGATCAGAAAAGCTATGGGGGTTTTGTTACACCCAACCTCTTTCAAGCAAGATTCCACTTTATACAAGGTCACTCATAGACGCACATCACACTATAAACAGTCATTGCTCGTTTGATATAGGCCTATGGTTGTATTACATATACTGTATATACATGTACATTGTAGGTGGTAATTTTGCAGCATCATCAAAATCAAAGGAAATCACAGAGATATTACAGTGTATACGATGAACCAAGAATGTCTGCAATGGATTGACATAGATATCTAAAATTTGTTGTCATCTATTCGCATGAAAATACTTGATGAGTGCAGCTGTGATAGGTATGATCACAGTTCAACAGTTGCGACAGGTTCAGTCATTTTATGTTGACATCAAACAATCTTGTAGTAAATTTAGTAACATACATTCTTGCAAGTTTGAACATTACTCACAATCTGGCTTACAACTGGTGGAGGACACTAAGAACGGAAATTACATGTACCAGGGAAAAAGTGGGCTATGTGCAGGTGGCGCAGCGAGGTTTGAAGAAAACAAACAAACAAAAAACCGGCACCGACGCAATCAGTCATTGATCAATAGCATGTATATGTGTACTCTACACTTCACCAAGTCCCCAGCAGTTCCAACACAGATCTGCAACTTGTATTGTGGTACTCGAGGATAGATTCGCACACCAGGAAATTTTTACTACATGTACTACAAATCCTGCGTGTTTTAGTACCACCCACAACATCTTGAGATTAAGATGGCTACTAAGCACAGATTCAACACAAAGTCATACGGTTGTATGAGGAAGGATAAGTCTTCATAAATTGTGGACGAAAATCCTCTGTTTAACCCTAACCAGGCCGTGCTTTTGGCCTGTTCAACCCCCCCCCCCCCCCCCCCCCCCCCCGATCTCGGCAGTCGATCGTGCAATCGCCCTGGAAATTGGCATATACATTACCTGTCATGTAATCTACCACACTATAAAAGAACAAATTGATTGTTTTCATTTTTTTTTATATGGGCATTTCCGTGAGTTGTGCGACATGACCACCAAAATTTTACCCGCATATTTCAGGACAACTGATAATCTTACTTTGTTAGCCATAGTTTGAAGTGTGTGAAACCAACTTTACCTTTAAGAAAAGTTCCCTTTTTTGCATTTTTATACCTTTTGAAACCAGAAAGCATTTTTTGACCTAAAAATCCGTAAAAATGCATTTTTGTTGCTCTTTGTGATTATTTCTTATATTTGAGGCTCAAATCAAACTTTGTTTGGTTTTACAAATCAAAAATATATTAATCTAGCAGTAAATAAAGTGGAGACCTCGATATAAGATATGTACTTCGGACACCAGCATGCTCTTACATAGCTCGAGAAGCTGCTGTAACGTGAGTTACCGAAACATGAACTTTTTAACCTAGCAATTTTACTATGCCCAACTGAGACATGGTATTTTGGATTATCAAATAACTATGCAGCACACATCCAAGAAATATGATGGGACTTACAGTCTTTGCTTCAAATTCTCATAACAGAGGTCTTAAAATTGTAACGTGAGTTACCATGTAACGTGAGTTACCACGATGTAACGTGAGTTACCGACATGATTTTTCTTTAATACCAAGAAATGATATGAAGGTTGTGATTGTAAGTAACCAATATGAGTACATGATTACTGAACTCTTGTATTAAGATTCTATTTCCAGTAGATTGTTATTCTCTTGGTCTCTCTCTATCACCAAACCAACTGGTCTACATGTACAATGTATTAATTACACATGTTCATCACATGTTAACTTCTGAAAGAAACTGTTCCATATTTACTATTTAATATTACAGTGCATGTATACTGATCTGTTACGAAAGTTGTTAAAAGACATTTCTTCTAAAGCTGCATGGACCTTGTTCCAGCAAATTATCAAAATGTTGTAACTATTAATAGCCTCCTGATTGGGATAATCACTGCATGATTACTCTTGAAAAGTTCCTGTTTTTGTAATTCAAGTGATTACTATTTGACATTTCATAGTTTATACCTACCTGTATAGACCAAAGCCATTGTTTATGAGGCTGAAACATTTACAGGTATGAACAGAATTTCAAGATTGGAGCTCACTTCCTGCTATTTTTTCTGAGATTTTTGAGAACTGAACATTGTGAATTCGACACGCTTATAAATGTGTTTTATACTATTCTACTCTGAGGTTTTAGCTATATTGTTGCAAAATCCTACAATGAAACTTTTCCATGTTTACTATAATTTACTTTACATGCTGATCTATTACCAAAAACTTGTTGAATGTGAACCTCATTATCAGACATTTTCTTTAAGAGCTGGACAGTCATGTACCTTAAAGCAAACTATCAACATTTTGTGATATTAATAGTTAGCCTCCTGATCACAAAATATTTACTATTCATTTTTTTTTTTTATTGGGATTTACTGCTTCAGTCTGCTTGATTACTCTAGAAAATACCGGTATACTTTTTACATATACGTACAATTTAAATAATGGCTACTTGACATTTCATAGACCAAAGCCATTGTTTTTTGAAGGCTTAAACATTTATGAACATGTTTTATTAAACTGATCAATACTGGTAGCAGATAACTAAAATTTATCTGCAGTTTCTGTAATTCAAGTCTAATTTCTGTACCAGTTTAGTATAAGAATTTGTAAACAAATCAAACATACAAACAATTGATTATTGAGTAATTCAAACAATTATCAAATAATTGGAATATAAATTGCATTGTTTAAAAGTTAAAAGATTTATTGAAATATTCGTTTCTGAACCTTTAAACTCTCCACAGACTACATGTACAGGTCTCTAGTCTCGTGACACAGTGTATTAAATGGAATAGTTTATGGATGACTTGTTTTATCTAGATAGTCTGAAATCCATCCAGTAAAATAAAAAAACAATCAAATCAAATTCTCAATTAAATCCTCAATTTCTGATGCATTTGTTAACTGGAAAAGAGTGCAATTTAATGAAATAGACTCTGTTTCATATCATTTTGTTGAATACAATTTTTGTCTCAGTACAAATGAAAGCTTGGAAAACGATTCAATTAAAAATGAAATTTATCTTCAAGTTGGTATTCTATTAAATGTAAAGTTTCCTGCCTTTTGGTAATCTCATGGATAAAATGGGATTAATTACTGTCAGATCAATGTTCAAATCAATTTAGATTCTTTATTCATGGAGTTTGGTTGTGAAAAAAAGTTGTCTTGGTCAGTTTTCTTTGGATCATTAAGACAAAAAATTGTCTTGTGATCATGTGGACAAACTGTAACGTGAGTTACCGTAACGTGAGTTACCGCTTCACATGACGATACCTGGAGAATGTAAGACAATTTGAATTTTTACCATACTCGGTGATGTATGTTGTTAGTCCATGACTTTGACACAATAGACTTTAAAGTCTCTCTGTTTCTTGTTTGAGGAAACTTTTGAATATAAGACATGCCAAATTTTTGCATGTCCAAATTATGTAACGTGAGTTACCGACATTTGTAGTGTTTTTTCTCATAGTTCTCATAAGAGTCTGTGGATGTAATGTTGCTGTGAGGTAGGATGGAGGTGCATGATACTCATTCACATATATAGTAGCTCATATCACTAATTAGGTTTTAAGGATATTGATCTCAACGACCTAATTTTGAGTTCAAAATGTAACGTGAGTTACCGTGGAAATGCCCATATATATATATACATGAATATGCATGAAATCATAAATTGTGCTCTAATTCAGAAAATAAAGCTAATAGCATCCTCATTTTTGGTGACATTATTCCTTGTAGCATTCCTTACAATGTACTTGAAAAAAAAATCTGGTATCAAAATCAATTTCTTATGTATTCTATTGTTTTATGAATTTCTTATGTATTTCATTGTTTTTCAAGGCTTTTTTTTTTTTCCACAAAATTTATTACAGAACCTACACAGCCAACAACTCCATGTGGGGCCCACGTGGGCAAACATGGGTAAAAGGTGGGTAAGCCGGGTTGGAGTTGGGCAAGGGCTACTCGAGGGTCATCCTTCATGGGACCATTGTGGGCCAGCCAAGGGCAGAGATTGGAAAAGCTGATATGAGTTTAACATGGGCTTGCCACTTGGGTTTCACATGGGCACATCAGACAGGGCCAGAAGGGAGCATGATGGGTTTTTGTAGGGCTAGCCCCGCCTTTTTTTATGCAGTGAGTGTGTGTGCGTGTGCGATTGTGAGTGTGTGTGTGTGTGTGTAGGGCCTATACAGTGGCCCATATCATTAATCAAACATGAAAATGTTGGGACTTATATCATGAATAATCATGCATATTTATGAATATTCAAATGAGAAATTTAAAATTTGAAAGCTAGTGGAAATACATGTAGATAAAAAGACATTAAAATATTAAGTAGTTAATATCCTGGGTTCAAACTCTCTGTGTTAAAAATTGTACTTACATTATTGTTCAGTTACTCACAATTTTCAATTGTGTTATGAAGATGTATTTTCATATTTTAATATCATAATTAAGGATTTTGGTGATCTAATTTTAGTAAGCATATCTTCATGCAATATAATATTGCATTACAGTTTTTTGCAGAGTATATAAAAAACCGTGACACAGAATTATCAGTTATAGGATTAGGAAGGAGGTAGGCCGATAGGGGTAGGACATTAGGATTAAGTTAGGATAGGATTTGGATTAAGACATAATCCAAGTGTGTGCTTGCACACACACAAAAAGCGCTAAATCCATTTTTTTATCGAATTGCATGTTTTGCATGATTCGAATAGACCTATACCATGTCTATGTAAATCACATAATTTTTACTCAAAATCATTTCAGAAAAATACAAAAATTAATGTGTGAAAATTCTGCTTTCAAACAAAAGGCGCTAAATCCCCTTCCCCTAATCTTTACTCTGATTGGCTCAGCCATAACAATTGGTGTTCGTTTGACCAATTGGAGAGCACAATGGGCCACTAGCCACTGACTGCCATTGCACTGTAATGTAGGTAATCTGTATGGCGACTGGTCTACTTCCACGTTTCTATTTTCTGGCGGTTTCACTATAGATGAAGGACCTGAGCTTGCTGATGTTACAAATACATGTATGCCTAGAAAAAGGTAGAGAAATGAAGCAGACTGGAAGAAATCAAAAGCTAAACAGCGTAGAAACAGTGGTGAAGGTGAGTTTGCTTTCTTGTTGTGGAAGAATAAAATGTTAGTCCCATATGTAGGCCTACATTTCTTTGTGGGGAATGAGATATACATTACCATATGTCTTACAAGTCAGTTAGATCTAGAAATCTAACAAAATGATAATTAGGGAGATAGACCTTATACTCACCTGCTAGAAATAAACTTCACTAATCATTCATTAGAATAAAGCACCATATACAAGTATAAAGCTATGTTTTCTCTTTTCCCTGGTTAATGCACTGGTACTGGTCCTACAAACTGAAATGCAAGCCAGTGTAAAAAATACTAGAGTACACTCTAGTTTAGTGAATACTTTTTTTTTCTTTTCTTTTTTAGTGACGCTTTTGCAAAACAGCAAGCCTTACTGAGGGGGACATTGATGACATTCATGAGGCACTCTACAGGGATTCTAACAAAGAATGTCTTCATCGCAGCTCACATCATTCCGAGTCCAATCATGCGCCGCAGGGTATATATCCAGCCCAAAAGAGAACGTCATTATTGTCCCACATATTGTAAGCATAATTATGCTAAAATAATTGATTTCAGCCATTGAAAGTGAAAATAATCATATCTTTTTTCATAAGGTGAGAAAACTCTATTTGCATAGAATTTGTACACAAAACCACGTTTTTGAGCCATTTTCGGTCTGACAAGAAGGTCATGCAGTGGCGTAAAGGTATGTCCGATTTTCGCGAAATGGTGTCATAAGATGAGCGAGACTTGAAAGTAAAAAGTCAGTGAGTGGCGTAGTCAAAAAAATTCGTGCAGCAAAATGATTGCAGAAAATGTTGAGGGGGGGTTGATTCACCCCCCCCCCCCCTCCCCGGCCCTTTTAGGGTTAAGAAGAAAGATGTTCTAGAGAAGTTTGATGCAAAGTGCAACACCCTATCTCCAAAACCGTGAGAAAAATTGTTCAGGCTATTGAAAACCCAAACTATATCCAGAAAGGAAGCCTCAAAAGATTAAGGGCAGTCACATTCATATGGTTTTGGCAAAAAGAGGCCTTATCTGATTTGCAGCTGGATGGGGAGATGCTTCTTAATAAAGCACATTACTAGGTAGCCTACTTCAGAAAGGAGCTAGGCTATGACACATTGCCAACACCAGCCTGGATAGATTAATTCAAGAAAAGCATGGACTGGGCCACATTCAAAAGGCAGGAGAAGCTGCGGGAGTGAACACGGACATTGATGACTGGAAAGGGGGAGTGCTACATGACACTTTGAAGAGATACGAGGCATGTGACACATATAACTGTGACGAAAATGGACTCTTCTGGCAGATATTATCAGGAAAATCACTCTGCTTTGTGGAAAAAATACTATGGCAGCAAACAGCCAAAGACGTGCATATAACTGTACTGGTTTGCACCAACATGGATGGGTCTCACAATCTGCCCCTGTACGTCACTGGGAAGAGTAAGCATCCAAGGGCCTTTAAAAACGTCCATCAGCTTCCAGTCATATATGATGCGTACAAAAAAGCATGAATGACAGGAGCCCTATTTAAAAGATGGCTGAGAAAGGTAGATGCGAGATGGGAAATATGGTGCGTAAAATTGCCTTGATTGTAGACATTAACTTCATATGTCCAGCCTACCCCAAAATTCCTCCTGACAACATTGGGCTGGTGTTCCTGCCACCAAACACCACTAGTGTGACCTAGCCTATGGATGGCGGCTTCATTCGTACAATGAAACAACATTACAGACACATTCTGGCATTCAGGTGTCTTCTTGTAGCAGTAAAAGAAACAGCCTTTCAGTGGAACTTCCTGGATGCCATTCATGGCAGTCAAATCTGCACGGTAAAAGGTAACGGACGTAACAATCGCAAATGTCTGAAGGAAAGTGGGCTTTGTTACGCCTCTAAGAGAGCAAGAAGAGGCTGAGCCTGCAGCTGCCAAAAAGAGTGAGCAGCAAAATTATGGAGGCGATGGGGAGCCCACAACTAAAATCAACAAAACGAAGCCAAAAAGGGAGTTTCGAAACATCTGGGACAGATTGACAGACATCTGTGAGAGTATCCCGCCCCTGGAAGACTACGCCAAAATGGACAACGGTGACATGCACTTCAAAGTGCTCACAGATGATCAGATTTTGGAGACAGTCAGTGAGTGTCTGCAAAAAACTGTTGGTGATGATGAGAATGAGCAAGAAGATCATTAGCAATTACCCAACAGCCAGGAGCTACGTGAACATGCCGACAGCATGGACCCGCCAACATTCAGAGAGGAATACAAGGCATTAGATATCATCTGCCACTTCAATGTCACTCGCGAAATTCCAAATGAAATTGCTGCATTTGTGAACAGGGTGACAGGCATTTGTGACAACTGAACTTCCCAAGTACTGTAATCAAACATCAGTTACTGACTAAAAAGAGCCCATGAAGTGCTTGCTCTCCAGATGCCCCCAAATAGTGGCAGTCTGCCTATACATGAAGTGTGCTAAGGTAATGCAATTGAAAATTCATCACCAGATTCTCCAACAAATCATTCTAGGATATTTCAACCAATGCAATTTGGATTCTACATTGCCAGCATAAAAGCAGTACATGGAACAGAACACTCCAAGTAACGCCAGGCTAGATTTCTGTTACAGCAACATACCAAACCCATACCTGTATCAAGTGTCTGCCCTCAGCTTGGGAATTCTGATCAATGTAATATTCTTTTACGTCTGAAATATTGCTCACAGCTTGAAGAGGTGAAAGGCGGCTACTGGAGAGAGACAGGTTTGGAATACAGAATTGACAGAAGAGCTGCTCGCCAGCTTAGATGGCACTGACCGGGAGGTTCTCCTTGACTATTAAGCGAACACTGTGGAGGATATGGTAACCATTGTCAATCATTACATTCTGTTTTGTGTCCAGTCTACAATGCCTATTCAGAAGTTTCAGATATATCAGAACAACAAACCATGGATTACAAAAGAACTAAAGGGTCTTCTGAAGCAGAAACATGATGCCTATTCCAAGGGAGACACTGTTCTACTGAAAGCTCTACAAAAGAAGATAAGGAAACAGATCTCTATTTGTAAAGTGGATTATAAGAGAAAATTGGAACAAGACTTTAAAAGATGTAATGCAAAAGCAGCAGCAGGTCACAATTACCCACATTTACCACTCTGTACAAAAAGCAAGTTTTCATGAAGATTCACAGAACTATGCAGGATTTGACACATCCAATGCATGATAGGTTTTATAGATACAACCGATCTGGTATTCGAATGATTATTCCTAAAACTTTGCAATGCAGATTTAGACAATCATTTGTTCAAAATGTCATTCATACGTTCAACAACTCTGTGATACGCTAGGGTAGAGTAGGATTAATATCATGTGCATACATACAGTATGTGTGTGATTTTTCTGCAGTTAGGTTGTACGGATAGACAGCTTTAGGTATACTGTGTTTTCATCCTGTCTGATACACATATAATGGATACAATACATACATACACACATTGGCAAAGCAATACCAAGCTTCATATAGAAAGAGTTTCTATTCAGGAATCCAGGGAAAAGGCAGTGAGCCCAGGACAACCGAGGGGGGGGGGGGGGGGGAGGGGAGGAGGAGTGGGGTAGAGAATTCAAACAATTTATATTCACAGCAGCAGCAAGGATATTTTTCAGAGAGGCTAGTAAAATTTAATGGGTGGCAAACTTTTCCAGTAACCAGAAGAATAAACTTTTTAGTCTCAAAAAAAAAGAAGAAAAAAAAAAATAGAGAGCAGAAGAAGGCGAAGACAGAGAAAAGGAGAAAGAAATATGGCATAACACTGCACACTAAATAAGAGAATTGTAGATCCCAGTTTAACAAGACATACACTGAATTGCCAAAAACATTTCTTGAGGTTAGTGTAATTGCCAGTAGAGACATGTGTAAATTTCACCGTTGGATAACCTCATTTCTAATAGCCCATGTACAATGCGAATGAAATCTGCGGTGTACTGTTTCCCTCAGAAGGTTTACAGATGAACCACACTTAACACGTTGAGCTACATCCATATGAATAAGATGCATCAACCTTTTGAGCCATATGAAGTTAATTCTATTCAAATGTGTCAACGCTGCTATCCACATATTTAGTCTTTTCATTCAAAGGTGCCTTCAAGCAGCTCTACCCAAATAACTGTACATGTACATGAAGTGTGTCCAGTGCCGTAATATCCCAAAGTCTGTCGATCACAATAAGTGGACAAGACTGGATGAGCAGGGACGCCAACTTTGTAAACAGCATACCACTATTCTGAGGGTTAGAAAGGCATATTCTTGGTTGAACAATAGTATTTTCTACCTTCAATTAAAGATACATGTGTAGTTTTGGGAAAATGAGTATTTTCCATGAAACTTGCATTATTTTTGACAATACTGAAAAAAAGTTTGCATCTCAAGATGAGCATAATTTTTACACTTTCACCGAGATGCACACCATCTCTAAAGAATCCAGCATCCGATATAGGTAATTTTATAAGGAGCCGCTGTCGCTAGACTGTCACTGGGTAGTAGGCTGCCTCCAGGGTGCCTGGTATCTTGGACGTGGTGAGTCGCTGCAGTTTGATGAGCAGGAGGAGCATCGCCTTGGACTTGGGCCCGAGGTCCAGCTGCTGGACATCGGTGTCGGTCAGAAACACTCCTTGACCTGCAGAGGATGATGAGATAAGATGGAGGAAAATGGTTCCAACAGATGCTCTTCAACTAATCAGCCCTTCTGATTTATTTATCTTATCAGGTACATGTACCTATCTATTCCATTTTTTACTATCTCATTCTAATTTCTTCATTTAAATCAATAGACAAACAGCTAGCCTGAGAACAGAAACAACACAAAACCTGCTAACCCTGCACACAATCCCCTTTTGTAACCCTAGTTATTTGGGTTACCACCTCCAGCTACAGTAAGGATGGACACCTTGAAATGAGACTTTAATACCTCTCGACCCTAGCAACAGCAAAGGTGCCATACAGCTGGGTGATGGTTGTACATTGTGTACATTCACATAATGGTGCTCCACAGTGTGTGTATCTTTGAACTATTGTGAGCCTGTGGTCTATCCCAAGTTAGATTACGAATCTACTATTCCCACATACGAATCTACTATTCCCACATGAGCAGGGCAGTGAGAAAGTGTTTTACAGTCTTCTCTACGTATAGTGTACAATACAATTATAATGTGACCTATGTGTCTATCAGGCGCGCCGGAAGCAGTTTTGGATTGGGGGGGCAAACATTGGAGGGGGCTCAAGATTAGACCATGCATATGTTACACAATATACACATACACAAGAACACACACACACACACACGCACACATCTATTATATATATATATATATATATATATATATATATATATATATATATATGTGTGTGTGTGTGTGTGTGTGTGTGCGTGTGTGTGAGTGTAAAGTGGCGTACGGTGGGTCGAAACATGGGGGGGGGGGAACCATAAAGTAATTTTGACGGTCTGTATGCTTGTGCGTGTGTGCGTGAGCAATAATGGGACTACAAACAATACATTACGGAATGTGATACATTCAACAACGCAGTCATTGAGGAACATTGTAAGTTTTCCTTACATGGATTATGGAATGGCGGTGTGAAACGATCGACAAATTATATACTGTTAGCAACATAAGGTGAATGGCATAACAATAAAATGCGAGCGAGCGAAGCGAGCGTGCTTGAAAATTTTGATATTCTACAGTTCCAAAACTGGAGTTTTAATTGTAGCTACATATTTCGCTTTGAAATGAATGGGGGCGCATCGGGCGCAACTGCTGGCAATTATTGGCAGCAACATAGGAGAATGGCATAACGATTCAATGCGAGCGAGCGAAGCGCGCAAGCTTGAAAATTTTGACATTCTACAGTCCCCAAACTGGGGTTTGTAGCTTTATCTTTCACTTTGGAAATTAATGGGGCGGCGCATCGGGCGCAACTGCTGGCAATTACTTGCAGCAACATTAGGAGAATGGCATAACGATTCAATGCGAGCGAGCAAAGCGAGCGAGCTTGAGAATTTTGACATTTTATAGTCCAAAAACTCCCGTTTGTAGCTATATCTTTCGCTTTGGAAATTAAGGGAGGGGGGGGGGGGGCATCGGACGCAACTGCTGGCAATTACTGGCAGCAACATTAGGAGAGTGACATAACGATTCAATGCGAGCGAGCGAAGCGAGCGAGCTTGAAAATGTTGACATTTTACAGTCCCAAAACTCCCGTTTGTAACTATATTTATCTTTCGCTTTGGAAATTAAGGGGTGGGGGCATCGGGCGCAACTACTGGCAATTACTGTCAGCAACATTAGGAGAATGGCATAACGATTCAATGCGAGCGAGCGAAGCGAGCGAGCTTGAAAATTTTGACATTCTAGAGTTCAACAACTGCCGTCGTAGCTATGTTTTTCGCTGTAGAAATTAAGGGGGAGGCGCACCGGGCTCAACTGCTGGATGCGAGCGAGCGAAGCGAGCGAGCTTGAAAATTTTGACATTTTACAGTCCAAAAGCTGCCGTTTGTAGCCATATTTTTTCCCTTTTATTCATATATATACATATTTATTTTATTTTCTTTGTTTATTCATTTATTTTTATTATCATTATTAATATTTTTTTTTTTTTTTTTTTGGGGGGGGGGCTTTTTGGGGGGGCAAAAATGCGTTTTGCCCCCCCACTTTTTGGATTGGGGGGGCGGCCGCCCCCCCTGCCCCCCCACTTCCGGCGCCTATGGTGTCTATACATGTACTCTGAGGTTGTCATAGCACCATTGTTATCCAAACTTTAGTTTTACTTTAAAGGAAAGGCAAAGTCTTTCCATACAAAACATAAGAGGACAATAACAATTCAAGAAGTCCTATACTTTGTACTGTTTTGTTTTGTATTTTGTTTTGTTTTTGTTTGTTTGCTGGTAGAAGGGTTTTTCTTTAAGGATCATCATTAATGCATGAAAAGCTTCTGGTTAAGAAATTGGGGCACATAATTCCTTTTTTTTTTTTTTCTCATTGATACTTGTTAAGGCCACCACACACTACACGATCAGACTGGTCTTAAAGTCTTAAGCCAAGCTGGGTCTTAAGACCAGTCGTACGACCAGACACAGCACACTATACGACCCGACTGTAAACCTCGCGCAGTGCGCATTGCGTGCGCTTGCATTTTACTGCATTGTGAATGGCTGAAAGCCTACGACCAGTCGTAGAAATTCAACATGTCAAATCTCTACGACTGGCGCTAAGACCCAGTCATACGACTAGAAAATAGCAAGACTGTGACGTCACACTTCTAGTCTTAAGGTCTTAAGACCGGTGAATCGGGGCAAAATCGTGTAGTGTGCGGCGGGCTTAACACTATCATTGACTGCATCCACCATAATTACCTTGCATGGCTTTCTCACGTAGAACAGCATTGATCCTCGTCACAGTATGGTTAATTAGCTCCAAGGGTAAAATTCTCCTCATGTAATCCGACTGGCCCTGAAACTCTCCCTGCACCACTGAGCTCAGAGTAGGGCAGCTGGATAAGGAGATAGATGAATACATATATAGTTTAAATGTACACAGAATACAAATACATAATAAATACTAAATTTGTGTGACACTATATGCATAACTAGAAATGTCGCTACGGCGACTGGTGTATGCCTCCGCCATAATACATGGTTCTCCTAATAGGTCTATAGTACAATGTCTTGACAATGTGTGATGACAGTTTCACACAATTGGCAAAATATTAAAATGACAGGTTTGCCACAAATGTGCTGAATGTTCACTTTCCTAGAACTAGGTTCAATTGGATGAATGATTAAAACGTCAGAGTGCAGGTATTTGGGGGAACTGATGATTTTCACTTGACTTTTGACCCTTTTACAAGTTTATGCATTGAGTAATTTTCAAGGTATTGAGAAAAAGTATAATTTCAGTATCAAATGGTAAAATAGTATTATCGAACATGCATAAATATGTAAGTTTCATGACAATACCTTGAGTTATTTTTGAGATATGGAGGAAAAAGTGCAATTTAGCACTTTCATTTGACTTTGACCTTTTGACCTTTGACCTTTTGGCAAGAAACTTCCCACAGAATATATATTGGGTTATACATGCATACATCAAGTTCAAAAAAAATCCTTCAGGCATTGCATAAATATAAGGAAAGTAGTTATATTTTGAGGAGTTGACCTTGACCTTTGACCCCTGACCCCCAACTTCCCTAGATAATCACTGCCCATCGGTACAAGCATATATACTAAGTTCCGTGAAGATACCTTGAACCATTTGCGAGATATGGAGAAAAACATGAAATTTCAATTTTTTTTTCACAAAATAACCTGTGACCTTTGACCTTTGACCCTGTGACCCTAAAATCCACACAAAGTATCATCCCCCAAGGATATACCCTCATACCAAGTTTGATGCAAAACCACCACACGGTTCTTGAGATATTGACAAAAACAAAACGGGACGGACGGACGTACGTACAGACGTACGGACGGACGGACGACCCGAAAACATAATGCCTCCGGCCACTTCGTTGGCGGAGGCATAATAAAAATGCAGACATAGTACACATCCTAAATACTGTTGTACAACAACTTTTGTGGGCCAGTATAATAAACATAAGATACTGGCACAATGGTGTGGGTCCTGCAGGGAGAAGAAGACAATTTCTTGAGTCCCTAGTCCTCCACAACGTGCAAGCATGTCACAGCAAAGTTTGTCAGCTTTTGTAAATGGAAGTGTAAATCCATTCTGTGCTCATTTTTATGTTTAACAAGAAGTTCATATAACAGAATTAAAGAAGCATCATCAAAATCTGACATAAATTCGTAAGATAGCTATGGAAATTTTGTGTCACATGTTTAACTAAATAGTGATATAGGGAAATCCCATTCTCTTATAACTACATGATTGGCAATACTATTGATTCCACCTCTTCATAGCCTGTATCTCTCTGTAAACGCACCAAAATAGAGATCAACTAAATACACTACAAGTACTTGCATGTACTTGAAAATCGGGATTGCTGAATTCAACTCGTTAAAAGCGGTGCCGAATTTAACTCACTAAAAAGCCATGCCAAATCTAGCTTGTTAAAAATGGTACCTTGTTGTAAGCAAACTCATTTTAACAGGTTTGCCCTGTAATGCTCTGACACATGCAAATTATATGAAGCAGGGGTCGCACTTAACTTTTTTTTTTACTAGCCAGGCGGACTACTTAGAATCAATTTTAACACTGAAGCAGTATTTTGGCTAGCCAGACGGACTAGTAACTTCAGAATTTTATGATTTTTAGCTAGTCCGACGTGATTTTGGGTGGCCAATGGCCAGCGGACCATCGCCAATTTCGAACCCTGTGAAGCCATTATGTCATCAACTCATAAACTATATTCATCTTGTTTGGACACAGATATCTCACTAAGATCACATTTTTGGGCAGTAAAAAGCAACTACATCCCCTTTCCCCTGTAAGAGTCCTCTTTGTCAGGTTATGATAACATTAAAACAATCTGATACATGTGACACATGTTTTCTTTTTGATTTTATTATCTTTTTAAAGGGCATTTATTACAGATTTTTGTTCACATGAATGGGAAACGTGAACTTTTAAGATTACACATCTTCTCTGTGTTGTACTGAACTCTACTTATTCAAGTCAACTTGAACATGACATGAATTAGCACTTCATGAACACAATACAACATTGTACCTGACGTGATTGGAAACTTCCATTTTGCTCTCCAATGAGTGCACTGGCTTGTGGCTCAAGGAAGACTTCTGAGGGACAGCCGTCAATGTGGGTTCACTTGTAAGCTTTGTAGGCTTACTGCTTGGATCTACATACCTGCGAAATAAGCAGGCAAATTGTAGGAGTAGCTTATTGGTCAGAAAATCATTAAATGCCATAGGCTGGAAATAGAATCTATCATGGTTGTGGGTAAGGGTGCCCCTCCCACTACTAAAACGCATACAGTAATATTTTCAATTTAGACTTTTGGATACATTTGCAGGGGCTGAGCCATGATAAATATGAGGCACTGAAGAATTAAGTAAAACTGAAGAAAACGGGGCTGTCACATGTTGGCTACGTTAACCCTATTCTAACTGGGCTATTTGAGACCAGGTTTTTACTGGGGGGGGGGGGGGGTCAAATTGACACCCCCCCTTCAGATCTCGGCCGCCGATCACGCGATCGCCGCAAAAATTTTTGCCTGAACATAGAGCCGGATGTCAACTACAAGATTACATGGTCATACAATAAAAAATTTTTGATTTCATATTTTTTAATAAATTAATTATGCAAATTAACGCATGAAATCATATTTTCACCTATACCATGTAACACCACCAAAAAGACTGAAGGATTATTAAATTTTTGTGTCAGAGTTCTTCAAGACACATCAAACAATTTTCTAGTAAAAAAATAGTACAATCAAAATCATTTTCTTTTGTTTTTTTATTGTCTTGTTAATTTCTTATGTATTTTACTGTTTTTTCGATCTTTTGTTTTCTATTGTTTTTTTGCCAAAATTTGTTGGAGGCACTTTTTCAAGCTTATCTAAATTAGAATTGATTTATTTCAATGGTTAAAAGTTGAAATAATCTAATTTATATCAATTAAACAAAAAAAACACAGTTTGCATTGGATTTGCACACAAAATCATGAATTCGAGCATTTTTCGGGTTGACATGCATATGCAAAACATTGCATAACTTCAGAATGGTGTACCCGGACGTCGCAAATTTAGTCTCAAAATATGCGGGAGACTCGAATGAAAAAAGTCATGAAACGACGCGGCAAAATGTTCGCGCGTTGCGGAATCATGGCGCGAAACGTCGAGGGGGGTCAATTTGACCCCCCCCCCCCCCAGTTAGAATAGGGTTAAAGGAACCTTTACATACAATACCAATTTAAAACTTTCAAATGTTACATTAGTTACAAAGTAACTAAAGTCACGCTAAACATGCATGATACAATAAACATTGGAGGATTGCTTTTGAATCATTGTAATATTGAAGAAAAAATATCATTATTGGCTTGAACACCCACATGGAATTCAAAGCTGTTTTTATAATCCATGATACATATGAGGACATCTAAAAAGATAAACGATGATATTGTATCTTTTGTGCATAAAATTTTTCAAGTTCCATCATATCAGACCTCGAATATGACATTGTGAGCTCCGGCGTCTTCGGCATATCATCTGAGAGAAACCTAGAGAAATCAAAGGCCTTGGATCTTCCGAGACCTGGTGGAGTGGCCGGTGCAGCATCGGCTGATGGAGGAGCCTCAGACGAGCAGCTGGTGAGACGTTGGGGCTCCTCAGGGGTGTGGTTGGGGAGCCGTGTGGTGAGGCGGACAGGTTCTTCCATCAGAACATGGGGCACTTGGGTGGTCAGGCGCTCTGGTGCTTGGGGCATTGCAGAATTGGACCTGCAGGTGTTGGTGGCAATATTTGTTACTTACTATGTAATAACTGTGTACTTTGTTAGCATAACATTTTGCAAATTAGGACTTGTATGACAATGAATAAAGGGAATTTGCCAAAGTTTTATTTTGTATGAAAAGTACACATTCCCATTAAACTTGTTACTGATATATGTAAAGGGTATTATTATTCTCCCTGCTCTCTACAAGAGGTAAGTCAAATGCTCAAATTTCATTATGCTAGAAAAATGAAAATATGTTGGTGTTTTTCCCTAATATTTTCTATATAATTTTCCTGCTGTGAAGTTGTATGTTATAAGTCTTCTAATTCAGCTATGGCGGCACTGAAACTTAATGAAATTGTAACTTTTGAACCAATTGTTCCATTTTCCTCAATCTTCACCGATGTGTTCTACTAATATTTCTGCATTCACTCCATCCACATATATTTGGGTATCATTCCTCTTTAACTGGGACAATAGATAGCTTTTGGGGTATTTCATAGTATCTTGCTATGCACTTCGGCATAGCTGCTACACAAAATGTCACTTTTATAGCAACTGCATTACATTAAATTGTACATCATTTCTTTCAAAAAATATGTCCACTGACTAAAATCACTATTCAGTTTTGAGAAGGGAAATTATTTCCGGTGGGGTATTACAGTACAGGCACATTTCAACATCGTAAGACTTTACATTCAATACAGTATGCTGGCACCGATGATAAAGCGCAACTCACCTTGACTCCCACCTAGTTGTCATCTCAGGAGTGGGTGGAGTGTCCACATTGGGTCTCTGGTTATCAAACGCAGGCATCTTGGGCATAGACGGATCCCCTTGGGACCTTGGGACGCACTCTGGCTGGCCTGGAGTCATCATGACGGAGGTGAAGGCCCACCGTGCTGTCAGCTCAGGAGCAGGGGGCGTTCCAAATTGGGCATTGTTCTTTGGAGACAAAGTTAACAGGCCAGGGCATAGCACAGGAATTTTGATAAAGAGAGATGGAGCATTACAGTACACAGCATTAGCAATGTTTAATAAACTGAACAATTGAGGCATCACATTTGATATATATCTTTTACAATGCAGTTATGAAGAAATTCTTCTTAATCAGGGGATGTCATAACTCCTTACTGGGGTTCATAATATGCAGATTTATATCACACATTCACATATCTTTCTAGTTTTGAGTTTTGGTTTGCTTGATGCATTGTCATTTCGATCATTTCACTCCACTGTTCCCCCATCAAAAAAGAAAATGAAGAGATGAAGTGGGAAGGGGGAGGGGAGGGGGACGCGGAGGGGGAGGGGGAGGGGGAAGGGCACTCTTACCCATTGCCTGAATAGAGCAAGGTAAAACAATCTGATGATAAACTAGAAATGTCGCTATGGCGACTGATGCCTCCGCCATAATGCATGATTCTCCCAATAGGCGTATAGTACAATGTCTTCACAATGTGTGATCCATGACAGTTTCACATAACTGGCAAAATATTGAAATGACAGGTTTGTCAGAAATGTCTTGAACTGGGTTTGCTATAATTTTCTAAGAGTGCAGGTACACATATTTGGGGAATTTTGGGAAAGTTTATGCAATGAGTAATTTCCAAGGTACGAAGAAAGAGTGTGATGACGGTACAAAATAGATTTTTTTTTTCTTTTTTTGGGGGGGGGCATTGAAACCTGGCCTTTGACCCTTAACCTTTGACCTTCTGGCTAGAAATTTCCTGGAGAATCTCCATTAGGTAATGCATGTATTAAGTTTTGAAACTAATAATGCAAGTATTGAATATACTAGTATATGAGGGAAATAGTAAAATTTTGAGGAGTTGACCTTGACCTTTGACCCTCTGACTATTGACCCATGACCCCTGAATTCCCTAGATAATCCCTGCCAGACAGTACATGCATATGTACCAAGTTCCACAAAGATACATTGAAGCATTTGAGAGAAAAGTAATATTGCAACATTTTCACCTAACCTTTGACATTTTGACCTTTGACCTTATGACATGAAACTCTCTCTGGAGAATCTTTATGCAGTAGTACATGTCCACACCAAGTTTCAAGAAAATACCTTCGGGCATTGCATAGATATGGGGGAAATTGCAACATTTGTAGCATTTGACCTTGACCTTTTGACCTTTGACCTCTTGCCAATGTCACTAAAATCTACTCAACTAATTGTCCCATCATACATCATCCTTGGACCAAGTTTGGTGAAAGCTACTTCATCCAGTTTTGAGTTATCACGTAAACAGATAAATTTTAGGATTTGACCTTGATCTTTGACCTTTGACCTCTGTCCGATTTCACTGAAAAACTAATCAAGTAATTGTCCCATCATACATCATCCTCCAACAAAGTTTGGTGAAATTTGCTCCATCCAGCCTTGAGTTATCGCGTAAACGGATACAATTTCATGATTTGACCTTGACCTTTGACCTTTGACCTTCAGCCGATTTCACCCAAAATCTGATTAATAATTGCCCCATCATACTTCATACTTGGACCAAGTTTGGTAAAATTCTAGTAAATATTACTCAAGTTATCGCGTAAACGAAAGCGGACGGACGTACGTACGGACGTACGGACGTACAGACGTACGGACGTACGGACGTACGGACGGACGGACGGACGGACGGACAACCCGAAAACATAATGCCTCCGGCACCACTTCGTGGCGGAGGCATAAAAAAAAAAAAACAAGTGTTGACACAAACAACAGAGGATACATCCTATTTAAAGCAGCCAGTAACTACTAAGCTGAAATGACCTCATCAATACCCATCATCTCACAAACAAACATGCACCATGTGACTATTCAGTTCCATGACATTTGCTCCTGCGACAATTGCTCCCATGAAATAGCTGCACCTTTTCCAAGCCAAACATAAATTCTACTCACACACGTAACCCTAACCCCAGTCATAATCCTCATATCAAACTAAACCTATAACCCTATCACAACCCTCACCCTAAGTCCTTGGAGAAAATAAGCCTGGAGCAAGTGTTGCACGAGCAAATTTCATGAGGGTCCTCATGGACACATTATATCATCATAACAATGTATATCTACTTATAATGTCTGATTTCTTTCAGATTTATGATGGTCTGATTTGATGTCAGTATTGTCTGAGGCAAATTATTCTATAATAGGGTCCCATTTTTTCTCTTCTTTTCTTTTTAAAACAACAACAAATGTAGTATCACCCAAGTGTCCTATTCACCTCAGTAAGGTGGCTTGGGAAGGCATCCAAGATGGAGGAGGAGGAGGATGCAGTCCTGGTACTTGATGTGAACTGCAGAGACTTTGTAGCAGGTCCCTTGACTTCAACAGAGGGTTTCCCTGGACGTTGACCCACCATATCTGTCAAAAAAACAAACAAAAGAAAAGCATCATCACAACAGAATTTGTGTGAGCCTTTATATCAGGCTCAACACTAACTTTTTATGCCTCCGCCACGAAGTGGTGCCGGAGGCATTATGTTTTCGGGTTGTCCGTCCGTCCGTCCGTACGTCCGTACGTCTGTACGTACGTCCGTCCGCATTCGTTTACGCGATAACTTGAGTAATATTGACTGGAATTTTACCAAACTTGGTCCAAGTATAAAGTATGATGGGGCAATTAATTGATTAGATTTTGGATGAAATCGGCCAAAGGTCAAAGGTCAAAGGTCAAGGTCAAATCATTGAATTGTATCTGTTTACGCGATAACTCAAGACTGGATTCAGCAAATTTCACCAAAATTTGTCTGAGGATGATGTATGATGGGACAATTACTTGATTAGTTTTTGAGTGAAATTGGACAGAGGTCAAAGGTCAAAGATCAAGGTCAAATCCTAAAATTTATCTGTTTACGTGATAACTCAAAACTGGATGAAGCAGCTTTCACCAAACTTGGTCCAAGGATGATGTATGATGGGGCAATTAGTTGAGAAGATTTTAGTGACATTGGCAAGAGGTCAAAGGTCATAAGGTCAAGGTCAAATGCTAAAAACGTTGCTATTTCCCCCATATCCATGCAATGCCCGAAGGTATTATCTTGAAACTTAGTGTAGACATGTACTACTGCGTAAAGATTCTCCAGAGAGAGTTTCATGTCATAAGGTCAAAGGTCAAAAGGTCAAAGGTTAGGTGAATATGTTACAATTTCACTTTTCTTGCAAATGGTTCAATGTATCTTCATGGAACTTGGTACATACACATGTACTGACTGGCAGGGATTTTCTAGGGAATGTAGGGGTCATGGGTCACTAGTCAGGGGGTCAAAGGTCAAGGTCAACTCCTCAAAATTTTACTATTTCCCTCATATACTAGTATATGCAATGCTTACATTATTATTTTTAAAACTAAAACTTGATATATACATGTATTCCCTTATGGAGATTCTCTGAGAAATTTCCAGCCAGAAGGTCAAAGGTCAAAGGTCAGGTTTAAATGCAAATATATGTATATATATATATTATACTGTAATTACACTCTTTCTTCATACCTTGAAAATTACTCAATGCATAAACTTACAAAAGGGCAGGTCAGAAGTCAAGTAAAAATTCTCAATTCCCCAAATACAGGTACCTGCACAATTATAGCAAATCTAGTTCAAGGAAAGTGAACATTCAAGATATTTCTGACAAACCTTCATTTCAATATTTTGTTAGTTTTGTGAAACTGTCATAACACATTGTGAAGACATTGTACCACACACCTATTGGGAGAATCATGCATTATGGCAGAGGCATCAGTCGCCATAGCGACATTTCTATTTTTTTTTTTTTTTTTTTTTGCTGGCCTGACAATGAAATTTGGTGATCGGGCCTCCGAACATCTTTTCTTGAAAAAGTGGTGGCCTGACATCTATTTCGAGTGGCCTTACGCATAAATATACAGGGATTGCAAAGACCTTTATACCCTACAATGGCCAGTTCTATCAACATAAATATACTAATATAATATTGATAGGGATCCTACAGTAAGAGGAAACAATTATCTGGCCCTGCTGAATGTGTGAGCTTATCATATGAATGTTTGTCAGTGGAAGGGTAAATCCACTCCATGATTAAGTTCACTTTTATGATTGAAAATGCACTACATTTAGAAAACAAAGCAAAATTAATTTCATGTCTTCAGTGTATCTGAATGACTAGTACTCTATTTTTATCCTTTTTTGTTGCAACATTACTTTATATAAGGACTTATCTTTACTCACTGTTGAAAATAAAATAACAAGGAAAAGTAGAAATTACGCGGTGCGTAATATATGTCCCCGCCGCAAGTAGCATTTTGTAGCAAAATGTACAATATAGGTCAAAAATCAAGGTCAAAGGTCAAAGAAGTCAAAGGTCAAAATTCTGTGTAGAAGTTTTGAAGCCCTCACCTAGTGCCATCACATAAAGCAAACGGAATCGAAATCGGGTTAGAAATGGCGAAGGAGTAGCATTTTGTAGCCAATCTACAATATAGGTCAAAAATCAAGGTCAAAGGTCAAAGCAGTCAAAGGTCAAAATTCTGTGTAGAAGTTTTGAAGCCCTCACCTAGTGCCATCACATAAAGCAAACGGAATCGAAATCAGGTAAGAAATGGCGAAGGAGTAGCATTTTGTAGCAAAATGTACAATATAGGTCAAAAATCAAGGTCAAAGGTCAAAGAAGTCAAAGGTCAAAATTCTGTGTAGAAGTTTAGAAGCCCTCACCTAGTGCCATCGCATAAAGCAAACGGAATCGAAACCGGGTTAGAAATGGCGAAGGAGTAGCATTTTGTAGCAAAATGTATAGGTCAAAGGTCAAGGTCAAAGGTCACAACTGAAATTCTGTGTAGAAGTTTCAAAGCTCCCATGTAGTGCTATCATATAAAGCAAACAGAATCAAAATTGGCTCATAAATGACAGAGAAGTAGCAAATTGAACATTTTGATCACACACGGACGCACACACAGACAGACGGACAGACAGACGGATGGACGCACAGACACACACACGTACGGAGCCCGTTTCATAGTCCCCTGCTCGAACTCGTCCGGCGGGGACAAAAAGCAAACAGACAAAGAAGAAAGAGTTTTGTCATTTATAAAAAGTAATTCCTTAATGACAGTACAGACTCCTTTCAGACAAACAGAATGCTAGCACGACGCTTACCAATGAACTGCGTTGGCGTTTCATTTGGCAATTCTGAGCCCCCAAAGAGACCAGGAGTGACCGTCACCCTAGCAGGTGTGGTTGTTACTCCCAATGGGGTGAAGGGACAGCTACCTGGCTGAGATGATGACCGCATAGGAGTGACTGAAGCAAGTGGCTCCCTGCATAAAACAACAAATGAAAATTGGAAGTAAGGAGCTAAAAGTCACATAGTACCTATTTTTGATTTGTATCAAAATATAGAGATGACTTCATCTGCAGTGAAACTTGTGTTTTGTTTTGTTTTGTTTTCCTGCAAAATGCAGTGGGGTTGACAGAAATGTGAGAAAACTAGTGGCTCGGCTAAATAAAGAAATAAAAAAAAATAAAAAAACCCAGCTGACACAGAGAACCTGTAAGCGTTTGTATGGTATGAACTAAAAAGTAGCAAATTACTTACAACTGGAAGAAATGCACCAATGCAAGTGTCACGCCATGAGAACATTCCAAACAACAACAACAAAAAATCCTATTAGATACAAGACTTTTACAGAGGAATGTCGAGGACATCTGAGGAGAATGTCAGTTACAGAATCACACTGCATCATTACCGTTTAGTGTATGTAGAATTCAAGGGGATATCCCCACCGCTGTCCCCCAGTGCAGATGTAGGGCGGGACCCCGGTAGACCCTGAAGCTTGTTTCTGGACAGCATCTCCATAGTGGCCCTGCTGAGACCATAGTCTTCCAGTCTGGGAGTTCCCCCTTTGGCTTCCTGGATAGATGTGGCCAGCTCCTGGTTCTTTGGAGGTGTGTTTGGGCTGACAAATAAACAGGCAAATCAATATGAAAATTTCGCGCCTCCCCACAGGGCTTGGGCTGCCAAAATTGTTACTCACACAGTATGTGATGTACTCTTCAATTACCAAACACTATTTGGTGATTATGAATAATGACTTATTGACTAATTATGCAAAGCAGCAAAAATTGCATGCATTCTATACCAAAGCACAAAATCTTGACTGTCAGAAAATGTGGCCTTGACCTTACACAAGACCTTCACAAATATTCATTAAATAAAGAAAATATTATCATATGTATTTGTTTGATAAACAATCTGGCATACGTATAATTCATACACAATTTATCCCATACTACTCTTTTTCATGTGTTATAACATAGGAAAATTCACTTTGTGCCATGCACATGATTGCAAAATACATACTGTACTGTGCGAGAACCAAGAGTCAAGATTTGTTAAATTTGGTATCGAATGATGCATAATCATGAAAAGGCGGAGTGAAACCCTTTTTTTTAATTCAATCATCACCAAAATAAAATTAAAAGGGGGGGGGGGTGGGGGATTCAACCCATGATAAAGCAGATAGGCCAGAAAAAAAAACAAAAAACTATTAACACTTGTTAACTTGTATACCAGGAAGTCACATACTCAATTTGTTGACGTTTCATATCCGTTGTACGTAGTAAACTGCCATTGTGAAAAGAGGCATAAATTTATATACTTTTTTTTTTATGTATACATGTACAATTTTGTATGTCGAATCTTTGTTTAATAATTCCAATCATAATTCGAAACAAAACAAACATCAATTGTTCATTCTTACACATTTTCCTTTATCTCCTCCAGATTTGGTGATTGGTTGTCGTCTGGCTGCACAACAGTTGTGGTCTGGCACTTGTCACCTGCTGTAGCTTTCTTTCCTTGAGACCCTGGTCCTGAAAAGGGAAATTGATCGTGTGATGAGAAAGAGAGGGATATGAGAGCTGAAAATCATTATTCCCATGATTTCATGCCTAGCAGCTGTGAGAATTTTCACAAGCAAATTTGTGGCAGGTACTTGTTTAACAACACAGCAATATGCAGGATTAATTTTCTCTTCTTCAATTACGTGGGTATTACACTATTTGCTTAAATTACAACTGCATGAGCCAAACATCACAATTCTTATGATTATAATGCCAAGCAGCTGTGAATATTTCCACTGGCAACTTTTAGCAAGTATTGGGTATCTTATTTCACAAAGGGCAACATTGCAGGAATACTTTTCTTTCTTTTACACACCATTTATCCTTTGATTTTACCAATACATGTACAATGCACATGGACGATTTGAACGACTTCATCCTGTTGGAACCAATTTTCTTTTTACTCTGTATTTGGTGGCTTCTTCAGCTTGAGTCTTTAACAAATGAAATATCACCAAATACATGCATTAGAAAGTTGCAAGTTTGATAAGTGTTAGAGCTGGTTTTAATGTTGAGTTGAAGTTTGCAGAAATGTGGTTTAAACTGAGAGTAATATTAAAAGGATGAATTGAGCAAATTGCTGTGTTTACAGGACTGTACCAAGTCAACTTGAATGACCGTACCTTTTGCACAAGGTTGCGCCTTATAGCCATACTGGAAAAGGTAATCTTCCAGTTCGTTGACCTTGGTCTGATATGCACCACACAGCTGGCTGCAAGCTTCCAAAAGCTCACTGATCTCTCCAGCGGGGTTTAGGCCAGAGAGCTGCTGTTGGGAATCGCACTACATGTAGATATGAATGCATACGGTACCGCATTAAAAAAAAAAAAAAGGTAATTATAAGTTCAGAATTGGTTAGAACTCTTTATATTTCCATCTTCATGCATCATGTCAGCAAGAATGTTGTTATGATTCATATTCAGATCAAAATACATTTTGTAAACTTGAATGCTGCTCAAAAAGAGAAAAAAGAAATATTGTAAGGGAATTTCATGTTTGGAGCTGAAAAATAGAGACTGATATTCCTGAACACAAATAATAGCTCTTACTCCTAATGAATAGTAGACAAACACTGTACATACATTGTACATCTACACTAGTATGTAATTTGGATTTGTTTGATTCAAAGCACAACTGCTGAGCATAACGGACTATGCAAATGAAAAAGGCATCAGAATACACTGTTTAACACTGAGTCTAAAAGAATACTGCATTGTACAAGTGTAGATTCTAATACAGTTAAAGGGTGTGTACAGTTCTGGTCGAGGTGAAGATTTAGCTTTTAACATTTTGTGAGATATTCAAAAACCACTCTATGTGATGTCAAAGAGCATGCAGTTCTAAGGGGTATCAACAGTTTATTCGATGAAAATGGGTTTTGAAATGGCTGAGATATCCAAAAACAAGGTGAAACAAAGAGATACTAATAAAGTTGGGGCATGTCGCCTTTTATTATTTGCACTTTTTGGGATATCTCGGCCATTTGAAAACCAATTTCAATCAAATAAACGTTGAATCCTTCTTAAAATTACATGCTCTTTCATATTTCATAGGAGGCTTTTCATTATCTCACTTTAATACGAATGTTCAAAACATGAATCCCTACCTCAACCAGTACTGTACAGTCCTTCTAAACTCGCATTTAAGTCGATCTTCTCGGGACTGAGCAAAACATATTGACTTAGGCGATTTTCGACTTGTGCGTAAGTCGAAAAAAAATCGACTTAACAACAGTTACACCACACGTACATTATGTATAAATGTACATGTACGAGTGTGTATGTTGCCTACTCTGGAGCCGAAAGCTGGAGAGGTGTGCCGCAGCACGGGTCGCCCGACAGGGCCGCGGCTAACTTTGCATGGACAGTGCATAAGTATTGGCACAGGTCCGATTACTTTACACCCTTGTTAAACCTTTGGGAAGTGAATATATGAACGATATTTGAACAGTGATTGATTCCAGTTTACCATACCGTGGCTTGAAATGCGTGTAGAGGTGTAATTCTGATTTACCTGTGCCCGTAACTTTCCCCCTACTTTCCGGCTCTGCAATCTCGGCAGCTTCATCCATCCACTGCACAGCGCAGAACTAAATATTCATAATCCAGAGTTTTAAAAGAAAGTGATTGTATTGAGTAGTTTTTTTTTCTCCGTTGTTGTACTGTATACATGTATGTAAGTTTTTGTTGTTTTAGATTAACAGTTGTGTGATTTTTATGTATAATTTCTCAATATGTTTATTGTAAACACCTTCAAATGTTATTTGTGAAGCACTGTGATTTTTATCTATTTACACACTGTACATGTTCTCTGTAAACTGAATGTATTTCAGCCTCTGGGCTGCCAATTTCAGGAACAATAAACCTTATCAATTCAATTCAATTCAATCAATTCAATGCACAGACTATACACAGCCCAGTCGCTGTACGCACAACTATACACAGCCCTGTCGCTGTACGTACATAGCGCGACAGGGCTGTACCAGCGGACCTCCAAACACGAAGAGAGTTTAACAATCGCATCATGCGATCGCTTTGAATTTTGATCCTTCCGATCAATTTTTTTTTGTCACCTGTCTGGTCGGGCTAGGTCTTATGTAAACAAAAACTGACGTTTCGTGATTTTGACAGTGATTTATTGCACAATAAAATCTTATTCGGCTTAGGCACAGTGAATTTAATGGTTTTTCCGTGAAAGTGTTCTTGGAATTTCATCGACTTAGGCGAGTATTCGACTTACAAAATTCGACTTGTGAGTGAATTAATACACGTAAGTCAATGGGGAAAAATCAGGACTTTTTAAAATCATCGACTTGCGCGATTATTCGACATATGCGATGTCAACTTAGGCGAGTTTAACTGTATCTACTTACAAGTGTATGTGCACAGTACAACTGTAGATGGTCTACAGATGTACGGTAGCTATTAGACCAGAGTCATGGAGGTGATCGAGAGTAGGCACAGCAGTAGTCAGGACATGGCACGAGTATTAACTGCTACTCAGCGCAGTGTCAGTGCCAGTGGTATCATTATCTATTAGATCTATCGTTATCATTGTTAGTTACTGAGCCTTTGATGTTTGGATTACAACTGATCAAGTACGCAAAGTCACCAGAACAATGTGGATTGAGTGAAAGCAGCAACATTAGAAAACATCAGAGAAAGTTTGAGGAAAATCGGACAATCCATGCAAAAGTTATGATTTTTTTTTTTTAAAGCTTTGGTGTAAATGACCGGATAAAGAGACTAGAGACAGAGTACTAACAGTTAGCATTGATGACATCATGTGAGGACAAAAATATAAAGAAAATTAAAGAAGAATTCCACACACACAAAAAAAAATCACAAAAATTACACATTCCATCAACTTGTTACTGACATGTCATAGGCCTATGTTTAGAGGGCATAAATCATTCTTGTGCTCTTTCATTATTTAAGTGAGTGAAAGTAGAACTAACGTTAGAAATGAGAAAGCTGGGCCTATGTTGAATAAGTTGAAATGAATCGACAGTGACAGTGCAGTGTGCATGACACATACACTGTATCTAACGTTAAATTATGTACATGTGATTGTACATTTAGGGATGACTGACTTCACTAGTCTATGGAGATGTGAAGAACCCGTCTCACAGTCACAGTAACACGCACATACGGACATAGAAATGTTTATTTTAGTTTGAAGTGAGGATTACAAGTACCCGGTAATGCGGTACGGCGGGACCAGCCTCAATACCCCAACGCTTCTTGGGGGCTGTATATCGGTAATCAAGGAGGTAACTTTCAGTATTCACTAGGCGAGCTGTGTGTAACAAACATGTTAGACTTAGAGTTTAGCCCGAAAAGACAGACGCGACTTTACATGTAGAATTACTAGAAATAGAATCTACATTGTACATACACTCGTCATGTAACTAATGTAAGGTACAGCGACAGGGCTGTGTATATACAGTAGCACGTTAGAGTTTAACTTCTTCTTCTTCTTCTGATAATCTTTGTTTGAATTCCTCCAGTCAGGAGAACTGTAAAGTTGCAGAGTGAGGTCAAGAATGAATAGTCACAAGGTCACAGGATAACAACAGGCTAGCAACGGGATAACAGTTAATAGAACTACTGATAGCTTAACTATACACAGCCCAGTCGCCGCTGTACATACGTAGTAGCGTATTAACAGCGTCTGGTCGGGCTACCGATAGCTGTACCGTGTAGGTACGTTTGTTATGTATGTCGAAAAGAAAGCTCAGAGATGCATTATGAAACAGAGGGGGGGGGGGGGGTTTCCAGTCAGAGAGGGAGATAGTGGGGTTGCAGCAGGATCCAAGAAGAGTGAGTCTGGTGAAGCATTCAGGTGGTGTTACAGTTTTGGTGAGGTGTTACAGTTTTGGCGTTACAACAATACAAGGACTCAACTGCTCAAGGAGCGCCCCGGCCGCCCGGGGTTGGGCTATGAATCCAGTATGATTATGAATTATAACCTAAACCAGGGTTTGGGTTATGTTTGTGGGTAGAATTTATACCATGTTTGGCGGCAAACAGGCTTTCGGTCAGCATGCAGATATTTCATGGTAGCAATTTCCACATGAGCAAAAAACGATTAAATTTACCTTCAATTTGTAGGCATCAGCCTGCATCCGTCTCAACACTGGTCGGGCAGAGTCCCCGCTGGACCGCAGTGAAGCTGGCCTGCTCATTCGCTCCTGAGCGAGCGCCGACTCATTTTGAACGGTTTTCGCGATGCGCCGAAGCTTATCAAATACACCAGTGCTTTCCATTAGTACAAATTCACATCAAATACTACCAATATATGTTTCGATATTAACATACAAACACAAATTCGACGTGCAACACAAGAGCCAACCTATTTTGAATTCTACCGCGTTCACACGCTGCTATGCTAGCACTAGCATGGCAGAACTTTCGCCGTTATGTTGATTGTTGGCTGATGTGTTGACGTTTGACATTGAGTGACCTCTCATTGAATACTTCCGCTTTACCAACTAGTCTTGAGTCCAAGCGTCAAAGAATTTAGGCGCTTCCATAAAAGGAAACATTTTTTTTTTTTTTAATCCAGCTATAATGATGACAATGATGATGATAATGATGATGATAATAATAATTATAATCATCATCATTATTATCATCATCACCTTTCAGTCATCTAATTGGTCTATATCAGACATAGAAATTTTGTTTCAATTGACATTACATTGTACACTGTACCAAAATAATCACAAGCATACACAGCTAACATCACAAAATATAATAATGACAGGCCCTTTGGGCACAAAACACCATACAAATCTATTACACAATCACACATATTATTTTTAAAACCATAGCCCGAGCTGCTTTGACCCTCCCCAGACCCCAGAATTCAAAGTTACAAAATGATGACATAAAAACTTATGTGAGAAAATTGAGAATAACACACAAAACGATATTTTTTTTTTCATTTCTTTCTATTATATCTACCTTAATACCTAAATCACCTTAGTAATTAAAAAAAAAAACCCTCACTAGTATCATTATCAACAAAACTATTTAAAAAGTAAATTACTTGTATATATAGCGAACAGGTGTACTATGCTCATGACGCTTTAAAAAAATGAAAAGATACAACATAACTGTACAAACATGACAACAGAGAAAAATAACAAACGACAAGCAAACACATACCAAAAAGAGAACACATTTGTTCCCAATTTTATGATAATCATGATAATGATATAATAAAAGCTCAAAACCTTTATTTTTCTGCGTTGCAAAAGCTGATACACTTGATGTTAATGCACAGTTATATAAAAAATAGCTAGAAGATGTGTCTCGAGTCCCAAGAAATAAAATAAGCGCAAAGGGAGGATATACGGTTTTTCTATGATTGTATTATGGACTTTGTGACTCAGATAGAGCATCTCATATGCACGGTTTGTTTTTTTCTAACAAATTGTAGCACAGATGATCCAGTGGTAAAGTGTGTAAATGAAAACACAATGATGTTAATAATTTCGATGACAACGATAACAATCGATAATGCTGACAAGAATAGCTTCACAGATTATGACACAGTGATTAGAGGGTTCTGTGTGAACACGTCATGCAGATTTTACACAGAATTTTATCGACAGTGTTGACAACATCTGAACACACTGAAGCACTGCGGGACACTGTGATTCGTTTTGTTTTATTTTGTTTTGTTTTGTTTTGAATTGCATCTTTTGGCAGGGCAAAAAGATCAAGTATTGAATTTTAAGGTCTAGAGACTATAATCTTTTACTTCAGACATGACGCTGTATATATTAATAAAAAAGGAAAGTTCTTCATGCACTTATTGCAAGTTGAGTTGTGAGTTATAATGAACATAGGCCTACAAAATGAAAGGAAAACTTACGTCAAAACTATGGGAAAGCTGGGGGATGATTGTTCCAATCCTTGTGGATTCATTTAAGAGTAAAGTGTATATCTATTGTTGTGTGAAAATCATTTACTTCAGAATGGTCTCATATTCAAGTAACAGTTTAATGTTTCCACGTGGCGCTCGGGGCGATCGTTAACGGCACATTAAACTGCACATTGAACTGCACATTACTTGAATATGAGACCTTTCTGAAGCAAATAAATTTCACACAACAATAGACACATACGTACTCTTAAATGAATCCCACAAGGGTTGGAACAAGCACCCCCCCCCCCCCCAGCATTCCAACTGATTCCCACTGATCAGTTACTAGCCATCCCCTTTAATACGAATTTGATTTTAATCTGTTATTTGCTTCTGATGATGGTCTCCTGGGTTTTTTTAAGTTGGTTTGCTTAATTTGTTTTGTTTTGTTTTATTTCTTATCGGCCCTTTACAAGTAATTTTGCATCAATTGATGAATCTGCTCGCCTTGATTTTGAATCATTGAATTTTCATGCTGCATATTTCAATTTATCACTTTACTTCAACCATTGATTCAAACAATGATCATTAATGTATGAAATAGAATTGCAGAAATAGAAATAATATTTTAATATGGGTCTAGGGCAACTACCCACTTGGCAATTACCTCGGACCCCTCTCCTTGCCCTAATCCTAATCCTAATTCTGAATCTAATTCTAACCCTAACATTAACCCAAACTCCTAACCCTAAACCTAACCCTAACCCTAATATTTACTCTATAACCTTATATACCAATAACCAGTATTTGGCCGGGGGTTACAGTTGTCCTCTGGGGGTAATTGCCCGGATACGATTTCATACATCACAATCGTCTAGAATTGAATCAGGCCTATACAATCTGTGCCATATATACGTATGACTGCAATTGAAATTGCGAATGCTTGTATGTACTCAAGTGACCACTGAACCGACGACTTTGTACGTCTCCAACACGAAAGACTGACCAATTTCACCTAATGAACTGTTAAATTCAGCTGATTTGAACTATATTGACGGGACTTCGTGATTGATAGTCCGTGGTCTGAGACAGGAAGATCTATAGAAGACAATGGGCGTAAATCCCGGGGGGGGGGGGGGATGGGGGGATATATCCCCCCCCCCTGAAATGGAGGAGGGGGGATGGCCTGTGCAATCATCCCCCCCCCCTGAATATTGAGGGGAAAAAATGGAGGAAGCAGAAATGTGATTGCATCAATTTTGGCATATTGCATGACGTTTGTACGCCGGCCTTCAGACAGGTAACAGAGCTGAACAGTATTCTATCTTGTAGGAAAATGTATAATTTTCTCAAGCGCTCGCTCGCTTCGCTCGCTCGCGAAGAAAGTATAACATCGACATACACTGTAAGGTATGGCTCAGGCGTTGACAACGTCAAATAGTATACGTTTTCATGTAAACATGTTATGACGCGAGTAACTGGGGACCATCTGCAAAATATGTACGAAAACATACAAACAAACAATAACAACAACTTTATCGCCATAATTGAATCCCCTCCATTTCCTGCATCATTCCTGAGAAACGACAGTGACTGATGACTCAGTCAGGATACGTACATCTATGGGCATACCAAGGGAAGATCAGGGACGTCGAATCTATGGGGAGCAAAGGGGCATTTGCCCCGCCCCAAAGGAAGTGTTTAGACAGACAAATCATTTATCCCCCAAGCTTTCTTAATGGAAAATTGTCCAAATATCGCCAGAACTATGCACCAGATCGTTGTATTGCAATCATGAACATGCAAAAGGTCCGCTATACAGGATAAGGGATAAACTTTGTACACTTTTGACATAGACGTATATTCCCTAATTCATCAAAGAGTGTGCAGCAGATCTTTCACTTAACAAAAGCAACCTAATATGTATAGAGGCGTCGATGGGGGGGGGGGATGGTTCTCAAATAAAAGTGGGACAAACAAAAGCGAAAAATATAGCTACAAACGGCAGTTTTTGGAGTGTAAAATGTTAAAATTTTAAAGCTCGCTCGCTCCGCTCGGTCGCATTTAACCGCTATGCCATTCTCCTGATGTTGCTGCCAGTGATTGACAGCAGGTGCACCCGGTGCGCCCCCCTTAATTTCCAAAGCGAAAATATAGCTACAAACGACAGTTTTTAGGACTGGAAAATGTCAAAATTTTCAAGCTCACTCGCTTCGCTCGCTAGCATTTAATCAGTATGCCATTCTCCTGATGTTGCTGCCAGTAATTGCCGGCAGTTGCGCCCGGTGTGCCCCCTTAATTTCCAAAGCGAAAAAAATACAGCCACAAACGGCAGTCTTTGGACTGTAAAATGTCAAAATTTTCAAGCTCGCTCGCTCCGCTCGCTCGCATTTAACCGCTATGCCATTCTCCTGATGTTGCTGCCAGTAATTGCCGGCAGTTGCACTCGGTGTGCCCCCTAAATTTCCAAAGCGAAAAAGTATAGCTACAAACGGCAGTTTTTAGACTGTAAAATGTCAAAATTTTCAAGCTCGCTCGCTCCGCTCGCTCGCATTTAATCGCTATGCCATTCTCTTGATGTTGCTGCCAGTGATTGTGAGCAGGTGCGCCCCCCTTAATTTCCAAAGCGAAAAATATAGCTACAAACGGCAGTTTGGGGACTGTAAAATGTCAAATTTTTGAAGCTCGCTCGCTTCGCTCGCTCGCATTTAATTATTATTCCATTCTCCTGATGTTGCTGCCAGTAATTGCCAGCAGTTTTCGCCCGGTGCGCCCCCTTAATTTCCAAAGCGAAAAATATAGCTACAAACGGCAGTTTTTGGAGTGTAAAATGTTAAAATTTTAAAGCTCGCTCGCTCCGCTCGGTCGCATTTAACCGCTATGCCATTCTCCTGATGTTGCTGCCAGTGATTGACAGCAGGTGCACCCGGTGCGCCCCCCTTAATTTCCAAAGCGAAAATATAGCTACAAACGACAGTTTTTAGGACTGGAAAATGTCAAAATTTTCAAGCTCACTCGCTTCGCTCGCTAGCATTTAATCAGTATGCCATTCTCCTGATGTTGCTGCCAGTAATTGCCGGCAGTTGCGCCCGGTGTGCCCCCTTAATTTCCAAAGCGAAAAAAATACAGCCACAAACGGCAGTCTTTGGACTGTAAAATGTCAAAATTTTCAAGCTCGCTCGCTCCGCTCGCTCGCATTTAACCGCTATGCCATTCTCCTGATGTTGCTGCCAGTAATTGCCGGCAGTTGCACTCGGTGTGCCCCCTAAATTTCCAAAGCGAAAAAGTATAGCTACAAACGGCAGTTTTTAGACTGTAAAATGTCAAAATTTTCAAGCTCGCTCGCTCCGCTCGCTCGCATTTAATCGCTATGCCATTCTCTTGATGTTGCTGCCAGTGATTGTGAGCAGGTGCGCCCCCCTTAATTTCCAAAGCGAAAAATATAGCTACAAACGGCAGTTTGGGGACTGTAAAATGTCAAATTTTTGAAGCTCGCTCGCTTCGCTCGCTCGCATTTAATTATTATTCCATTCTCCTGATGTTGCTGCCAGTAATTGCCAGCAGTTTTCGCCCGGTGCGCCCCCTTAATTTCCAAAGCGAAAAATATAGCTACAAACGGCAGTTTTGGGACTGTCAAATGTCAAAATTTTGAAGCTCGCTCGCATTTAATCATTATGCCATTCTCCTGATGTTGCTGCCAGTAATTGCCAACAGTTTTTGCCCGGTGCGCCCCCTTAATTTCCAAAGCGAAAAATTACAGCCACAAACGACAGTTTTGGGGACTGGAAAATGTCAAAATTTTGAAGCTCGCTCGCTTCGCTCGCTCGCACTTAATCATTATGCCATTCTCCTGATGTTGCTGCCAGTAATTGCCAGCAGTTTTCGCCCGGTGCGCCCCCCCCCCCTCCCTTAATTTCCAAAGCGAAAAAATACTAGTATACAGCCACAAAGGACATGTGGGACTGTAAAATATCAAAATTTTCAAGCTCACTCGCTTCGCTCGCTCGCATTTAATCGTTATGCCATTCTGATGTTGCTGCCCGATTGCCGGCAGTTGCGCCCGGTGTGCCCCCATAATTTCCAAAGCGAAAAAATACAGCCATAAACGGCAGTCTTTGGACTGTAAAGTGTCAAAATTTTCAAGCTCGCTCGCCCCGCTCGCTCGCATTTAACTGCTATGCCATTCTCCTGATGTTGCTGCCAGTATTTGCCAGCAGTTGCGCCTGATGCGGCCCCCCCTTAATTTCCAAAGCGAAAAAGTATAGCTACAAACGGCAGTTTTTAGACTGTAAAATGTCAAAATTTTCAAGCTCGCATTTAACCGCTATGCCATTCTCCTGATGTTGCTGCCAGTAATTGCCGGCAGTTGCACTCGGTGTGCCCCCTAAATTTCCAAAGCGAAAAAGTATAGCTACAAACGGCAGTTTTTAGACTGTAAAATGTCAAAATTTTCAAGCTCGCTCGCTCCGCTCGCTCGCATTTAATCGCTATGCCATTCTCTTGATGTTGCTGCCAGTGATTGTGAGCAGGTGCGCCCCCCTTAATTTCCAAAGCGAAAAATATAGCTACAAACGGCAGTTTGGGGACTGTAAAATGTCAAATTTTTGAAGCTCGCTCGCTTCGCTCGCTCGCATTTAATTATTATTCCATTCTCCTGATGTTGCTGCCAGTAATTGCCAGCAGTTTTCGCCCGGTGCGCCCCCTTAATTTCCAAAGCGAAAAATATAGCTACAAACGGCAGTTTTTGGAGTGTAAAATGTTAAAATTTTAAAGCTCGCTCGCTCCGCTCGGTCGCATTTAACCGCTATGCCATTCTCCTGATGTTGCTGCCAGTGATTGACAGCAGGTGCACCCGGTGCGCCCCCTTAATTTCCAAAGCGAAAATATAGCTACAAACGACAGTTTTTAGGACTGGAAAATGTCAAAATTTTCAAGCTCACTCGCTTCGCTCGCTAGCATTTAATCAGTATGCCATTCTCCTGATGTTGCTGCCAGTAATTGCCGGCAGTTGCGCCCGGTGTGCCCCCTTAATTTCCAAAGCGAAAAAAATACAGCCACAAACGGCAGTCTTTGGACTGTAAAATGTCAAAATTTTCAAGCTCGCTCGCTCCGCTCGCTCGCATTTAACCGCTATGCCATTCTCCTGATGTTGCTGCCAGTAATTGCCGGCAGTTGCACTCGGTGTGCCCCCTAAATTTCCAAAGCGAAAAAGTATAGCTACAAACGGCAGTTTTTAGACTGTAAAATGTCAAAATTTTCAAGCTCGCTCGCTCCGCTCGCTCGCATTTAATCGCTATGCCATTCTCTTGATGTTGCTGCCAGTGATTGTGAGCAGGTGCGCCCCCCTTAATTTCCAAAGCGAAAAATATAGCTACAAACGGCAGTTTGGGGACTGTAAAATGTCAAATTTTTGAAGCTCGCTCGCTTCGCTCGCTCGCATTTAATTATTATTCCATTCTCCTGATGTTGCTGCCAGTAATTGCCAGCAGTTTTCGCCCGGTGCGCCCCCTTAATTTCCAAAGCGAAAAATATAGCTACAAACGGCAGTTTTGGGACTGTCAAATGTCAAAATTTTGAAGCTCGCTCGCATTTAATCATTATGCCATTCTCCTGATGTTGCTGCCAGTAATTGCCAACAGTTTTTGCCCGGTGCGCCCCCTTAATTTCCAAAGCGAAAAATTACAGCCACAAACGACAGTTTTGGGGACTGGAAAATGTCAAAATTTTGAAGCTCGCTCGCTTCGCTCGCTCGCACTTAATCATTATGCCATTCTCCTGATGTTGCTGCCAGTAATTGCCAGCAGTTTTCGCCCGGTGCGCCCCCCCCCCCTCCCTTAATTTCCAAAGCGAAAAAATACTAGTATACAGCCACAAAGGACATGTGGGACTGTAAAATATCAAAATTTTCAAGCTCACTCGCTTCGCTCGCTCGCATTTAATCGTTATGCCATTCTGATGTTGCTGCCCGATTGCCGGCAGTTGCGCCCGGTGTGCCCCCATAATTTCCAAAGCGAAAAAATACAGCCATAAACGGCAGTCTTTGGACTGTAAAGTGTCAAAATTTTCAAGCTCGCTCGCCCCGCTCGCTCGCATTTAACTGCTATGCCATTCTCCTGATGTTGCTGCCAGTATTTGCCAGCAGTTGCGCCTGATGCGGCCCCCCCTTAATTTCCAAAGCGAAAAGTATAGCTACAAACGGCAGTTTTTAGACTGTAAAATGTTAAAATTTTCATGTTCGCTCGCTCCGCTCGCTCGCATTTAATCGCTATGCCATTCTCCTGATGTTGCTGCCAGTGATTGACAGCAGTTGCGCCTGGTGTGCCCCCCTTAATTTCCAAAGCGAAGAATATAGCTACAAACGGCAGTTTTTTGACTGAAAAATGTCAAAATTTTCAACGCAAAGAGATTTCACCGTAGGAGGGGGAAACCCCCCTACCATACCCTCCCCCTCGCTTGATTCGTTTCCTCACATAACCGCTCCTCCTAAGATCAAATCCTGTCTACGCCGATGATAGGCCCCATTATTTAGTAGGCCTTCACAGTGATGTCGCACAGCAAGAGCTGGAATACCACGATTTTGTCATCCAATAATATATTGTGAATATTTCATTTTCTTATTGTTTTTTTAAAGAAAAGAAAACAAAATTTTCACCACAAGTGAGCACCAGATCGCTGAATTTCAGGTCTGAAAATGCAAAATCTTCCTCGTGTGGGAGAGGGATACCCCCCCCCCCCCCCACGCGTACATAGGGCCTACCCTTCCCCCGTTCGGTCGTTCCGCTCCCTCTCACGGATATTTCCCCCCCCCCCCAAAAAAAAAAAAAAAAGATGTTTTCATACTTTTAAGGTCTGATTTTCCGCCGAAAGTCGTCTGACAAGCAAAAAAAAAAAAAAAAAAGCAACAAGAACAAAAAGTCTTTATGTCGTTGCTGCCACTTTTCTCCCACTTTATATTTCATGCAAAAGAGTGGGGCATCCGATCCCTGTAAAGTGTGTGTGTGTGTGGGGGGGGGGGGGGAGGGGGGCACAAAGCTTCTCTCCCCCCCCCCCCAAAAAAAAAAAAAAAAAAAAAGGCTGCGCCGGTCCGGTTATGGGCTTGTAATCGTGGTGATGGTGACCATCCCCCCCCCCCCCCCACTCCTCAGTATGGATTTACGCCGTTGATAGAAGATCCTCCAGTCAGAACATATTGATATTGCATCGTGTACATGTGTACGTTTCAGCGTGTGTGTGTACGTGTGTGTGATCGAGAGAGGGAGAGAGTGAGAGAGAGAGAGAGAGAGAGAGAGAGGGAGAGAGAGAGGATCACAATATATCTTTGTAAACATAATCTTCGATCTGAATTACAGTTCAGAGTTCGAGGTCAGGCAAACATTATATTCTTCAGTATTATAGCTTGATAAAACATAAAAGATGATGATGATGAAACAACATTTGTATGGCGCCATTTATCTGTTAGAAACATTCAAAGGCGCCCAACCTTATAACTACAGTTGTTGTTTTTTTTTCTTGTTGTTGATGTTTTTATTCGATTGGTATGAGCATCCTTTATACGTGATAAAGACATATGCACGCCAATTGACTCATAAGAGGCGTTATCATACAGTCAGTCTTGTACGACATAGATTTAACTGAGATCTCCGAATGATTTTCAGACTTTCACATTTAAACAAGTATAATAGATTTATACTGTGTACAGTGTTTCATACTTTATAGTGATTGGGATGAGGAAAAATGATGTTTTCAAAATTGATAACAAATTGCAATGAACAATATTACAAGGATGATGACATGGCAGCCTCACCATAAGAATGCATAAGTTGGTGGGGTTCAAGGAAACAGAACAAAAGAAGAAGGCAGCTTTATAGATTCTACACAGGTATCGTAATGGTATTACACTGCTACGTTCCTGAAATAATAGATGAGAGGCTCCTATGTCATCAGCATTGTTCAGTGTAATTAGTTTATGATTTTTCACAGTATTGATTTTCTGCTCAAGGACTACAATAAATTCCATAGATTTACACATGAAGCTGTCGATCTATTTGTCATATTTTCCCGGTACACGTGGTTCAGTGAGCAGTGTCCGGGCATTAGCATTGGTATTCTATATTTTTCCGCCACCTGTGTATCTCAAAATAACTACATGTATACTGTTATAGAATAGTATATCATTTACTCATTATTTATCTATAGCGATCCACGTCCGACAAGCTTTGCTTTTTAGTGGATCACTATTTTCCAAAATCGAATTTATTTTTCGCTCGTCGACGAAGTATTTATACAGTGTTCCTCCATGTTGTTCTATAATTTATGTCGTGTACTACATGAATCTTTTGCAAACGTTTGAACAATATTCTTTCATGACATGTATACTTTGTACTACGTTTTTGATTTTCGTTGATTGAAAATAAACTATGATTGAATTGAATGATTTGCTACATCAGTGATGTGAAATGATGAAAATCGTCCCTTTAACTTGTTTGATATTAATTTGTTTGATATTAAAGAGCAATTGATATCAAGGTGTAGTTCTCGTGACTGTAATTTCCTCCTGACAACGCGTACAGTGCAAAGAGCGCAAACCAAAGTCCATACACTTGTTTATTTCATCACAATATTATTATCATTTGATAGTGAAGAAAATGCGATAGGCAAACCCTCTGGCACGCAATCGAATTGTAACTACATGCCGTTGGATTGCACATTGATGCACAGGCAAACGCATACTCTCCTCAAGTATGCCCTATGGTTTGCTAGTATTTGCGATGTGGGCTTGACTGGTATCATTTACTTTGTATATTATGTAAAACTAGAAATAAGGTCTCAATTATCTTATCAGCAGTTATCTGTTTTTCACCTTTCGAATCATCACTTCCCTGTATGAACATACCGTACGTTTATATGTTATATGTATGTATGTATGTTTGTAGTATCTCAGAGGAAAATTGATTTTGAATTCGAAGAGATGCACTAAAGCCTATTCCGAAGATTCCTTTGCTCGAGAGAAATCACACACTATAGACATTCACACTACATTCCTGAGCACAAAATTGAATTAAACTTAATTAGACTAAATTTAATTTAATCGGTGTATTGAAAAAAAAATACACAGTAGAGCGTACCAGCTTAAAGGCTACATTGCTGTTAAATCTACAATGTTAAAATATAAAAGTCACAATGGAAATCATCTTAGGTCAAGACGTTGACAATATAGTGCGAAGTGAATCTGGAAAAAAAAGCATCATCAATATCTATAATATAATTCACAACAGCAGAAAAATAATGATCATTATTTCATTCATTTGATTTATTTCGGTTCAAACAAAAAGCACTTAAAAGGTAAGCATTACGAAGACGCATAGTTACACCAAATCAATACAACATTGCATGTGAAAGGAAAAATGCTGTGAAATGAAAAAGAATGAAAGTTATGATTTTCGTGGCAAATACAGAATCAAAATTGAGTGGGAAGGATGGGGACTGCAAAAAGCAGAGCTTGTAGATTACAGTCTCCTCACATAAACAATAACTTATAACTATTGCTGAACTGACAAAACGAAAAGTATAGAAAAACGTGAAATGTCACAATGGCGACTGGTATGCCTTCACCATAATGCACGGTTCTCCCAGTAGGTGTATATACGTCTTGACAATTTGTGACGACAGTTTCACATGACTGGGAAAAATATCAAAATGGCATGTTTGTTTAAATGTGTTGATTGTTCACTTTCCTTGAACCAGGTTTAATTGGCTTTAATGGCTATTGTCTAAGAGAGCAGATATTCGGGGATTTGAGGATTTTTACTTCAATTTTGACCTCCTTACAAGTTTATAAATTGAGTTATTTCCAAGGAATGGAGAAAAAAAAATCAAATTTCAGTATTGAATAGTAAATCTAGTAATTTAAACATTCATAAGACAAATTCATGTACCAGATATTTGAAGAATTTCCTCATTTCATAGAAAAAAAAATCAAATTTCACCTATTATTGTTAATATTGTTTCTTCAAACTAAGTTTGGATTGACAAAAGATTCTTCATTTTCCTCCATTATTTTTAATTTTCATTGATATTTTCGGCTTTTAAGGTATCATAGCGATCATAGATTTATTTTTTACGCTGAACTCAGGTCTTGTTTTGTGTGAAATCATCATTATTATTATTATTATTATTATTATCTATTCACCCAAATTGAATTTACAATGCCATTAACATGATATACATTCACATGCTATGGAAATGGTACAGTTGACATATCACACAAAGTATGAACAAAGAAGCAATGAATACATGGACTAGGGCTCACAAAAGTAGTTATTTTACTGTTGCCCTTTAGGCATGTGAGGCATATTCTAAGAGGCAAATTCTCTGAGAAATATAAACTTGAAAAAAAAAAGTGTTTACTTTTTTTTTCTTTCTTTCTTTTCAGAGTAATTGCGTTGCCAGGTGTGATACTATCAATAATTATGCATTCGGTAGACTATAGTGTGACCTGCCTTTGTGTAGTTTACATGACGACGCGTTTGAAAATAATCCAGACCTGTCAATCAAATTTGCATCATTCACCATAACATCACAAGTCCTTTTGGCTTCGATGTTCAAGGTAACTCGTAATGCGCAGATGTATATTTTAGCATAATCATTATGACCAATATTCCTTGTTTGACAAAGGTTCACCCAGTGTAACACATGTCATAAAAGCCACTGTAAAGTGAGCACTTGCGCATTCTATGGTGACCTAGCTACAGAGGGACAGACTCCTTCCTTCTGAAGGATAGGTCGAAAGGTCGAAATTGTAATAAACTATTGGACCATCAAAACCAACAGGCTTATTGGTTTCAGTATATAGGGAAAGTGATATATTGGTCCAATCGAATATCAACAAAAAATGTCTTGTTGGTCCAATATACAAACCCGATAGAAATCCAACTAGCACCAATAGAAAGTCCTACACGTCCAATAGAATACTAATAGACAATTTCTTGTTGATCCAACAGAAAACCAGTTGTCATACATTGAAAGTTCTGTTGGAGATTATTGGGACGAATGCAAATTTATGTAAATTCATTCATGCAGTGACATTATAGCTGAACTCATCTTCCACCTATATAGACTTCCTCCAAAAGCTAGAACGTATTCCTACTGACTATTATAATACCTGATATCTAGTTCTGTACATGATATTAGAGCTTTGAGGATTGGTTACTAATTAGGTCACCCATTTATTATCAAAATATGAAAATAATGCTTATTAATAAAAGATGATATTATGTACAACACCAAGAATGTGTAATACAATTTCTAATTAATGTTTAAGATGTTAATATTTTTCTGCAATTCCCCTGGTATTCAAAGTTTAAATGAACATTCATGACCAATATTAAAACCGATAAAAATCAACCGAACCCAATAAAGCCAACAGAACCATTAGAAACCAATAGAAATGAATACCCAACGGTCTCATCTAGCATCTATTGGTTTCAAGGGTTTCAATAGACACCGATAGGACCAACAGGATTTCATGTCTGTTTGTTTTTGTTGGACTTGTTGGATGCAATTTGTTTCAATGGAATTTTATTGCCTCTGTTGTAACAATGCCAACACAAACTAAAAGATTACCAATATAGAAACCAACAAAAATGCTGTGTTGGTTTTCTTTTGGTTTTTATGGGATTTTCGACCTGGGATGGAACAACGACTCTGAGGAAAAACGAACCTTCTTATTAATGCAATAGATATTGTTATATCATTATATTATTATCATTATTATTATTATATTCGGAAAACGAACTCGTCGTACCATACCCTTCAGAGCAAAGGACCTTTTGTGTAGCTTGTTAGTAAGAACAAACCTTGGGGTATCAACCTTCGTATTCTATCTGATAAATAGCTATGCGCTCGTTCGCGCCATCAACCACGGCCAGGGTATCATCAGCGTGATCAATGCAGAGCCCCCTTATCTTATAGAATCCTCGAAATCCACCCACATGTGCGATGAGATTGTGATTTTTTGCGTCAAAAATCTCAACCAACTCTTGACTAAAATCTAATCTTCCTAACAAGGAAGACTGCCGTGTAGTAATGAAGATGTTGTCATGTCTGTCAAATGCAACGCCATGACAAATTAGCAATTTTGATTTTATATAATATTTCCCCTTTTAGTGTGAATACATGCATCCCCTTTGCTTCATCAGCTACGTATAATTCATCTAATGAGTTGAGGGCAATGAGTCCAGGTTTCTTAAGGTAGTTTTTACCAAACTGCCTTATGTGTGTGCCATCTTCGTCGAAAACATGAATAAGTCTGTCACTCTGATCAGCCACGTAGACATAACCTGCTTTATCACGGCAAATCCCCGTCGGTTGTGACTGCCTCGACTTTCCTATAGTCCACATTTGGCACCTATCTCCTCGTTTCTCGTACTTCAGGATGCATCCATTCCTACGATCTGTGAATAGAAATGTTGGCTCTTCAATTGACAGCGCCATGATTCCGTATGGTTGCATTTTGGATGCTGTGTTCGGTAGCCCGTCTTTCCTCGAGCAAAGGACCTCAATGTTCTCTTCAGAGTCGACTTTGCAGACACATCTGCCCTTTCCGTCAGTCACAATATAGCATCCAGCTTGGCAAAGAAGGTCCCGGGGACTAGTCATTACCTTTTCCACTGAAATAGTTTTTAGTAATCTTATTTTCATTTTTTCTCGGTATCCCGTCGTTGAACTTTGTGGAGAAATTTCAGAAGTATCTGATGATAAAATCATAGAAATATTTTGATACCACGCAAATTGATTCTATTTATTGTGGCCATTTCACATGAACCTTGTAATCTAAGTATAGTTTAGTTTGTTTTATGGTAACATTCTTTGTTCAATTTTCATTCGGAATAAAGAACCTTCGAACTAAAGAACTTTCAGAATAACAAATAATATAAACAATTAACGTCATTCGGGATTGCAGCAGAGGTTCTGTCAACATTTTCAATGATTGGAACTGGGACTTTTGGGGGGAGAAAATGGAGAAATAACATATCATTTTAAGAGTATATCATCATACAGCATTAAGATTATCAATGCAGAATCATAATTCTAATGAAATAAGAAAGGTGATCCTAAACCTTTGGAAGAAAAAAAAAATCTAGCAGCTTTAAAAAAAAAAACCCTCTTATGCTGAATTTTAAAGTTGGCGTTTTTTGCAGTCGTTTTCACTGTTAACTGTAAAGATATAATGTGGTTTCTGGAGTAGAGTCATTGGCATTGGTTTTATTTCCATTCGTGATTTTATCTTTCTTCGGGATTGCTGCACAGGATTCTGTAGACAATTGGTAGATAACCTTTTTGACAAGGATTGACAGGTAGAAAGGTTGCACTGATGCGCGTTGTAAAATTATGTGCAATAATGTTTTAGTAGTGTATGCATGTGTTTGTGTGGAGGTGTGTGTAAATGTGTGTGTTTGTATGTTTTTCTGTGTGTGTGTGTGTGTGTGTTTTCTACGCATACCTGACAGATCCAGTTCCTGGAAAACGGCTGAATTTACTGGCGACCGGTTTTCTGCGTCATTGTGTGAGCACGGGGTAGTTACTGTATCCTGCTCCTTTTCATTCGAGTTTTTCATCTCTGTTCTCAACAAAGTTGAAAGGTAACAAAGCAATTACTTTTGGTGGCCAGTCAATGAATAGGAATTAAGAAAAAATTCTTTTCTTTTAAGAAAAATAAAGGAATAATATAATTATATTCTTTCAGAGTTTGTCTTACTGCTATTCTGAATGACCACGTGCAGATAAGATTAGTAGACATAAATGAAACAGAGGTGTTCGCTTTGAACATGGTGAAACGCCTACATAACGCTGTTGACTAATCTTAGTTTTTTTCTCTCTCTTTTTATGTTGAGGGAAATTTAGTACCTGTGATATACAGTAAGGTAACATGTACATTCATTTTAAATCATGATTATGTAAAAGTCAGAAAAAAAAAGGAAAATCGTTGATGAAAGACATGACGTATATTTGAATGACGAAACGGCTTTCAATCGCTACCTAGCCGTGTGGTGTTTTGTTTTGTTTTGTTTTTGTTTTGTTTGTTTGTTTTTTTTTTTTGCTGCTGCTACTGTTAGTCATTGGTGTTGATTCTTTAACTATTCCCTGTTTTTCTTCATTCAACATTGCAACATTGATTCTTTAGCATTTGACAAGAAATTGAGAAGTGAAAATGTTGCACTACGTTGTCTTAACAAAATCGTATAATTGTTGTCCGTAATTTTCTTAACTGTGTACCTGAACAGTTTGTTTCCTGAGTACCAGGAGCTAATTCTCCCGACGATCTAACCCGCTGACTGAGTTTCTTGGTTTGCAGCACCACTGTGTCAAAACCTGGTGAATTCCAGGTCTTGCTCCTTTCCTTTCGAGTTTCCTTCTCTTTTTCTGACGAAGATTAAGGAACAAACAAAAGCAATAGCTTTTGACAACCAGTCAAGAAATAGACCAATTCGTAATTCCACTTTGCGCATGAGCAGAATAAGGTAATTTGTACCAACAAGCATTTTGGTTTGTAAATTCACTGAGACAAACATCTGCGATGCGATGATCATTCATGTAATCCTTATCTAAATGGTGCTTGCCAGCACATCCATCTGACAGCAAGAGTGGTATTTCGCAATGTAAAAGGAAATGGGCTGTTATTGCATTCAATAAAAACAATAGAAATGGATGCCTGATAAATTGTCAACTGATGGAGTATTCTGATCACCTGATCTAAACGCAAGTTCATTCTTTGTTTGAACATGAATTCCATAAATTGTTAGGTCTGGCAAGCTTTGAACCTCTCGTATCCGGACAAGTCGGGACCGGGGCTCATCCGGATAAGGGATTTGGCCGGATACGGGAGACTCAATGCTTTATACATGTACATATACATACACATGTACTGATGTAGCCCATTGTAGTACCACATGTAGTATTGTGTATAGAATTTATACTGCAACCTTTTCATTGTTACACTCAGTAACAGACCCCAAAAATAGAGGTGTATGTTAATGTTGGAAGTAATATGTAACTCATGTGTGTTTGTGTAGGAGTTCTCAAGGAGTTGGGAATCCCCCTTTCCTCCCTTAATTAATAATAAAAAATTAAAAAAAAAATCACGGCGAGATTGCGTCCGTATAATAGAGAGATCCGGATAAAGGGAGGCCGGATAATAGAGGTTCAACTGTATATGCTACTTTGAAAATGAGTGAAGTGCCTAACCAACTGAGTTAGAAAGGTCATTTGCACCAATGTGTACATGAGCTAATTACAAACTGGCTTATTGAACTATAGCAACTGTAAAGTTATATGATAAGTTTCGAATAAGAACAAGTTTGGCAAAAATAATAAAAAATAACTTTTCAAAACCTTTTTTTTTTTTTCGATTGTTGGTGCACACTATTATAGTCTTTGCAGTTGGAAGTTATTAATATTCGTGTTTTTTTTTCCGATAGTTACAACAACAAAAAAAATGATTGAACGTTGAACGGTAGGTTGTACTAATCGCGTTATAAATTATTATTCATTGTGTGTGTGCGTGTGTGTGTGTGTGTGTGTGCGCGCGCGCGCTAACGCGCGCACGTTTTTGTTTTTGGTTTTTGGTTTTGTTTTTTGTTTTTTGCTTTTTGCTTTGTTTTGTTTTTAACTGTGTACCTGACAGATCCGGTTCCTGGACAAATGTAGCTAGATTTTCCGACGATCTACCCAGCCGACGGAGTTTCCTGACGGCCTTCAGCTTCATTGCGCCAAGAACAGGTGGAGACAGTGTCCTGCTTTTTTCCTCTTGGACTTCCACCTCTTTTCTCGACGAAGATTGAGGAGCAAACAATAAAATAACTGTTAGCAACCAGTCATTGGATGGAACTAAGGAACGATTTTTGCTACGTCTGTTTCTTTGTCTTTAAAAAAGGCTGAGGAATACATATTTTTATCATCAGTTCATCATCAAGCAATTTTGGATTTAAAAACGCAGGTTTCTAATCATACTGTTGACTAAATCATTTCATCCTTTTTGTTGTCTTAAGAACAGGTGTTGATTTTCAAAGAAATTCAATATCCTAATATGTGATATGTACTTAAATAAGCTTGTCAAAAGATGTAGTATGAAGTATACTCAAAGGCCTTTGAAAAAACATATGGGGGAAAATGTCTTTGAAAATAGACTTACAAACTTTGTACTGTCCTTTTGACATGGAGGTTCGTATTCTTTTTGTGCTCTTAGCTGTCAAGATGCTATTGTAGTTGATACCGTATACAGTCAATAATATTTGGTATTATTTCTATTCGTGGTTTAAAGGTCCAGTTTACCTTTGGGAGCAGTGATTTCAAAAATGTTCAAGATATCACATTTGATGAATATGTTTAGGTCTGTTGTATCACAAAACGACCTACCATATAAAATGTTTGCAATAAAGCCTAAAATATAAGGAGATATCAGTATTTTTCTCAATAAACCGTAACTGTATACGGTTTAATCTGGAAGTATTCTTATTATAACTATTGTTCACATTTTGTGTATTTAACAATACTTAACATCAATTATATGGATTCAGTTTTTTACAGTTGTTGTTTCTATCCCTAACTCGCATTTTAGAACTTGTTTAAAGCACGAATGCTGGGTTTCTGTTTCATCTGCAAATGGTAAACTATGCCTTTAAGGTTAATTTGAAATTGCTGGTATTCAAGGATTCTTATACATTTGTCAAGAAATTGTTTTGATCCGTAGAAAGGTAGCATACTGAAAGTCACTAATATAATGAATTTATTAGTTGTGTGTAGTTTCTAACTGTGAACCTGGTCTTTCAGCCGATGGGGTTTCCTGGCTTTCTCCATTATTGGGTGAACACGGAGTTGTTACGGTGTCTTGCTCTTTTCCATCCGAGTTGTCCATCTCTATATTCGACGAAGATTAAGCACCAAACAAAGCAAACTACTGGTTACCATTCCATAATGGAACTACGGCAACTCTTTTTTTTTAATTCAAGAATTTATCATAATGGATAGGACAGGGAAAACATATCATTATTAGAAGATATCACCATGCTAATCTAAGCGACAAAATAACCATTGTCAATCAGGTAGGTTACTAATTACAACTAAAACAAAAGCGGTGTTTCCCTGAAAACAACTTATTAAAGCTGCTGACCATTTTTTTCATTTTCATTTTATATCGTTAGAACTATTTTGATGATTTTGAAAGAAATTTACTACCCATGATATGAAGCATGATTATGATTACCATCACTCTATTGAAGTTCATCAAACAACTACAAAGGAAAAACATTGAAAGACGTAACAAAACAAAATAAAAAACAAATTAAATTTATAACAATTTATAGGCCTCTTTGATACTTTGCTTAGACAAGATGTGTAAATGAACATGCAGGGCACATAAAAATAAGTCACAGACAGGACATATAGGAAGCATAAAGAAAAATAAAGTAGGCTTATACTATGAAGTAATGTTTAGAACTCAACTCGGGATATCCTATAGTATCATCCCCCAACACGAACATAAAGAAATAAATGTCAAACTTAAACTTTCATAAATTTGTGCTACTTAAAGTGGATTTTGTTAATTTAAATCTTATAGTGGCTTTGGAATCTGAGATCAGGCCACCTTTTAGAGGTATTTTTGTGGGGATTTTGTGGCCGAACATCATTTTCCGCGACACCAGGGACCAACCATCGCTTACACGTTGTGTTTACGTAGGTGACTATCTAGGTTTCTGTCTGTTTCGACACACAAGTCTACTAAAATGCTACAAAATATTGACAAAAATAAACATGAAGTTTAAAAAGGAGTTTTTACCTGTGTTTACTTCAACGTTACCACATCCTGTATAGCACAATGGAGGGATCTTCTCCAACAGGTTAAAACACTGCAAAGAATCGGACGATTAAGACCTGAACCTTTCGACACCTGCCAAGTGGAATGAAATAGTATCAATTCATTAGTATGCTCTGTTCAAAGTTCACAGAGAGCTGAGGCCATTGGCAGTGGCATAAATCCGTACCGAGGAGTGGGGGGTCGGCGATACTCACCACACAAAATTAAGCATAAGTACAAGCCCGTAGCGTAATACGCACACGCGCGCGGTGTTTAAATTATATCATATTATGTTATATTATATGATATTATATTGTATTATATTATATTATTTCATATTATATTATATAATATTATATTGTGTTATGTTATATTATATTATATATATTATACGATATCAATTATGTCATATAATATCATATTACACTAATGCACTATATTGAGGCTTTCCTGGCCAATTTCGCACTTTTGTCAGTCCATTTGATAAAAGGTTCATCTAATTTAGCAAAAATCCTCGTCACTGCACATTCTGTCATTTAAAATTGCAACTTGTTCATTCAATTTAGCGTTTCGATCAATGAAATTCGCACATGTGTCTTTCGAATTCGTAAAACGGGCATTCAAATTGGCACGTGCTCTTCAGCCCATTCAAATTCGCCAGTACTGGCGGAAAATGGCATTTCAGTCATTCAATTTCGCGTATGGGCAGTCAAATTCCAAATATGTTCATTCAAATTGGCTTAATTTTATTTCTATTTTGAAAAGGTGAGAACCGTGATTTATACGTATTTAAACGTGAATTTTTGTTTCATCCACACACTGTTAAGTATATAGTAAAGGTATCTTTGACCATATATAACTCAAGTTTGTTGTTATGTAATCAGAACTATACATGCACCAGCGGTATACCATAGATTCACTTCACTTTCTTATCCAGTCATGGCAGCACGAGTTAGATACAGGCGTATCTCTCAAGAAGACAGGGAAAGAATCATAGAAGTATTTGAGGGTAGTAACCTTGATAAATTGATGGCTAGAGCTGATCCAAGAACTTTATTCCTAATGATGATTAACGCAATATAGCACCCACCAAACGAAAATAATGAAATCTGTAGATGAAAGAAATAATCACGATGTAAGTTGAAACTTCCTTCTCCCAATAAATGTAAAAAACAAAACAAAACAAAACAAACAAACTCAGATTAATGTACCCGTGAATGAAATAATGCCATCGTATGTATACGGCACTAGGCCGACCGACACGGTGCCGTATACTAGTATACGGCACTGGACCGACAGGGTGAAAAGCGCCACCTATAGACCAATTAATTGTATAGGGAGTCCAGATAATGGCATAAGGAAGATAGGAGAGATGGAAAATGAGAGTTGCTATCAGAGGGGTTACCCCATCAAATGCCCTCCCTCACCCCCTGAACTGTTAAAAATGTTTAATTATTGTGTTTGCATGTTTGAGTGCTTGTGAAAAAAATAAACAAAATTCAGTCATAGTACACGAGTTGTTTTAACATTAATTTTGAAAATGCCAAAACACCCTCGTTTCCCTTTCCGCAAAACATATACCGGTATATACCTGGTTTGGAAAAAATTATATATATGATAAAATTATGTGGACATTTAGATCAACCAACTAAATAATACCCAGGTGTAAAATGAAGTTGACAAGAAAAGGTTTTACAGTGTGGTCAATGTTGCTGTGCACACCTGCTTTACACGATGGAGGGGGAGTACTAGTAGTCATTCTCAAAGGTGCTGATAAAGTATAAATTCACAGAATATGATAGCCTTAAGGATTCGGGAAAAGAAGATGCATCCATGAAAACAGCTATTCTATTTCATGAAAAGTGTACCGTTTTAAGGAGAATGATTTTACAAACACAAGCCACAAATCGATGTGAATTGAATGTCATACATTATAGTTACAGGAAATAAAATACAAATTGAACTCTAAGCAGGCGGGTATAAGTAGGAAGATAGGATATCTAATAAGACCTACTTAACTAGTGAAGCGAGAAAGAAAGGGGTCATCCCACGACACCGACACCCACAAGTCCACGCCTACGAGTTCGACATTTAAAACAGGTCCATGAGTCATAAAGTTCACGAGTCAAACAACCCCCGAGTTCGACACTACCATAGGCAAAAACAGCCCACGAGTTCGATAGATACTACACGGGGCTTAAGTTGTATAATAGGTGTGGGCTGTACAACTTTTCATGGGATGTATGACACGTGGGCTGTATGACTCGTGGGTGTCGGTCTCGTGACGTGCACCGGAAAGAAAATATGTACATTCTGTCCACCGTCTATTAGCCTATTAAAAATAGCACGATGGCATTTGAAATTAAACCATACATCGTTCTTGTCCTCTTTCATTTGTCCATTTCTTCTTTTTTTTTTGGGGGGGGGGGGGTGTCCCATGTAGAGGACAATTCTATTTAAAAAAAAAAAGAAGAAAATTGGTATCAATGTCGATCCCCTTAACGTGACAGAACTGCCCTGTAAAGCCGAACATATAAATACATACTTGATGTCGACCATGTCGTTGATGTAGATGGTGTTGTTCAATTAGTTACAATCTCTCGCTCGATAGCCGGCGTGACGAAATTGCACCCACCAGTATGCAATTTTCCCCTTCATGGAACACAGTGTAGAGGTACATATTTGTAACTGACATGTAGATAGCGCTGTTCATCTTGTCGGTCTCGTGCGTCTTCTCCGCCTTACGGAAGCTTAAAAGCTTAAAAGTGCCAACCAGATGACGAGATAAGAAGACGAGAAGACGGGTTAAATACCGAGAAGCCGAGTTATTGCAGCTCGGCAAGTCGACTTGCTTGGATCAAGAAGACAAGATGACAAGTTGTTGAAACTCGGTAAGTCGACTCGTTTGGGACAAGAAGACATGATAACGAGTTGTTGAAACTCGGAAAGTCGACTTGCTTTGGACAAGAAGTCAAGATGACAAGTTGTTGAAACTCGGCAAGTCGACTCGTTTGGGACAAGAAGTCAAGATGACAAGTTGTTGAAACTCGGCAAGTCGACTGGTTTGGGACAAGAAGTCAAGATGACAAGTTGTTGAAACTCGGCAAGTCGACCCGTTTGGGACAAGAAGTCAAGATGACAAGTTGTTGAAACTCGGCAAGTCGACTCGTTTGGGACAAGAAGACATGATAACGAGTTGTTGAAACTCGGAAAGTCGACTTGCTTTGGACAAGAAGTCAAGATGACAAGTTGTTGAAACTCGGCAAGTCGACTCGTTTGGGACAAGAAGTCAAGATGACAAGTTGTTGAAACTTGGCAAGTCGACTCGTTTGGGACAAGAAGTCAAGATGACAAGTTCTTGAAACTCGGAAAGTCGACTTGCTTTGGACAAGAAGTCAAGATGACAAGTTGTTGAAACTCGGCAAGTCGACTCGTTTGGGACAAGAAGTCAAGATGACAAGTTGTTGAAACTCGGCAAGTCGACTCGTTTTGGACAAGAAGACATGATAACGAGTTGTTGAAACTCGGAAAGTCGACTTGCTTGGGACAAGAAGTAAAGATGACAAGTTTGTTGAAACTCAGCAAGTCGACTTGCTTGGGACAAGAAGTCAAGATGACAAGTTATTGAAACTCGGCAAGTCGACTCGTTTTGGACAAGAAGACATGATAACGAGTTGTTGAAACTCGGCAAGTCGACTTGCTTTGGACAAGAAGTCAAGATGACAAGTTGTTGAAACTCGGCAAGTCGACTCGTTTGAGACAAGAGGACATGATAACGAGTTGTTGAAACTCTGAAAGTCGACTTGCTTGGGACAAGAAGTCCAGATGACAAGTTGTTGAAACTCGGCAAGTCGACTTGCTTGGGACAAGAAGTCCAGATGACAAGTTGTTGAAACTCGGCAAGTCGACTTGCTTGGGACAAGAAGTCAAGATGACAAGTTATTGAAACTCGGCAAGTCGACTTGTTTGGGACACAAAGACATGATAACGAGTTGTTGAAACTCAGCAAGTCGACTCGTTTTGGACAAAAAGACATGAAAATGAGTTGTTGAAACTCGGGAAGTCGACTTGTTTGGGAAAAGAAGACATGATAACGAGTTGTTGAAACTCGGAATGTCGACTTGCTTGGGACAAGACGTCAAATGACAAGTTGTTGAAACTCGGCAAGTCGACTTGTTTTGGACGAGAAGACAAAATGCCGAGTTGTCAAAACACGACAAGTCGACTTGTTTTGGAAAAGAAAACAAATTGGTTAGTTAGTGGAACAGAAAAGTCGACTTGTTGCGGACAAAAAGACAAGTCAACGAGTGGTTGGAATTTGTTTAGGACAAGAAATCAAGGTGACAAGTTGTTTATCAACATTTAGGGTCTAGGAACACTACCGCCTGGAAAACTACCCCATAATTACTACCCCTTGGATCTGGATAACTACCCCCGGATTATACCCCCGAATAATTACCCCCGGGAGAACTACTCCTGGATAACTATCCCACAGATGACTACCCCCAGATAGCACTATCAAATAAAACATCATCACAACAACAACAACAACAAAGCAGTGAATTCAAAGACAAATACAAGTTAAACAATCACTGAATATTTCCGATGCCCCACCCTGACCCGATGGTGTTAGCTCATCCAGCAAAACTGGTAATTGGATTTATGTTCTTTCAGAAAAAAAAAAGAAAAACTTGTCATTATAGTACCACCAAACGGCAACACATTGCCCTACGATGATCAAAGATATGTTCAATTTATTTAGAAATGATTTTCCTCACCAAAATCTCAATGCATTAACCTGACCAATGGAGCAAAATACTGGTATTTTTTTTTTCTCCTGAAAATACTGTTTCCGTGACAACACAGTGTCTAACACCGACAAATGACGAATGTTGCACTACAATCGGGATAACTACTTCCTGCATTAGTACCCCTGGTATAACAACTACTACCCGATAGATACCCTATAGGGATTTACCACTGCAATCTTCCACTTTCCCAGCGCAGTTACCCTCCAGGGCAATCGCAGGGCTAGCCCCGAACAACTTACCTCAAGGGCTATTCCCGATAGGGCAACTCATGGGCGTCACCGGGGGGGGGGGGGGGGGGGTATGCGCTGGGTGCGAACGCACCCCCTTCAGAACCTTAAAAAAAAAAAAAAAATGTTTATTACAAAAAATGCTCCAGTCTGCGAGCGACCTCAACGCCGGACGCTAAATAATTGTTTTTTTTTTTCTTATTCAATTCTTATTTTTATTTTGCACCAGGGGGAAAAAACAAAACAAAAAACAAAACAAAAACAAAAACAAAAAACCAAAAACAATCGCACCCCGGATCTGGCAGCACTGATGCATTATACATACTGCATTATACATATGTTTACTGTCTATCGACCGTACTGTATACGTAATATTTCATTCATTGTGCAACGGATTATCAATTCAGAAAAAGCAAAAGCTCCATCGCATGGGAGGAAGATACCCCGCCCACCACCTCCCCCGTTATAGGTCTCCAATCAGTGGCGTAACTGGGGTGGGGTTGGGGGGGGGGCACGTGCCCCCCCCCCCCCCCCCCCATCCGCTGGTTAAAAAAAAAAAATCAAAATGGTAATTCAAGGGTTAGTAAACTGCTTTTGAAATTGACATGAAAGGGTGAGCAAGAAATTATTTTTTTTTTCTCTAAGATTTCTTTTAACCATAATTAAAGAGGCATCAATAGTGTGAAACATTGTTCAAAAAGCCCGGAGCCGACAAAATATTGTGATTCATCGTGATTCCTGGTTGGCATTCTGAATGATAGGCAGGATGGAGCAGTGTACTCAGAACATCTGAACGGCAAAGAGTCGCTGTAATGTTGCGCAATGTGATGTAGAATTACATCTCTGTACCTTACACTTCGTTATATCAAAGCCAGATCACTGATTGTTGCATTTACATACTATAGTCTATATCAAAATGCCTTGCATTGCCAATAATAAGACTCGACGGGCTATTTCCCAACTTTCCCAACACACACAAACACACACAAACACAAACAATTAGGGGATGCTCTAAGTGCAGATTTTGGACATCCTTCCCCCGCTTGGTCACTTCGACGCCCCCTCGCTGGTCATACCTCCCCCAATCATGAACAATAAACCGACATCCTTGACTACCAGTGGCGCACCGCCCCCCCCCCTTAATTTCCAAAGCGAAAACAACATATTTATAGCTAAAAACGGCAGTTTTTGGACTGTAAAATGTCAGAATTTTCACTCTCACTCGCTCCGCTTGCTCGTATTTAATCGCTCTGCCATTCTCGTGATGTTGCTGCCAGTACTAAATTGCCAGCAGTTGCACCCGGTGCGCCCCCTTAATTTCCAAAGCGAAAAGGATAGCTACAAACGGCAGTTTTTAGACTGTAAAATGTCAAAATTTTCAAGCTCGCTCGCATTTTAATCAAAACTCAATTCAATTCAAACTTTATATTTTCATTTTTCGAAAAGAATATAAACATTTCACTTCCTTTGGTAACATAGAATAAGGTTGCATAATCAAAACAAAGTAAATTGAGAAAACATAATTGTGGAACCTTGGGGTAACAGAAACGTTGTAAGGAAAATTGATTGACTGAAGTGATACAGACGATATAATCGTTATGCCATTCTCCTGATGTTGCTGCCAGTAATTGCCAGCAGTTGCGCCCTGTGCGCCCCCTTAATTTCCAAAGCGAAGAAATATAGCTACAAACGGAAGTTGTTTTTTTTTTTGACAGCAATTTGTCACATTTTTCAAGGTCGCTCGCTCCGCTAGCTCGCGTTTAATCGTTATCCCATTCTCTTGATGTTGCTGCCAGTAATTGCCTGCAGTTGCGCCCGGTGCGTCCTGCTTAATTTCCAAAGCGAACAAATATAGCTACAAACGGTAATTTTTTGACTGTAAAATGTCAACATTTTCAAGCTCGCTCGCATTTAATCCCCTTGCCATTCTCCTGATGTTACTGCCAGTAATTGCCAGCAGTTGCACCCGGTGCGCCCCCCCCCCCCTTAATTTCGAAAACGAAAAAATATTGATACAAACGGCAGTTTTTTGACTGTGTCAAAATTTTCAAGCTCACTCGTTCTGCTCGCACGCATTTAATTGTTATGCCATTCTCCTGATGTTACTGCCAGTAATTGCCAGCAGTTGCGCCCTGTGCGCGCCCCTTAATTTTCAAAGCGAAGAAATAATTAAACGGAAGTTTTTGGACTGTAAATTTGTCAAAATGTTCAAGCTCTCTCGCTCCGCTTGCTCGCATTTAATCGTTATGCCATTATCCTCATGCTGATGCCAGTAATTGCCAGCAGTTGCGCCCGGTGCGCCCCCCTTCATTTCCAAAGCGAAAAAATATAGCTACAAACCGCAGTTTGGGATTGTAAAATATCAAAATTTTCAAGCTCGCTCGCTCCGCTCGCTCGCATTTAATTGTTATGCAATTCTCCTTTTTTTTTTCTTTTTTACAAAAAGTCCCTCCGTGGAAGGGGTATCCCCCTCCTACACCCTCTCCCGCTTGGTTGCTTCGCTCCCTTGCCGAGGATCTCACATCGTCACATAATGTATTCCCGTAATAGTCCTTCATAGTATTTTCATTTTCACTATGCTCTATAAACGCGACTTTTACACTCTTGTTTTTACAAAAAGTTACCACCGTGGGAGGGGGCCACACCCTCCGCACTGAAGGAGCGAAATTGATCATCGTCGGGGATCTCACACCGTCACATAATGTACCCCCGTATAGTCCTTCATAGCGAAAGATTCGTGTATGTATACAATCACATGTATGTACATATATAGAGTATGTGTAAATGTACATGATGACACAGGATCCAATAAATCAAATTACAAAAAAAAAAATCTCACAGTTTACATTTACTGTCAAAACGCACCCCCCTTGAAAAAAAAAAAGGTGGTGACGCCCCTGCAACTCACCCCCTCCCCCGAAAACATCCCCCGTCCCCGGATAAATACCACCAGGACAATTTTCGCAGGGCAATTACCCACCAGATAAATATCACCCGGTTGATTACTCCCTCTAAGGCTTTCCCACCAATCCTGATAGCCTACAACTATTACCTCTGGATATCAAACTTCTTACCCTCCAGGCCAATTCACCAGAAAAATTCCCCATCGGGCATCCCCCGAACCCACGGCCCACGACAACTACTCAGAGGCAGGCAGGGTTGAAATGTCATGGAGTACCCCATGAATATGTCTACTTATGGGCCCACATATTTTACCTTTATTTCATAACTTAATGAGTACATTACTGCATCTATTTTGAAAATTCTTATCACCGCCTCCAGATGTGTCCAGGAGAATTTCGATGCTATTTTCTGTTTATACCGTATTTAGTAGTCCGGCAGCCTAAAGCCATTTTTTTTTGGGCCGAAGTACTTTTTCTCTGATACAGTTTTTTTTTTTTTTCTCTGATGATTATTCATCTTTTGGGTCTTTTCAAAGGTATTCAGGTGGTTGTGGAGCTCTCACCCTTGGGCAATTTTGATTATTCAAAATGGCGTCCAACATGGCCGCCACACAGCCCTCAATATAGGAAAATGTATGTAATCATGTGTTTTAAATGCTACTATATCAACGTTTGGATTGGAGCATTTGTCCAAAGGTCCAATAACTTGAACAAGATATTTTTGACATTTTTGTTGCAAGACAGTTGCCACGGTAAACATTGAATTAGCTTAAAATCCCTAAAATGCACAATATAAATACAAAATGATATGGAATCGGGTTTGTGTGTGTGGTGAGGGACATGTTGACCAGAATGTTTGGCAGAAATTCGTAGAAACTATTTTACCTAAAGAACCTGAGTAGAAGGTTGCCATGGATACTTGCTCTTTGGCGGGTTGCAGACATGATATTTTACATACGAATGTATAGTCCTGGGATGTTTTAAGATGTATAAGTAACCTGTATATATAGGAAACTTATCAATCTGTAAAAGAAACTGACTACATCGTTGTCTTTCGAATTTGCCTTTTTCTTGGTGTTTATACATGTTACCATGAGAGTATCATTTGAAGAGATAATTGCCTACGATGTCTTGAAGCATCATAAAATTATATACATTAAAGAAAATCCTATGATATCAAGTAGAGGAGATGCAGGAGAGTTGAACCACTTTTTCCATTTTTGGATATGTTTCCTAATCAATTCTTGCTCACAACAAGTGTTTGTTACCAAATTGAAGAACAACTATAAACCTGTCTTGTATAGCTATGAAAATTTCTTCTACTCTTCTAGGAAATTGCCTAATAAAAAAAAGAACTTTCTTTAGAAAAATAAATGTCAACACTCATGCAGAGCAAGGAGAGTTAAGCCATAAGTTGGGCCACCTTTAGAAGACATGTGCTACTTGTTTGAGAGTTAAACCACGATGTCAAACCATAAAGATTAGATTACAAAATCGGCTTACAAGTAGCCAGTAGCCAGAAATAAATCTTAGCTTAACAAAATCGGTTTTATCCTAATTTCAAGCATAGAAAGATATGAAAATTTAAGAAGTTCAAACACTCATCATGCACTTTATTCTTAAACATCCCTTAATATAACAACCACTCATATCGGGGCTGGCGCTATGTTTTGTAAAAGTGAGGCGGCCCAGTTTATATTTCTGGTGCCACTTCTGGGTTTTACTGACAAGCAACAAAAAAAAAAAGAAAGAAAAAGGAGGGGGGAAGAGGGCTTAACTATTATTTTCTGATATTACTTCCGGGGGTAATAGGCTGAATCAGCTGACAAGAAAAAAAAAATGATGAGGGGCCTATCCCACTTTTCTTGTGCCTATTAAGTATACAAAAGTGTGGGGATCCTGGTGGTAAGACCCTATATATTCCTATGTATTATGCCCCCCCCCCCAAAAAAAAAAAAAAAAAAAAAAAGTTGAGGCGAGTCCTCACTCCTTGTTTGCGTCGGCTCTGTGTATTACAGTGAAAAGTAAAGTTTTGCGTAAAGATATTTTGCAATGGAACTTCTTCAAGTTTGAGGGAGAAAGGTTTGCGGTGACACCATGTGTACGTAGTCCTTAACCGCATCGTTGCTTGGCAGAAGAGACTAGAAAGAGGGGAATTGAAGAGAGAAGCGACATATGGGGATAGTAAGGAGGGCAAAAGTGAAGAGCGGGGGATAATAATGTGTCGGAAGTTGAAGTTGTACTATTAGTAGAGACGGTAGAAAAGGGAACAGAGAGAGTGGTAAGGAAGAACAGAGTGAGAATCAAGTAAGATATCTAAGATTCTTTAAGTTTGCTCATCCCCTCCCTATGTCTTCGATACTATAGTTCCTCGCATAATGAAGCAAAATAAAAATAAGCTACTCATCAGAACTGGAACCTGAATATTAAAAAACTTACATGACCTACTTTAGAAACCTACATGTACTACAGAAATGAAACAAGAAAAGTAAGTCATAATATGTTTTTTGTTTTTTGTTTTTTACAGAAAATTATAACAAACACATATTTTCTTTTTCAGAGTGTTTTTGCCTTATACACTTGTATAATATCAACTTCGGTTAAATTAATATGCATGACTCATGAATAAAAACTACAGGTAAGTATAGTGCGATAATTAACAGGAAATCATGAAACAAACTGGATTATTTCATTCTCAAGGACTGTAGTTTATTACGAACAATGTATGTATATATTGATGTCAATGTCATGAATTTGAAAGTTATTTCATTATAGCCTTCACCTTGTACCACATAGGAAGTCTCATTTTTTAGATGTTGTTTTCACATAACACTTAATGAACAATTTTTAAGGAAATTTATGCAGGCTGTAATATTGCAATGTATGTTCCAATATTTTGACAAAACCATGAAAATATTTCACATTGTATGATTTTATTTTTGTATTACAACTTGCAAACAAATGAAAACATGCACATCCCAGCTAACAGTCGGTTTATCCATCCAATAAGTATTACACAAAGATGTTAGTCTCTTGCCATCTAATTTTAATAGTGTCAAGCAATTTTGTTGCAATGTGTATGTATGCATGTTATGGGACTGTCCTTGAAAGTGACATTGAGCAGTTACCATGGCAACCAGGACATATCAACTTCATAATTATAACAGAGAGAGGTACTGGATTTGTGTAACCAATATAGGCATATGTGGAGTAAAGACCTGAAATATGGTATTTCACATTTTCACATCATTGCTATACTGCAATTCAATCCTTCGGCATTTGTTCACAATTAAATTCAAGTTTAGGTTGCTATGGCAACTCTAGATATAAATTAAGGCTAGATTAATGGTAACTTCATTAAGGCTTTCTTTGTAAGAGGTATGCAGGTAATTGATATTTCGTTGACGTCGCACAATTAACAGGCATTTTTGTGTATTTTGCTTACTTTGCTAACTTTTTTGAGGTTTGTTCCAATTATTTGATGGTTACCATGGCAACCAGATTCTGTTCGACTAAAGACATTGAACTAATATTACTGGCCGTTTAGATAAGTGTTCTAATTGAAGAACTAGTGTTTTAGTGACATTTTTCTGACTCCTGTATAGGCTTCATGGCGGCCATTTTGGACGCCACTTTGAATGATTAAAATTGCCCAATGGTGAGAGCTCCACACCCACTTGAATATCATTGTAGAGATCCCAAAGATGAATAATCAACAAATAGTATATATATATATATATATATATATATATATATATCAGAGAAAAAGTACTTAGCCCCCTCGGCTGCCGGACTATAGCATTCATTTCAGTATTGCCCTGCTGCATCATTTTGCAGTAACCACTACATTATAGGTAACACAGAACATTATTTCCATTTAAAATTACCCTTTTCTAAAATTAGGCCCCAAACAATCACCTCTCCTCCAATTAATTTGACACAAGAAAATTACCACTCCCATTTAGATTTTCTAACATCGTTTGTTATTTCAGTCGGAAAAAACTCATATTCTGTGAACAGCGAAAAATAACGGGTATCAACGAAGTCTTCGAAATCACAGTGATTAATTATTCGTTTCTTTGTAATGATCTCGGTATTCCCGAGCCGCTCAGAGCCGATAATACATTAACCATCTTTTCTTCTTTTTTTTTTTTGGTCTTGTCCCTTTGTTTACTTGCTTGTTTGCTTGTTTACTTTGCGGTCGTGCTGGTCATCCAAGGCTAACGCTCAGAGATCCCCATTTCTGCATTCTGTCTAGGAATGTAATCGTGAAAAGCTTGCTTGCTTCAAATATGATAATGATGATTATGTGAATAATGATGATATTAATAATGATGATAATGATAATAATAACAATAGTGAATAAATAAATACATAAATAAATACTAATAATGGTGCCTATACTTGCACAGGGCGCAGGTCTACTTTTTTCGATGGCGTTTCAAGAAATAAAAATGAATTTAAATATCATACATGTTCCAACAAGAAAACACAGAAGAAAATGACAAACAACAAACAACCACAGATACCAGATAAAGATTGCAATCGTTCCGAACATTACATATTGCAGTTATGGTCCTCATTGTGAGGGGAACAGATACGCTTTAAGTTTGGATTTCAACATTTTATAGATGGCAGTAATAGAGTAGGTATACGGGGAAAAGGGTATGAACCGAATGATGTACTACAATGTAATAAGTTTTTGTGACATCTTTTTTTTGTGTGTGTGGAATATTACACAATAGCGAATTCGAAAAACCCAACCGAGAAGAAGGCAAAGAATGATTAAGCATAACAGCCATGGGCGTAAATTCCCCCTGTAATGGAGGCGGGGGGGGGGATGGTCTGTACATAATTTTATTACATAAAAGAAATGTTACCACTTTATTGAATTTAATTGGGCACTATTCAGGGCCGCGCCACATTTTTGAAAGGTTTGGGGGGGGGGGGTCAAAATTACCTTTCAATGAAGAAGAAAGGAAATCAAAAGACAAGAGAAACAACAACAAAAAATTCTTCATACTGACAAGCAAAAACAAACAAACAAAAACAAGAACAAAAAGACTACATATTTTTGCTGCCACTTCCCTTCCACTTTATAATTCATGCAAAAGAATGGGACATTCGCTCCCTGTAAAGTGTGTGTGTGTGTGTCGGGGGGGGGGGGGGGTCACCAAGCTTCTCCCCCTCCAAAAAAACAAAAACAAAAAACAAAAGGGTGCGCCGGTCAGGTTATTGGCTTGTAACCGTGGTAATGGTGACTATCGCCGATCATCCCCCCCCCCCGTACGGATTTATGCCGTTGATATCAGCTGCAGATTTTGATCCAACAACAACAACATCAAAAAAGAGGAATCGTATATTTGAAACTTAAATAATCCAACTGATATCTAACATTCCGCTGAACTTGAGCTATATGACTTCGATATGAGATTTCGTGATCGACACATAAGTTACACATAAGTTACGGGCTGTTTTTGATGAAGTATACAAGTGCTAGAGACAGGACCGATATGGACATAACATTATTAATGATCGAATTTACTTAACATATGATTCTGAAAACCAACAACTGAACATTTATCATCATTCAGTTTAGGCCACATAAAAGAAGGCTCCATATTGTGTTAAAGATGTATATAATAATGATATACTATAGAACATGAATGTCTTTAAAATATCGGAGAACGTGGATACAGCTGCTAACGTCTTTCACGTTGAGTGAGATATTCAACCAGGATGTAAAGGCCCTAAAGTTATCCAGGGGATTTATTTTTCTGAGGGGAGGGGGGAGGGCAAGTAATGGGGGAGTGGGGTATTCCGGGTGGTAGTTATCCGGGGGTATAGTTATCCAGGGGGTAGTTATCCGGGGGTAATTATCCGGGGGTAGTTATGGGGGGGGGGGGGGGTAGTTATCCATGGGTAGTTATGGGGGGGGGGTAGTTATCCGGGGAGTAGTTATCCAGGGGGTAGTTATCCAGGGGTAGTAATCAGGGGGAATTTTCCAGGGGTAGCTGTCCGGGGGTAGTTATCTGGTGGTAGTTATCCGGGGGTTCCAAGAGGTAGATATCTGCGGGGGTAGTTATCTGGGGTAGTTATCCTAGGGGAAGTTATCCAGGGTAGTCATCCTGGGGGTGGTTATCCATGGGGTAGTTGTCCTAAGGGGGAATCGCCCAGAGGGGTGATTGCCCTAGGAGGATAGTTGTCCAGGAGTAGTTGTCCTAGGGGGGTAGTAAAACTGTTGTCCTAGAGGGTAATTGCCCTGGAGGGTAATTGCCCTATGGGGTTAGTTGTCCGACAGGTAGTTGCCCTAGGGGGAATTGTCCTGAGGGGATAATTATCCAAGTGGCAGTTATCCGGAGGGTAGTTTTCCAGGGGGTAGTGTTCCTAGACCCCAAATGTTAAAAACAACTTGTCACCTTGATTTCTTGTCCTAAACAAATTTCAACCACTCGTTGACTTGACTTGTCTTTTTGTCCGCAACAGTCGACTTTTCTGTTCCACTAACTAACCAATTTGTCTTCTTTTCCAAAACAAGTCGACTTGTCGTGTTTTGACAACTCGGCATTTTGTCTTCTTGTCAAAACAAGTCGACTTGTCGAGTTTCAACAACTCGTTTTCATGTCTTCTTGTCCAAAACAAGTCGACTTGCCGAGTTTCAACAACTTGTCATTTGACGTCTTGTCCCAAGCAAGTCGACATTCCGAGTTTCAACAACTCATTTTCATGTCTTTTTGTCCAAAATGAGTCGACTTGCTGAGTTTCAACAACTCGTTATCATGTATTTGTTTCCCAAACAAGTCGACTTCCCGAGTTTCAATAACTTGTCATCTTGACTTCTTGTCCCAAGCAAGTCGATTTGTCGAGTTTCAACAACTTGTCATCTTGACTTCTTGTCCCTAACGGGTCGACTTGCCAAGTTTCAACAACTTGTCATCTTGACTTCTTGTCCCAAGCAAGTCGACTTGCCGAGTTTCAACAACCTTGTCATCTTGACTTCTTGTCCCTAACGTACGGAAGCTTAAAAGTGCCAACCAGATGACGAGATAAGAAGACGAGAAGACAGGTAAATACCGAGAAGCCGAGTTATTGCAACTCGGCAAGTCGACTTGCTTGGATCAAGAAGACAAGATGACAAGTTGTTGAAACTCGGTAAGTCGACTCGTTTGGGACAAGAAGACATGATAACGAGTTGTTGAAACTCGGAAAGTCGACTTGCTTTGGACAAGAAGTCAAGATGACAAGTTGTTGAAACTCGGCAAGTCGACTCGTTTGGGACAAGAAGTCAAGATGACAAGTTGTTGAAACTCGGCAAGTCGACTCGTTTGGGACAAGAAGTCAAGATGACAAGTTGTTGAAACTCGGCAAGTCGACTCGTTTGGGACAAGAAGTCAAGATGACAAGTTGTTGAAACTCGGCAAGTCGACTCGTTTGGGACAAGAAGTCAAGATGACAAGTTGTTGAAACTCGGCAAGTCGACCGTTTGGGACAAGAAGACATGATAACGAGTTGTTGAAACTCGGAAAGTCGACTTGCTTTGGACAAGAAGTCAAGTTGACAAGTTGTTGAAACTCGGCAAGTCGACTCGTTTGGGACAAGAGTCAAGATGACAAGTTGTTCAAACTCGGCAAGTCGACTCGTTTGGGACAAGAAGTCAAGATGACAAGTTGTTGAAACTCGGCAAGTCGACTCGTTTGGGACAAGAAGTCAAGATGACAAGTTGTTGAAACTCGGCAAGTCGACTCGTTTGGGACAAGAAGTCAAGATGATAAGTTATTGAAACTCGGCAAGTCAACTCGTTGGGACAAGAAGTCCAGATGACAAGTTGTTGAAACTCGGCAAGTCGACTCGTTTGGGACAAGAAGTCAAGATGACAAGTTGTTGAAACTCGGCAAGTCGACTCGTTGGGACAAGAAGTCAAGATGACAAGTTGTTGAAACTCGGCAAGTCGACTCGTTTGGGACAAGAAGTCAAGATGACAAGTTGTTGAAACTCGGCAAGTCGACTCGTTTGGGACAAGAAGTCAAGATGACAAGTTGTTGAAACTCGGCAAGTCGACTCGTTTGGGACAAGAAGACATGATAACGAGTTGTTGAAACTCGGAAAGTCGACTTGCTTTGGACAAGAAGTCAAGATGGCAAGTTGTTGAAACTCGGCAAGTCGACTCGTTTGGGACAAGAAGTCAAGATGACAAGTTGTTGAAACTCGGCAAGTCGACTCGTTTGGAACAAGAAGACATGATAACGAGTTGTTGAAACTCGGAAAGTCGACTCGTTAGGGACAAGAAGTCAAGATGACAAGTTGTTGAAAATCGGCAAGTCCACTTGCTTGGGACAAGAAGTCAAGATGACAAGTTATTGAAACTCGGCAAGTCGACTCGTTTGGGACAAGAAGTCAAGATGACAAGTTGTTGAAACTCGGCAAGTCGACTTGTTTGTGCCAAGAAGATATGATAACGAGTTGTTGAAACTCGACAAATCGACTTGCTTGGGACAGAAGTCAAGACTACAAGTTATTGAAACTCGGCAAGTCGACTTGTTTGGGAAACAAATATATGATAACGAGTTGTTGAAACTCAGCAAGTCGACTCATTTTGGACAAAAAGACATGAAAATGAGTTGTTGAAACTCGGGAAGTCGATTTGTTTGGAAAAAGAAAACATGATAACGAGTTGTTGAAACTCGGAATGTCGACTTGCTTGGGACAAGACGTCAAATGACAAGTTGTTGAAACTCGGCAAGTCGACTTGTTTTGGACAAGAAGACATGAAAACGAGTTGTTGAAACTCGACAAGTCGACTTGTTTTGGACAAGAAGACAAAATGCTGAGTTGTCAAAACACGACAAGTCGACTTGTTTTGGAAAAGAAGACAAATTGGTTAGTTAGTGGAACAGAAAAGTCGACTTGTTGCGGACAAAAAGACAAGTCAAGTCAACGAGTGGTTGGAATTTGTTTAGGACAAGAAATCAAGGTGACAAGTTGTTTTTCGACATTTGGGGTCTAGGAACACTACCCCCTGGAAAACTAACCTCCGGATAACATGCCACTTGGATAATTATCCCTCAGGACAATTCCCCCCTAGGGCAACTACCTGTCGGACAACTAACCCCATAGGGCAATTACCCTCCAGGGCAATTACCCACTAGGACAACTACCCCCTAGGACAACTACCTCATGGACAACTATCCTCCTAGGGCAATCACCCCTCTGGACGATTCCCCCTTAGGACAACTACCCCATGGATAACCACCCCCAGGATGACTACCCTTGGATAACTTCCCCTTTAGGATAACTACCCCCAGATAACTACCCCCGCAGATATCTACCTCTTGGATAACTACGCCCGGATAACTACCACCAGAGAACTACCCCTGGACAATTCCCCCTGATTACTACCCCTGGATAACTACCCCCCCCCCCCCCATAACTACCCATGGATAACTACCCCCGGATAATTACCCCCGGATAACTACCCCCTGGATAACTATACCCCCGGATAACTACCACCCGGAATACCCCACTCCCCCATTACTTGCCCTCCCCCTCCCCTCAGAAAAAGAAATTCCCTGGATAAGTTTAGGGCCTTTACATCCTGGTTGAATATCTCACTCAACGTGAAAGACGTTAGCAGCTGTATCCACGTTCTCCGATATAAGACATTCATGTACTATAGTATATAATTATTATATACATCTTTAACACAATATGGAGCCTTCTTTTATGTGGCCTAAACTGAATGATGATAAATGTTCAGTTATTGGTTTTCAGAATCATATGTTAAGTAAATTCGATCATTAATGATGTTATGTCCATATCGGTCCTGTCTCTAGCATTTGTATACTTCATCAAAAACAGCCCGTAACTTATGTGTGATAGTCGATCACGTAATCTCATATCGAAGTCATATAGCTCAAGTCAGCGGAATGTTAGATATCAGTTGGGTTATTTAAGTTTCAAATATACGATTCCTCTTTTTTGATGTTGTTGTTGTTGGATCAAAATTTGCAGCTGATATCAACGGCATAAATCCGTACGGGGGGGGGGATGATCGGCGATAGTCACCATTACCACGGTTACAAGCCAATAACCTGACCGGCGCACCCTTTTGTTTTTTGTTTTTTTGTTTGTTTGTTTTTTTTTTGAGGGGGAGAAGCTTGGTGACCCCCCCCCCCGACACACACACACACACACACTTAACAGGGAGCGAATGTCCCATTCTTTTGCATGAATTATAAAGTGGAAGGGAAGTGGCAGCAAAAAATATGTAGTCTTTTTGTTCTTGTTTTTGTTTGTTTGCTTTTGCTTGTCAATATGAAGAATTTTTTGTTGTTGTTTCTCTTGTCTTTTGATTTCCTTTCTTCTTCATTAAAAGGTAATTCTGACCCCCCCCCCCCCAACCTTTGAAAAATATGGCGCGGCCCTGAATAGTGCCCAATTAAATTCAATAAACTGGTAACATTTCTTTTATGTAATAAAATTATGTACAGACCATTCCCCCCCCCCGCCTCCATTAAAGGGGGAATTTACGCCCATGGCTGTTATGCTTAATCATTCTTTGTCTTCTTCTCGGTTGGGTTTTTCGAATTCGCTATTGTGTAATTTTCCAAAAAAGAAAAGAAAAGATGTCACAAAAACTTATTACATTGTAGTACATCATTCGGTTCATACCCTTTTCCCCGTATACCTACTCTATTACTGTCATCTATAAAATGTTGAAATCCAAACTTAAAACGTATCTGTTCCCCTCACAATGAGGACCATAACTGCAATATGTAATGTTGGGAACGATTGCAATCTTTATCTGGTATCTGTGGTTGTTTGTTGCTTGTCATTTTCTTCTGTGTTTTCTTGTTTGAACATGTATGAATATTTAAATTCATTTTTATTTCTTGAAACGCCATCGAAAAAAGTAGACCTGCGCCCTGTGCAAGTATAGGCACCATTATTAGTATTTATTTATGTATTTATTCATTCATTATTATTATTATCATCATTATCATTATCATTATTAATATCATCATTATTCACATAATCATCATTATCATATGTGAAGCAAGCAAGCTTTTCACGATTACATTCCTGGACAGAATGCAGAAATGGGGATCTCTGAGCGTTAGCCTTGGATGACCAGCACGACCGCAAAGTAAGCAAGCAAACAAGCAAGTAAACAAAGGGACAAGACAAAAAAAAGATGGTTAATGTATTATCGGCTCCGAGCGGCTCGGGAATACCGAGATCATTACAAAGAAACGAATAATTAATCACTGTGATTTCGAAGACTTCGTTGATACCCGTTATTTTTCGCTGTTCACAGAATATGAGTTTTTTCCGACTGAAATAACAAACGATGTTAGAAAATTTAAATGGGGGTGGTAATTTTCTTGTGTCAAATTAATTGGAGGAGAGGTGATTTTTTGGGGCCTAATTCTAGAAAAGGGCAATTTTAATGGAAATAATGTTCTGTGTTACCTATAATGTAGTGGTTACTGCAAAATGATGCAGCAGGGCAATACTGAAATGAATGCTATGTGAGTCCGGCAGCCGACGGGGCTAAGTACTTTTCTCTGATATATATATATATATATATATATATATATATTCTTTGTTGATTATTCATCTTTGGGATCTCTACATGATATTCAAGTGGGTGTGGAGCTCTCACCATTGGGCAATTTTAACTATTCAAAGTGGCGTCCAAAATGGCCGCCATGAAGCCTATACAAGAGTCAGAAAAATGTCACTAAAACACTAGTACTTCAATTAGAACACTTATCTAAACGGCCAGTAATACTAGTACAATGTCTTTAGTCGAACAGAATCTGGTTGCCATGGTAACCATCAATAATTGGAACAAACCTCAAAAAGTTAGCAAAGTATGCAAAATACACAAAAATGCCTGTTATTTGTGCGACGTCAACGATATATCAATTACCTGCATACCTCTTACAAAGAAAGCCTTAATGAAGTTACCATTAATCTAGCCTTAATTCATATTTATAGTTGCCATAGCAACCTAAACTTGAATTTAATTGTGAATAAATGCCGAAGGATTGAATTGCAGTATAGCAATGATGTGAAAATGTGAAATGCCATATTTCAGGTCTTTACTCCACATATTCCTATATTGGTTACACAAATCCAGTACCTCTCTCTGTTATAATTATGAAGTTGATATGTCCTGGTTGCCATGGTAACTGCTCAATGTCACTTTCAAGGACAGTCCCATAACATGCATACATACACATTGCAAAAAAATTGCTTGACACTATTAAAATTAGATGGCAAGAGACTAACATCTTTGTGTAATACTTATTGGATGGATAAACCGACTGTTAGCTGGGATGTGCATGTTTTCATTTGTTTCCAAGTTGTAATACAAAAATAAAATCATACAATGTGAAATATTTTCATGGTTTTGTCAAATTATTGGAACATACATTACAATATTACAGCCTGCATATATTTCCTTAAAAATCGTTCATTAAGTGTTATGTGAAAACAACATTTCAAAAATGAGACTTCCTATGTGGTACAAGGTGAAGGCTATAATGAAATAACTTTTACATTCATGACATTGACATCAATACATACATTGTTCGTAATAAACTACAGTCCTTGAGAATGAAATAATCCAGTTTGTTTCATGATTTCCTGTTAATTATCTCACTATACTTACCTGTAGTTTTTATTCATGAGTCATGCATATTAATTTAACCGAAGTTGATATTATACAAGTGTATAAGGCAAAAACACTCTGAAAAAGAAAATATGTGTTTGTTATAATTTTCTGTAAAAAACAAAAAACAAAAAACATATTATGACTTACTTTTCTTGTTTCATTTCTGTAGTACATGTAGGTTTCTAAAGTAGGTCATGTAAGTTTTTTAATATTCAGGTTCCAGTTCTGGTGAGTAGCTTATTTTTACTTTGCTTCATTATGCGAGGAACTATAGTATCGAAGACATAGGGAGGGGATGAGCAAACTTAAGGAATCTTAGATATCTTACTTGATTCTCACTCCGTTCTTCCTTACCACTCTCTCTGTTCCCTTTTCTACCGTCTCCACTAATAGTACAACTTCAACTTCCGACACATTATTATCCCCCGCTCTTCACTTTTGCCCTCCTTACTATCCCCATATGTCGCTTCTCTCTTCAATTCCCCTCTTTCTAGTCTCTTCTGCCAAGCAACGATGCGGTTAAGGACTACGTACACATGGTGTCACCGCAAACCTTTCTCCCTCAAACTCCCTCAAAAGAAGTTCCATTGCAAAATATCGTTACGCAAAACTTTACTTTTCACTGTAATACACAGAGCCGACGCAAACAAGGAGTGAGGACTCGCCTCAACTTTTTTTTTTTTTTTTTTTTGGGGGGGGCATAATACATAGGAATATATAGAGTCTTACCACCAGGATCCCCACACTTTTGTATACTTAATAGGCACAAGAAAAGTGGGATAGGCCCCTCATCTTTTTTTTTTTTCTTGTCAGCTGATTCAGCCTATTACCCCCGGAAGTAATATCAGAAAATAATAGTTAAGCCCTCTTCCCCCTCCTTTTTCTTTCTTTTTTTTTTTTTTTTTTTTGCTTGTCAGTAAAACCCAAAAGTGGCACCAGAAATATAAACTGGGCCGCCTCACTTTTACAAAACATAGCGCCAGCCCCGATATGAGTGGTTCTTATATTAAGGGATGTTTAAGAATAAAGTGCAAGATGAGTGTTTGAACTTCTTAAATTTTCATATCTTTCTATGCTTGAAATCAGGATAAAACCGATTTTGTTAAGCTAAGATTTATTTCTGGCTACTGTCTACTTGTAAGCCGATTTTGTAATCTAATCTTTATGGTTTGACATCGTGGTTTAACTCTCAAACAAGTAGCACATGTCTTCTAAAGGTGGCCCAACTCATGGCTCAACTCTCCTTGCTCTGCATGAGTGTTGACATTTATTTTTCAAAAGAAAGTTCTTTTTTTTATTACGCAATTTCCTAGAAGAGTACCAGAAGAAATTTTCATAGCTACAAGACAGGTTTATAGTTGTTCTTCAATTTGGTAAGAAACACTTGTTGTGAGCAAGAATTGATTAGGAAACATATCCAAAAATGGAAAAAGTGGTTCAACTCTCCTGCATCTCCTCTACTTGATATCATAGGATTTTCTTTAATGTATATAATTTTATGATGCTTCAAGACATCGTAGGCAGTTATCTCTTCAGATGATACTCTCATGGTAACATGTATAACACCAAGAAAAAGGCAAATTCGGAAGACAACGATGTAGTCAGTTTCTTTTACAGATTGATAAGCTTCCTATATATATATGTATATATATATATATATATTAAAGGTTACTTATACATTTTGAAACATCCCAGGACTATACATTCGTATGTAAAATATCATGTCTGCAACCAGCCAAAGAGCAAGTATCCATGGCAACCTTCTACTCAGGTCCTTTAGGTAGAATAGTTTCTACGAATTTCTGCCAAACATTCTGGTCAACATGTCCCTCACCACACACACAAACCCGATTCCATATCATTTGGTATTTATATTGTGCATTTTAGGGATTTTAAGCTAATTCAATGTTTACCGTGGCAACTGTCCTGCAACAAAAAAATGTCAAAAATATCTTGTTCAAGTTATTGGACCTTTGGACAAATGCTCCAATCCAAACGTTGATATAGTAGCATATAAAACACATGATTACATACATTTTCCTATATTGAGGGCTGTGTGGCGGCCATGTTGGACGCCATTTTGAATAATCAAAATTGCCCAAGGGTGAGAGCTCCACAACCACCTGAATACCTTTGAAAAGACCCAAAAGATGAATAATCATCAGAGAAAAAAAAAACTGTATCAGAGAAAAAGTACTTCGGCCAAAAAAAAAAATGGCTTTAGGCTGCCGGACTACTAAATAAGGTTTAAACAGAAAATAGCATCGACATTCTCCTAGACACATCTGGAGGCGGTGATAAGAATTTTCAAAATAGATGCAGTAATGTACTCATTATTTTATGAAATAAAGGTAAAATATGTGGGCCCATAAGTAGACATATTCATCGGGTACTCCATGACATTTCATCCCTGCCTGCCTCTGAGTAGTTGTCGTGGGCCGTGGGTTCGGGGGATGCCCGATGGGGAATTGTTCTGGTGAATTGGCCTGGAGGGTAAGAAGTTTGATATCCAGAGGTAATAGTTGTAGGCTATCAGGATTGGTGGGAAAGCCTTAGAGGGAGTAATCAACCGGGTGATATTTATCTGGTGGTAATTGCCCTGCGAAAATTGTCCTGGTGGTATTTATCCGGGGACGGGGGATGTTTTCGGGGGAGGGGGTGAGTTGCAGGGGCGTCACCAGCTTTTTTTTTTTTTTTCAAGGGGGTGCGTTTTGACAGTAAATGTAAACTGTGAGATTTTTTTTTTATTTGATTTATTGGATCCTGTGTCATCAGGTACATTTACACATACTCTATATATGTACATACATGTGATTGTATACATACACGAATCTTTCGCTATGAAGGACTATACGGGGGTACATTATGTGACGGTGTGAGATCCTCGACGATGATCAATTTCGCTCCTTCAGTGCGGAGGGTGTGGGAGGGGGATACCCCCTCCCACGGTGGTAACTTTTTGTAAAAACAAGAGTGTAGAGCATAGTGAAAATGAAAATACTATGAAGGACTATTACGGGGATACATTATGTGACGATGTGAGATCCTCGGCAAGGGAGCGAAGCAACCAAGCGGGAGAGGGTGTAGGAGGGGGATACCCCTTCCACGGAAGGACTTTTTGTAAAAAGAAAAAAAAAAAGGAGAATTGCATAACAATTAAATGCGAGCGAGCGGAGCGAGCGAGCTTGAAAATTTTGATATTTTACAATCCCAAACTGCGGTTTGTAGCTATATTTTGTCGCTTTGGAAATGAAGGGGGGGGGGCGCACCGGGCGCAACTGCTGGCAATTACTGGCATCAGCATGAGGATAATGGCATAACGATTAAATGCGAGCAAGCGGAGCGAGAGAGCTTGAAAATTTTGACAAATTTACAGTCCAAAAACTTCCGTTTGTACCTATATTTCTTCGCTTTGAAAATTAAGGGGCGCGCACAGTGCGCAGCTGCTGGCAATTACTGGCAGTAACATCAGGAGAATGGCATAGCAATTAAATGCGAGCGAGCAGAACGAGTGAGCTTGAAAATTTTGACACAGTCAAAAAACTGCCGTTTGTATCAATATTTTTTCGTTTTCGAAACTAAGGGGGGCGCACCGGGTGCAACTGCTGGCAATTACTGGCAGCAACGTCAGGAGAACGGCACAACGATTAAATGCAAGCGAGAGAAGCGAGCGAGCTCGAAAATGTTGGCATTTCACAGTTTTAAAAAAAAATGCCGTTTTTAGCTACGCATCTTTTCGCTTTGAAAATTAAGAGGGGGCACCGGGCGCAATTGCTGGCAATTACTGGCAGTGACATCAGGAGAATGGCAAGGCGATTAAATGCGAGCGAGCTTGAAAATGTTGACATTTTACAGTCAAAAAAATTACCGTTTGTAGCTATGTTTTGTTCGCTTTGGAAATTAAGCAGGGCGCACCGGGCGCAACTGCAGGCAATTACTGGCAGCAACATCAAGAGAATAGGATAACGATTAAACGCGAGCTAGCGGAGCGAGCGACCTTGAAAAATGTGACAATTTACTGTCAAAAAAACTTCCCTTTCTTCGCTTTGGAAATTAAGGGGGCGCACAGGGCGCAACTGCTGGCAATTAATGGCAGCAACATCAGGAGAATGGCATAACGATTATATCGTCTGTATCACTTCAGTCAATCAATTTTCCTTACAACGTTTCTGATACCCCAAGGTTCCACAATTATGTTTTCTCAATTTACTTTGTTTTGATTATGCAACCTTATTCTATGTTACCAAAGGAAGTGAAATGTTTATATTCTTTTCGAAAAATGAAATAAAGTTTGAATTGAATTGAATTGATTAAAATGCGAGCGAGCTTGAAAATTTTGACATTTTACAGTCTAAAAACTGCCGTTTGTAGCTATCCTGTTCGCTTTAGAAATTAAGGGGGCGCACCGGGTGCAACTGCTGGCAATTTAATACTGGCAGCAACATCACGAGAATGGCAGAGCGATTAAATATGAGCAAGCGGAGCGAGTGAGAGTGAAAATTCTGACATTTTACAGTCCAAAAACTGCCGTTTTTAGCTATAAATATGTTGTTTTCGCTTTGGAAATTAAGGGGGGCGGTGCGCCACTGGTAGTCAAGGATGTCGGTTTAGTGTTCATGATTGGGGGAGGTATGACCAGCGAGGGGGCGTCGAAGTGACCAAGCGGGGGAAGGATGTCCAAAATCTGCACTTTAGAGCATCCCCTAATGTATTGTTTGTGTTTGTGTGTGTTGGGAAAGTTGGGAAATAGCCCGTCAAGTCTTATTTTTGGCAATGCAAGGCATTTTAATATAGACTATAGTATGTAAAGCAACAATCAGTGATCTAGCTTTGATATAACGAAGTGTAAGGTACAGAGATGTAATTCTACATCACATTGCGCAACATTACAGCGACTCTTTGCCGTTCGGATGTTCTGAGTACACTGCTCCATCCTGCCTATCATTCAGAATGCCAACCAGGAATCACGATGAATCACAATATTTTGTCGGCTCCGGGATTTTTGAACAATGTTTCACACTATTGATGCCTCTTTAATTATGGTTAAAAGAAATCTTAGAGAAAGAAAAATAATTTCTTGCTCACCCTTTCATGTCAATTTCAAAAGCAGTTTACTAACCCTTGAATTACCATTTTGATATATTTTTTTTTACCAGCCGATGGGGGTGCCCCCCCCCCCCACCCCACCCCAGTTACGCCACTGATTGGAGACCTATAACGGGGGAGGGGGTGGGCGGGGTATCTTCCTCCCATGCGATGGAGCTTTTGCTTTTTCTGAATTGATAATCCGTTGCACAATGAATGAAATATTACGTATACAGTACGGTCGATAGACAGTAAACACTGTATGTATAATGCATCAGTGCTGCCAGATCCGGGGTGCGATTGTTTTTGTTTTTGTTTTGTTTTTTGTTTTTTGTTTTTTGTTTTTTTTGTTTTTTTCCCCCTGGTGCAAAATGAAAATAAGAATTGAATAAGAAAAAAAAAAACCAATTATTTAGCGTCCGGCGTTGAGGTCGCTCGCAGACTGAAGCATTTTTTGTAATAAACAATATTTTTTTTTTTTAGGTTCTGAAGGGGGTGCGTTCGCACCCAGCGCATACCCCCCCCCCCCCCCCTGGTGACGCCCATGAGTTGCCCTATCGGGAATAGCCCTGGAGGTAAGTTGTTCGGGGCTAGCCCTGCGATTGCCCTGGAGGGTAACTGCGCTGGGAAAGTGGAAGATTGCAGTGGTAAATCCCTATAGGGTATCTATCGGGTAGTAGTTGTTATACCAGGGGTACTAATGCAGGAAGTACTGAGTAGTTATCCCGATTGTAGTGCAACATTCGTCATTTGTCGGTGTTAGACACTGTGTTGTCACGGAAACAGTATTTTAAGTAGAAAAAAAAATACCAGTGTTTTGCTCCATTGGTCAGGTTTATGCATTGAGATTTTGGTGAGGAAATCATTTCTAAATAAACTGAACATAAATCGTTCATCGTAGGGCAATGTGTTGCCGTTGGGTGGTACTATAATGACAAGTTTTTTTTTTTGTTTTTTTTTCTGAAAGAACATAAATCCAATTACCAGTTTTGCTGGATGAGCTAACACCATCGGGTCAGGGTGGGGCATCGGAAATATTCAGTGATTGTTTAAGTTGTATTTGTCTTTGAATTCACTGCTTTGTTGTTGCTGTTGTTGTGATGATGTTTTATTTGATAGTGCTATCTGGGGGTAGTCATCTGTGGGATAGTTATCCAAGAGTAGTTATCCCCGGGGTAATTATTTGGGGGTATAATCCCCCGGGGGTATAATCCAGATCCAAGGGGTAGTAATTATGGGGTAGTTTTCCAGGAGGTAGTGTTCCTAGACCCCAAATGTCGATAAACAACTTGTCACCTTGATTTCTTGTCCTAAACAAATTCCAACCACTCGTTGACTTGTCTTTTTGTCCGCAACAAGTCGACTTTTCTGTTCCACTAACTAACCAATTTGTTTTCTTTTCCAAAACAAGTCGACTTGTCGTGTTTTGACAACTCGGCATGTTGTCTTCTCGTCCAAAACAAGTCGACTTGCCGAGTTTCAACAACTTGTCATTTGACGTCTTGTCCCAAGCAAGTCGACATTCCGAGTTTCAACAACTCGTTATCATGTCTTCTTTTCCCAAACAAGTCGACTTCCCGAGTTTCAACAACTCATTTTCATGTCTTTTGTCCACAACGAGTCGACTTGCTGAGTTTCAACAACTCGTTATCATGTCTTTGTGTCCCAAACAAGTCGACTTGCCGAGTTTCAATAACTTGTCATCTTGACTTCTTGTCCCAAGCAAGTCGATTTGTCGAGTTTCAACAACTCGTTATCATATCTTCTTAGCACAAACAAGTCGACTTGCCGAGTTTCAACAACTTGTCATCTTGACTTCTTGTCCCTAACGAGTCGACTTGCCGAGTTTCAACAACTTGTCATCTTGACTTCTTGTCCCTAACGAGTCGACTTGCCGAGTTTCAACAACTTGTCATCTTGACTTCTTGTCCCAAGCAAGTCGACTTGCCGAGTTTCAACAACTTGTCATCTTGACTTCTTGTCCCAAGCAAGTCGACTTGCCGAGTTTCAACAACTTGTCATCTGGACTTCTTGTCCAAAGCAAGTCGACTTTCCGAGTTTCAACAACTCGTTATCATGTCCTCTTGTCCCAAACGAGTCGACTTGCCGAGTTCCAACAACTTGTCATCTTGACTTCTTGTCCAAAGCAAGTCGACTTGCCGAGTTTCACAACTCGTTATCATGTCTTTTTGTCCAAAACGAGTCGACTTGCCGAGTTTCAATTACTTGTCATCTTGACTTCTTGTCCCGAGCAAGTCGACTTGCTGAGTTTCAACAACTTGTCAACTTGACTTCTTGTCCCAAGCAAGTCGACTTTCCGAGTTTCAACAACTCGTTATCATGTCTTCTTGTTCCAAACGAGTCGACTTGCCGAGTTTCAACAACTTGTCATCTTGACTTCTTGTCCCAAACGAGTCGACTTGCCGAGTTTCAACAACTTGTCATCTTGACTTCTTGTCCAAAGCAAGTCGACTTTCCGAGTTTCAACAACTTGTCATCTTGACTTCTTGTCCCAAACGAGTCGACTTGCCGAGTTTCAACAACTTGTCATCTTGACTTCTTGTCCCAAACGAGTCGACTTGCCGAGTTTCAACAACTTGCCATCTTGACTTCTTGTCCAAAGCAAGTCGACTTTCCGAGTTTCAACAACTCGTTATCATGTCTTCTTGTCCCAAACGAGTCGACTTGCCGAGTTTCAACAACTTGTCATCTTGACTTCTTGTCCCAAGCAAGTCGACTTGCCGAGTTTCAACAACTTGTCATCTGGACTTCTTGTCCAAAGCAAGTCGACTTTCCGAGTTTCAACAACTCGTTATCATGTCCTCTTGTCCCAAACGAGTCGACTTGCCGAGTTCCAACAACTTGTCATCTTGACTTCTTGTCCAAAGCAAGTCGACTTGCCGAGTTTCACAACTCGTTATCATGTCTTTTTGTCCAAAACGAGTCGACTTGCCGAGTTTCAATTACTTGTCATCTTGACTTCTTGTCCCGAGCAAGTCGACTTGCTGAGTTTCAACAACTTGTCAACTTGACTTCTTGTCCCAAGCAAGTCGACTTTCCGAGTTTCAACAACTCGTTATCATGTCTTCTTGTTCCAAACGAGTCGACTTGCCGAGTTTCAACAACTTGTCATCTTGACTTCTTGTCCCAAACGAGTCGACTTGCCGAGTTTCAACAACTTGTCATCTTGACTTCTTGTCCAAAGCAAGTCGACTTTCCGAGTTTCAACAACTTGTCATCTTGACTTCTTGTCCCAAACGAGTCGACTTGCCGAGTTTCAACAACTTGTCATCTTGACTTCTTGTCCCAAACGAGTCGACTTGCCGAGTTTCAACAACTTGCCATCTTGACTTCTTGTCCAAAGCAAGTCGACTTTCCGAGTTTCAACAACTCGTTATCATGTCTTCTTGTCCCAAACGAGTCGACTTGCCGAGTTTCAACAACTTGTCATCTTGACTTCTTGTCCCAAACGAGTCGACTTGCCGAGTTTCAACAACTTGTCATCTTGACTTCTTGTCCCAAACGAGTCGACTTGCCGAGTTTCAACAACTTGTCATCTTGACTTCTTGTCCCAAACGAGTCGACTTGCCGAGTTTCAACAACTTGTCATCTTGTCTTCTTGATCCAAGCAAGTCGACTTGCCGAGTTGCAATAACTCGGCTTCTCGGTATTTAACCTGTCTTCTCGTCTTCTTATCTCGTCATCTGGTTGGCACTTTTAAGCTTCCGTATTGTTCCAAACGAGTCGACTTGCCGAGTTTCAATAACTTGTCATCTTGACTTCTTGTCCCAAGCAAGTCGACTTGCCGAGTTTCAACAACTTGTCATCTTGACTTCTTGTCCCAAACGAGTCGACTTGCCGAGTTTCAATAATTTGTCATCTTGACTTCTTGTCCCAAGCAAGTCGACTTTCCGAGTTTCAACAACTCGTTATCATGTCTTCTTGCTCCAAACGAGTCGACTTGCCGAGTTTCAATAACTTGTCATCTTGACTTCTTGTCCCTAACGAGTCGACTTGCCGAGTTTCAACAACTTGTCATCTTGACTTCTTGTCCCAAGCAAGTCGACTTGCCGAGTTTCAATAACTTGTCATCTTGACTTCTTGTCCCTAACGAGTCGACTTGCCGAGTTTCAACAACTTGTCATCTTGACTTCTTGTCCCAAGCAAGTCGACTTGCCGAGTTTCAATAACTTGTCATCTTGGCTTCTTGTCCAAAGCAAGTCGACTTTCCGAGTTTCAACAACTCGTTATCATGTCTTCTTGTCCCAAACGAGTCGACTTACCGAGTTTCAACAACTTGTCATCTTGTCTTCTTGATCCAAGCAAGTCGACTTGCCGAGTTGCAATAACTCGGCTTCTCGGTATTTAACCTGTCTTCTCGTCGTCTTATCTCGTCATCTGGTTGGCACTTTTAAACTTCCGTAGTCTTACTTGCTGGACGCGTTATACTTGCCAGTATACTGTGTGAACTTTGTACCAGTCGCGTGGGGGCTGACAACTCAGTGAAGGAATTCCTAATGGAATGGCTGAAATATCACAGAACTTCATTATCTTGGCTGCATACGGGACTGCGAAGTACCTGCGTGGGAATTTCCTGGGAAGTACTGCCGCTAAAGGTCTCCTACTGGCGTTCTGCGTGGACCTCTACGGGCATTCCCGCGACTCACCCGGAAAAAGTTTTGGTCATGCTCAAAACTTGGCTGCGGTTAAATCGGACTTGCGTGAGCACCTCCGGGCAACTACGTGCTAGATACTGTCAGGTGCGGACCAACTGCGGAGAACTCCGGGGAGTAAATTTGTTTCCCCGCAAGTCAAGCCGCGGAAGTTTCCCCGTACGGTATGACAAGGCATGAATGAAAATTGCAAACATTCTTGTTCGCCCGCTGAAAATCTTCTACGTGCTGGAAACTACCTCCTCGCCACAAGCCCGCGTAGCTTGCCCGGAATGGTGTGACACGGCCTTTAGAAAAGGCCGGGCTCGGCCGCGGCCGAGCAGAGGCCGAGACCACCTCCAGAGCGTGGCCAAATGCGAGGCCAATTTTTGCCTCGCATTTGGCCTTTTGCGCGTTTACACTGAAATGAAGGTGGACTCGGCCGCGGCTCGGCCGCGGCCGAGCCTCGCACTGTAAACGGGGTCTAAGTTCCTCTCATATATTTGAATGCTTTGGTAGTGAATTTGAATGCTCCGACGGTAAATTTGAATGCTCCGATAGTGAATTCGAATGAATGAATTTTTAATTTGATTACTGATTAAGTGCTGCGTGCGTGGAATGCGTAAAAGTGAATCCCTGAAATCGACGATTTTAAATGACAAAAGTGTGAAACTGACCGGGAAAACCTATATAACATGTTTCTGTTTGTGACCCTTGTCACGTAAGAATTCCGTGTTGTATTGATTTGATTGTGCGAGGCATATGTACGCGCGCGCATGCCACGGGCAGGTGTTTGGGGAAGAGAAGGAATAAAGTCTCTCTGACCGGTGACCTAAAACCTAAGTAAACATGCTGTTTCATTTTTGTGACAATTTTATGGCGACCCTGCCAGGACGAAAGTTTTAGGTCATTACTAAAATAGCACCGAATGTGGAATGAAGGTCCATGCTACTGTGTGTAGAGATGTTATGCACAAAGAGAGGCGGATGTGGGCAAAAAGAGTTATTTTGCGATTCGGTGTGGCAGGCTTCTCGCCACGGTTTCACATGTGCGAACTCACAGAATCACTACGCAGCGTTGGGGCGTAGGGTGTTTGCAACGCTCCGTCTGTTATTCTCTACACTGAGTGCGACTCGTTGTGGAGTCGGCAGTATGCGGGAGGCACTGTAGATTACGGTACACGTACTGAAGTGGTTGTGCGTTATGGTTGTGGGTATGTTTACATTACAGCAGTGGAGTACAGGGTTCGTACTAGGGCTGTCTGGTGATGAGTTTCATGCGTGAATGGGACATGGCATTTTGTGGAATAAACTTTGGTATGAGTTATCCCAGGCTGAATTATGCACATATAACGTGGTGTCTGTAGTATAGAATGTCTATCTACAGGGTGTACGTGAAGACAGTAAATGAAAACACATTTTAGAGCTGTAAGTTCTATGGTATTTGGGATTTTCCCAGGAGCTTTTCGGATTGTCTTGCCTACTAGCCAGTAGCCTCTTGGAATTGTAGAATGCCTAGATTCTATGTGTTTTCTAGTTTTAGAGACATGGTGAACGTGTCTTGACTAGAAGAAAGTACTGTACATTCATGTAAAGGTGTTCCGGTACTGTTGTTAAAGACCTAATAAAATGCGTGCAAAATGTTTTAATATGCAAATGAAATGTAAAATATATGTCATGATTATCAATGTAAATATGATGTCAGTGTCGTTCCGGTTTTTATCGCTTCTAGAAACTCCCCAAAATATCACATTTTTGGAGGACCTCGTTGCAGCTTTTGCGAAAAAGATAGTCACGTGACCAACACCCGTGAACCGATTGATGACGTATAGGCACGGAGTTGTGCTCAGTTAGCAGACACCGCTCAGCACAAGCACTTAGATTACTGGCTTGGTACACGCGCGTACACGTTAGCTAGCCCGGCCAGGTTCGGGCCCCGCGGGATGTGCGCTCCCGGTCGACCCACTGACTGTCGACATGTACGCAGTAGTACCACGTACAATATCACTAAAGTTAGCTTGCACAAATACCTTGTACCTCGAGCATAATGTCTTTCCCTATATGGGTAAACTTCGGCATTGATGATGATTATGATGGCTGCAGCTCTGACGATAGCGGAGAAGAAAAGGAGGCACATGAAGTTGAAGGGAAAGATAGGGAGGGAGAGGCATCCGATGAACCAGAACGTTAACGTGGAGCTGCACCTTACCGATATGAACCAGCTGCATCTCCCCCGCTAGCCATGCCAGTGCAAGAGCGTATGAACATGGCACCAAGTCCGAGAATAGACCTCACGGAAACGATCGCCCGGGAAATACAGAGTGGTATGTGTGGTATGCCCCCATATAGTTTAACGTTAGAAAGGATCTACTGTATTATACATGATTTACATTTTAAGTTGTAACTGTTTGTCTAGTAAGTACAAAGTAGTAGAAGAACAGACCCAGCTCGCTCACAAAGTGAGCCGCTACTCCGGCCGCCGCAAGCGGGAGCGTCCCGGCCGTGGCCTGACCCGTCGGCCGGCGCTAACAAGTTAAACTACTACTTAGTAGTAATCTAGTAGTAGTAGCAGTCTACTAGTACTACTACTAGTAGTAGTACTATTACCACTAGGTCTAGTAGACTAGTAAGTAGTAATAGCAGAATCTTTGATAGTAGTACAGAGGCTACACTCTAACCAGGTTAGAAAGATATGTTACAGGGTGGGTCTAACCAGTTTCCCATGGTCAGTTTATGCAATATTTGTTATCAGTAATTCAGATGCGCCATTTTCTAAGAAAAACGATACCAAGAATGATCGTCAATTTTGGTAGAGTAGTTTCTGTTTTATGCTACAAATCATACTGTGGAAGGAAGCCCCACAGTCGTGCTTATCTACCGATGAACGCCACGGTGGGGCTGAATTCACGAGTATTTAAACAGGCGAGTCGCCGTAGTATTAGTACACTACAGACACGCAGTGGTGGGGCCTATTTCACGAGTTTGCCGAAAATAATGGATATCCAAGCGTACCACAGTTGTAATCTGTATTATTGGCAGTATTAAATCCGATACAATTAATTAAATATTCTTTTGTCTAAAGGCTTAGCCAATGACAATAGTGCAGCGCAGCGCCTGCTATGCGCTCGCTAGCTCGCTCCCCCGTCAGCGCTAGCCGCCGGCCGGCTGTCGCTGCGCTGCGCTAGCATATGTGACCCTACACCTCAAAACAAACAAAAAGTCGCCGGACATGAATTTTTAGTTAAGACCAGATTCTGAAAGAGCAGACTTTAAGCTTTAAAATGATGTATAACTCAAATCAAATGGACTCTCCTAACCTATCTAAATATTGGAAAGAAAGCACAAACTCAGGAAAAGTGTGAACTGAGAAAAAAGGCTCTGAAGTACAATGTCTATTCAAGCGCTTAATCTTTACCAAACCGTGCTGGCTGTGCGATGAATGGGACAAAAACCAGGAAGTAAACCACCAGAGTTACAACAATGAAGGGATTATCAAATTAAACTGAAATTAAGCATGCCTCATTAACGCATTCTGTCCATAATAAGTGCCAATTTCAAAGCAGTAGCACTATTTTTTCAAAAGTTATCAGAGTTGAACGTGAAGAGTGTGGACAAGGTTTTTCAGAAATGAACTAGAAATGTCGCTTTGGCGACTGGTATGCCTCCGCCATAATGCATGATTTTCCCAATAGGTCTAGATAGTACATGTGGACAATGTGTGATTACATTTTCACAAAATTGGCAAAATATTGAAATGACAAGTTTGTCACAAATGTGTTGAATGTTCACCTTCCTTGACCTAGGTTTAATTGGATGAATAGGAGAGCATGTATCTAGGGATTTAAGGACTTTAACTCGACTTTGACTCATTCATACATTTAGGCATTGAGTAATTTTCAAGGTACAGGTGTGGAGAAAAAGTGCAATTTCCGAATTGAATAGTAAATTGTTACCATTTTCATCTGGCCCTTGACCTTAAAATTCATAAGATAATCACTTTCAGGTAGAACATGCATAATATGTACTAAGTTTCAAGATAACTTGAGCCACTTCCGAGATATGGAGGAAAAAGTTAGTTCAGCACTTTCACTTGATCTTTGACCTTTTGACCTTTGAGGCAAAAAAAGAAGAAAAAAAACTTTCCAGAGAATTTCGATTAGGTTACACATGTATGCATACACCAAGTATAAAAAAAAAAAATAAAATAACCCCGCTGGCATTGCATGATAGAAGGGAAATAGTAAAATTTTGAAGTGTTGCACTTGACCTTTGACCCCATGAACCCTACATTCTCTAGATAATCACTTCCAGTCAGTATATGTACATACTATGTTCCATGAAGATACCTTGAACAATTTTCCAAGGTATGGAGAAAAAAAAAAGAAGTTTTAATATTTTTACTTGACCCTTTGACCTTTGACCTCATGACCCAAACTTTCACCAGAGAATCTTAATTGGGTAATACATGTATACACTAAGTTTCAAGAACATATCTTCAGGCATTCAATAGATATGGTGGAAATGGTGAAATTTTATGTATTTGACCCTGACCTTTTGACCTTTGACCTCATGACCCAAACTTTCACCAGAGAATCTTAATTGGGTAATACATGTATACACTAAGTTTCAAGAAAATATCTTCAGGCTTTCAATAGATATGGTGGAAATAGTGAAATTTTATGTATTTGACCTAGACCTCTTGACCTTTGACCTTGAGCATGTGCACCCCCCCCCCCAAAAAAAAAAAAAAAAAGGTGGGGTTATGTATGCCACCATGTGCCTCCCACCCCCACCCGCTGAAAAACAAAAAATATGCTGAATAAAAAAATAATCACAGTAGCAGTTCAGGGTGCCCCCTACAAAATTGCGAGGCCCCCAGTGCCCCCTACTGGAGAAATCCTAGCTATGCCACTGATTCCCGCCCCCGGGGTTACTCAGTATCTCCAAGTCGCGTTCACCACTCGATCACTCAGAGCTAATTACATGGTAGCTGCGTAGCTGCACTTGAATGTCCGCGATGAACAATCAGCGCTCAGCGTATGAAAATTGATACACTACAGAGGAGATAATTATTTAGCTTTAATTTGCTTTACAAAATAGCAATTATATTGCGTAACGCGTGGTTTTGTGAATGAGATTATCAAATTATCACTCAAATCGTTGATTTTCATCGCGTGTACGTCTTGCAAAGGAGCAAATCCGGCGTTGCAACCCCGGTTGTCAACGCAACGGTACATTGCTAATACACAAGCGATTCGCACTGTACTGAAGTTTTGCCACTCTTAGTAATGGCGGATCGTGCTCCATGCGATCACAGAGCCTTAACGTGCGCGCGTATGACGAGTCCGCACTCTAGTACGTATAATAGAGCTCTATGGTTTTCACTAATAACACCGTATCGGTGTTAGTTGTCTACCAGAGAAGATCACGTGTTCGCAGTCCGATGATCTCATTGGTTACACATGCCAATGCCTGAAATTTGTTGCTGTGGCGCGGAGTCGTCAACGTCTGTCATCGCGATAGTCAGGTTTTCGATGTCGTCTGGGGCTAAAAATGACATTGAATCTATGATGGTGACTTTGCTAAGTCTGTCAGCAGGGATAAGTATCTTTTAAGGTAATTATTTCCTGTACCAGTTATTTTCTACCATAAACGATGTGCATGATTTTCACGGATTTCATCGCATATTATAGACAACTTTGTCTTTGCACGCACATAATACTATAGTATACTGTGTAGCGCAGCATAGCCTATAGTGTTTGCCATACATAATAGGCCATAACACCAACGCGCTGCAGCGGTGCATTGAGTCCGAATTTCGCTGAGGGTTCCTTTGTCCAATAATCGCATTTTAAAAATATCATCAAATTTGAGATATAAAAGGTTCCGTGGCATTTTGTATTGTTATTGATGTAGTTTTCTTACCTCTGAGGCTCTGGTGCGGATCTTTGTTAGCGCGCAAATCATTTGTAACCAATGAACCCGACCCGTTATTGGCGTTACGGTAAACTGACGTGCACGAAGACGAAGTTCGAACAATGTTTGTGTGTACATGTTCGTAGGTTTATACATGTTCGTAGGTATACTGGTAGGCCCCTAGGCCTACTATGTTTTTTGTAGGGCCTACTGTAACTGTTCTAGGTCCAAACCGTTAGGTTCAAATTAGTACTAGGTACTAGTAGCAAATATCGCTCTAAAAAGAGCGTAAATACCCGATTCGGGGCTGGGTGGGGGGTTCTCCCGACCCGATTTTTGTTTACCACTAACAGGTTACGTGATGTTTTCAGTAGCTACACGTAGGAACGTTGGGGCCTATAGGACGCTAGTGTTTGCGCGTGGATCTTACGTTAGAATCTACTAATGTAACTAGTTTCTAATATGAGTACTACTAGTACTTGTATTGAGTTTGCTAACCGCTTACAAAGTTACATTATACATATAAGAATAATATGCTCTTATAAAGTTGATGACGTACATGCATGTAAAACCTGTATTTCCACCGAGTCCATGTTAAGACAGTGCACTAGATCTAAGGTGCGAGTTCAAGGGTAGCGAGAAACAGAATCACAGCCCCTAGTAATAACTGGCAGTTGTTCTCTGTCTGAGAACTGATCCTAAATTTCACAAATGAGTCAAAATGGAATACCGGTACATGTATCATCACTTTTTTCATGATTCAGGTGAGGGAATAATACGTCTACTTTGATGGTAGTATTTGTTGAAATAATCTCTTGGAAAAAAAAAAAAAAACCCTTCTGGAATATGCCTCTTCCCCATACTTTTGTTATTGCCACACTTAATGATATTGGCAATAGTACACTTGAGAATCTTGAAAATGACAGAATTGCAAAAAGACCTTTTATTATCTATCTAAAAAACCTTGAAAATGAGAGTAGATCAATTGCAAAATGGCATTTGATTTTTGGATTTCTCCTCAAATAATATTTGCATAAATCGTCGGTGTTTTCACGAACCGACGCTATTTCGATTTTGGTCAAAATTTTCGAAATCGAGATATTGGTACCAAATGAAAGTGCTTCCAAAACTCTACCAAATCCCCAAATTTTAGATCACAAAATTAATTATTCTTAATTTTATCAAAGAAAGAAAAAAAAACGACGGTACTCGAAATATCGAGAAATTGAGAAAAAGGGGTTTCACGAACCGACGCAGGAAAGATACGCCGGTTCGTGAAACCCGAATTGCTAGGGTGAAGAGCAATGCGGGTTTCACGAACCGTCGCGGTTGCATTATTTTGAGCTTTGTTCAACATACTGGCCTAGAATTAGGTTTTGGCCCTAATCCAGATCTCAGAGTGAGAACCAAACCTTCTGAAAGATGAATGACGGCCTAAGCCAGCCCAAGTGAAGTGAATGGTAAGCTATAATCCTATTAAAATCATGCTCAAAATAACAGTTTTAGTTGGACTACTATAACCATTAATTGCGGTAGAGTGTAGTCCCATGTATTCAATCGCGTGATGCTTATGAAGCCTAGTCTGTAAACGCCATCCAATTTCAAATTAGATCCCAAATCATATCAGGCCTATTTATAGTTTCTTTTCAACTTATGTCGTTACTTCTGAGACTACTGAGTACTGTTTTCTTTTCAACTTATGTCGTTACTTCTGAGACTACTGAGTACTGTAGTCGTAACGTCTGTGTGCAAGACATGCAAGATGTCAAAGTCTCGAAGACACTCATGGCTAAGCCTTGACTTGAGTTGAAAATGAAATCATGAGATTGACAAAGTAACGTTAGGCCTACTAAACTAAAAAAAAAAAAAGAGTAAAAAGTCTTAAAGTAAAACTCAAAGAAAGAGTAAAGAATAAAGGTAGACATGTTAGACTTTAACTTTCAAGTCTAACTATTAAGTCTAAGTTAAGACTTTACTTGTAATACCAGTTACTAAAACTAAGATCAGCTGAAGTCTAAGACTAAGTCAAATTAACACAGAGTCTATCGTAGTCTAGCTCTAGATCTACATCTAGACTAGTGGTAATAGTAGGTAGAGTCCACCCATTTTTCCCCCAATTTTTACTGGTCCATTCCTGAAAAAGTTACTGGTCAGTGTCCAACAGTGATTTTTCCTGGTCAGGGACCGTCGGACCAGTGCCAGTGTGCAGCGTTGGTGTAGATGTCATCTATGACAGTATGTGGTCTAGTGATACTACCTAAACACTACGAGTACTCTACAGGTTAGGTGGCTTTCCTGTACAGTGCAGTGTTATAGTATACTTGTGAATTCAGCCCTAGTACCGTACTGTGTGTAGATATGTGACATTATGTCTAACGTTAGTTCGAGTGGAGTACCTTTGAAGCACAGCGGTGGGGCTTTTTTTCCCTAAAACCCAACCAAATGGCGTTTACATATTTACGCGTGATTGATAGTGATACAGTAGCGCTGTAGATTTCCACAGCAGCCATACATAATCTTTTGTCCTTTCTTCTTTCCTTTTTTCCGTTTGTTCTTTCACCCTTTTTATTCTTGGGATCGAAGGACTTCTAAGAAATGTCCCTCGACTGATTTAACCAACCAGGACTCTTGAGTCCTGGTAAACCTAACCTAACCGAGTAACCGTTAACGTTTGTTAGGCCTAACATAACAGTAACACTGACTTAGCCCTGTGTTGACTTTGTCTTTGGCCGACTTACTGAGATGGCGAGTCTAAAGCTCTTTAACTTTAGTCTAAACGTAGTCGTTAGATCTGTCAGTGTCAGTGTCACCGGTTATTGTATATGGTGCCATCTCTAATGTACGTTAACAAGTCGATGTTAGTTATCTATGTCAACTTACTGATTCAGTAATAGTGGTACTGTCATTCTGTTGGATATCGCCGCAATATCATCCGTGACGTGTTAATTTCGTGTCACAAAGACAAAAGTTGCCAAGATCTAATAGTATTAGATGTCTAGATCTAGATGTAGTCTAGATCTAAGTAATATAAATTCTGTGTAACTTAAAAGTGAAAGGTCTAGACTTCACTTAGTCTATAATTAGACCAGACATTCATGAGACAAAGGTCTATTTAGTAGATCTATTCTTATTCTATTTTAATGTCAATTCCTACTAACTCGCCACGTGTTATTCCTAAGGCCAAGGACTTCCGGGTTAGTGATTTTTTTTTTCTCATAAAATATTAATACCAAACAGCAGACGTGTTTCATTTGCATTCTTGCACAAACTTCATGAAAATATGTGCAGTATCAAAGAAATATGATGCATATGACAATGCCAGTGTTTTATAGGTGAATGGTTAATACCTTTAAAAGCTGAATGATAATGTAGAGTCTAGGTCTAATTAAGATGTTACAGTCTCTGATAAGAAACAGGTTTGATTGTCATAGACTGTTTCCCAAATGCAGGTACATGTAGTAATATTCAGCTATTTCAATGCAATGCCTTGTTTACAAGTACATGTAGATTTATATTCATGTGAATGATAATTCAATTTCTACATGAGACTTACTAAGTGCTAAACATAATATCTTGCATCAGTAAAATGTGTAAATGACGAGACAATTTGAATATGCATCAAAGACGAACAGCAGCATTTTTTGACATTCTTTGATCCTGCATAGGCCTACCATTTTGTTTTATGTTTAATATAAATAGAGCAAAATAATTTCAACTTCAGTTTTGTTGGCTGATTTTTTTTTTCTTCTCAAAATTAAAGTTGTACCTTGTACCATGATGTTTGATTTTAATCAAAAGTTCTTAATTTCTTTCTTTTCTTTCAGATGACTGGTGCCATGTAGTAGCGAAGAACTGGACTGTCTCAGAAAAGAAAAGGAAAAGTACAAGGTCGTGTACATCATCAACGGATGTGAATACAATGGTAATGTAGAGTCTAGGTCTAATTAAGATGTTAAAGTCTCTGATAATAACCAAGTTTGATTGTCGTAGACTGTTTCCCAAATGCAGTTAGTAATATTCAGCTTTTTCAAAGCAATGTCTTGTTTTCAAGGATATGAAGATTTATTCATGTGAATAATAATTTAATTTCTACATGAGACTTACTAAGTGCTAGACATAAGATCTTGCATCATTAAAATATGTAAAAGGCGAGACAATTTGAATATGCATCAAAGACGAACAGCAGTATTTTTTTTGACATTCTTTGATCCTGTATACCATTTTGATTTATGTTTAATATAAATAGAGCAAAATGATTACAACTACAGTTTAGTTGGCTGATTTCTTTTTCTCAAAATGAAAGTAGTATCTTGTATCATGATGTTTGATTTTAATCGAAAGTTCTTAATTTCTGTCTTTTCTTTCAGATGACTGATGCCATGCAGTAGCGAAGAGCTGGACTGTTTCAGAGAAGAAAAAAAAAGTACAGCATCGTGCTGATCATCAAGGAATGTGAATACAATGGCTTAGGAAAGAGGACAATCTACAGATAGGATAGAAGGGAGAAATTGGGATGAAGGGCGACAACATAAGGACGGTATATCTACAGTGAAATGTGATTGTAAAGTGGAAACATGAAACTAGATTCTAAGATTGAAGGTGAAAACAATGCATTCCATTCTGTGATGTCGTAATTACAATTTTGCACACTTTAATAACACTACAGAGAGACATTTATATCAAGGAAAGCTTCATGTGGATATGGAATGTTAGATTTTTTAAAGTGTTCATTGGTATGTATTTCATGATAATAAATCTTGAAGGTTTTGTGTGGTAATCATAACCTTGTGATAAATCTTGATAGATTTCTAAGTGCACATTGGCAATATTAGATGATGCTGTAATCAGATTAAGTTCTATTCTCCTTTATTCTTTTATTTATTATTTTGTTGTCTTCAACCCACTCTTAATGTGTCACGTATGATTCTTATAAACATGGGAACAAGCACTCCATGTAACTGATAGGACTTATAACAAATTGACATAATTATTCAACCATCACCAGACAGTTCTGTTATAAGATGTTCTTTATTTAACTAAAACTGTAAATTATGATACGTGTATGTTCCCATGCAAACTCACAACAAAATACAGAAATATGATTTCTTATAATAATAATTCATTATGTCTCTAAATTTACAATTAAAGCAAGTGATTGCAAAAAGGATGTCAAACATTGTATATTAAAATAATAGATTATTGATTTGTCTCCATCCGTAGTAACACATAAAACCGCAGTGTGCAGTTTGTAGGCTGCTGTGAAAAAAAAAAAAAAAATCACAGGCAGCCCAAGCGGGATTCGAACCCACGACCTCTGGATTACTATACCAGCGTCATAACCACTAGACCACCGGAGTGCCCTGGCACTACCTTTACACATGAATAATTAAATATAGAAGGGCTTGGGAGCGCTTCGAAGCTTACTGCTCTTATCAAATATGTACATGTCATTTGCAACTCAACTAAAGATGATTAAACACACTGAAATTCTTGCTTTAAATGATATTCATAATCTGTTTTTTTCTTTTTCTTTAATAGCTTGGGATGGACACTTTATACACTGTATCGGTCTACATTTCGCCTACAATATAGAATTCTTTACTTCGAGACGTTTCTTAAAAAAAAAATAAGAGTCCTTTAAAGGTGCTGTAAAACAGTGATGTTTGTTTGCTTGTTTGTTTTTTGGTGGGGGGGGGGGGGGGAGGGGAGTCAAATTAGCCTTGGCCACTCTCCACCGTCCTTTTTTTTTTTCCTTTAGCTGCATTTTTTTTTAGTCATCACATGAAAATTCGTCTGCATCCACCCCGTAGTTTTGCTGATGACCTTTCTTTTTAATTATTTTAGCCACACATTTTGGCCGAATTTCCCCACCCCTCTTGTGAATTTGCTAGTACATGTACTAAGACACATTCTCAGAATGTGTTTATAGTACTGGTGGATTAAGGATTCACAGGGAGGGGGGGGGGGGTCGGCCAAAATTTCTCTTTTCTCATATGTAACAAGCCTACGGGGCGAAAGGCTGATATTATGGGCTTTCTACACATATTTTTAGATGCTAATTATTGGTTAACAGGAGCACGATCATTTATGTTGTGATTAATTTGTTTCCTTATACATGTATATGTATGACTTCCATTAGAGACTTAATTGGCTTGGCACTCCTTACATCGACCTATTTTAGACACCCATATCCTTCTCTCTTGCTTTTTCTCTACTGTCCTGTGAATAGTGTAACTACATGTACATGCAGTACATCTTCTCTGTTGTATGATATACATCAAGTTTTTATCTGAGCATATGGGTGTTGCAGCACTCTCAAGCTTCATGCATATGCAGCAACATCTTTTTGTGGTCATATACATAGTTATGCTTGATATGTTAATTTGAGAATGTTGTTTTTTCTCTGGTATAATATGTTCCGTCCGCACTCTATAGATGTAAATGTACGATGTAAGATTTGGTGTGCATGTTCGAACTGTGTTCCTCTTTTTGTGAACACACAAGAACTGATATAATAATGAACTTGAATTACACATATTCTTGAATCTTGATTCCATCTCCATTTGCCATTAGATATTTATTGATTTATGGAGCTCTTCCACAATTGTTATCCTTCCCATTGTCATTACTCATCTCTGAATGATTCGAATTTGATATTTTATGGAGGACCTATGTTTCTTCGATTACATAATGTACCTCTTCAATATATTGCTGCAAAAGGCATAATAAAACATGACCATTATTATACATTTAAAATGAAGCTTGAAATTCTGATAGTGTTGATATTTTTGTATTTCTAGGAGTTTATCAGTTTCGAAGAATGCATGCAGGATGAGTTTTATGTTTTCATATCAAGTGCAGCTATCATAGAATCTGTTGAGCAGGATAGAGAAAGATGGAAAATGAGGAATTATGAGTGAATTCGCATGCGAGCCAAATGACAATAATGACACAGATAGAAATTGTGACAAAGTAAAAGTCACAAATAACAGAGTGCATGAGTATGAAAGATGAGTAAATGCAAGTAAATATTACTGACTGGCACGTCTTTTTCCCAATTTTTAGCGGTATCCTTCATCTTAGAACAAACATTCATATTATTATGAAAGAAGTGAACTGAATTTGAATCAAAAATAATGTGAAAAAATAAAAAAGTCAGTTAAAAAAGTAAAAAAAAAAAAACAGTAAAAAGTAAAAAATATGAAACACAGTATACCGAGTACATGTATTACCAAATGATAGATGTCCACATGCAAACGTGTTAAATAATATATCCACAAAAATGGGGGCAAAGAAATCTTTGGAACGATCAACGACGGCTCTAATAACAATACTAAATGAAGATGAAAACAATGACAACACGCTTTTTAGAACAATTAAGAGAAACTGGCTTGTATTATCATCTTAATTTTCACTAAATGTATTGTAAACATCACAACAATCATTACATGACATTTAATTTCAATTAATAAGGTTATTGTTGATAAGCAGGTATAGCCCTAATAGTATTTGTGTGTAAACACATACGAAAATGAAATAGCGACGGTTCGTAGATACACGCGTATTGCACGTTACCTATTGTGCAGGCCCTACAGCGCGGGTCTCACGAACCGGCGTAATACAACTTACGTCGGTTCGTGGGACCCGCGCTTAAGTACATAACCTATGGTGCGCGCAAGAAACGATGGATTTACGAACCGACGCAGTGAGTTTGAAGACAGAAATATCGTAAATTTCTTGGATTCACACTAAAATTACACTATGGATAGGAAGAACAACTTCCACTCTCATCACCCTGTCAAAATTTTCACACATAAGACAGGAAAAGTCATTGAAAACGTTGTCTAAAACTTGTGAGATCTTTAAACGCGATTTTCTCAGAATTGCATTTTCGCTCAAAAACGAAATAGCGTCGGTTAGTGAAAACGCCGACGAAATGTACACTGCATAAAGATGATGAAGACCTGGAAGCAGGATATTATTGCCCCCCCCCCCCTGCTGGCTAATTAAAACGAACTTGAAATTATGAGCATATCTCAAGTAGGTATATATAATAGAATCACCAACTGAATTAATCTGAAGCCACCTGAACAAAACCCTTTGTTTTCTGCAGTTCTCATCAAGTCTTTCATACACACAAAATAAATATGTTTCATGCACTTGTATACAGTAAATACACTAGTGCAGTTATGTGGATGTTCAGTACTTTGAATCCTAAGCCAGTGCATCACACCTTGCGCACCAGTTTGACAGTTTGCGGACTTGTAGCCACTTGATAATTATGTATGTTCATGGTCCTTACACTTGCAGGTTGAACAGTACTTCTCACTCCTTCTCCCAGGCAACGATGCCAAGCTTTTTTGAGCAGTGGCCAGTTTTTGGTGGAAGGTCTTGTCAAGTTAGCAAGAGGAAAGCCTTCAGAAACCACAGTCAAGCTGTTGAGTTTTCTGGGAGAACACATGCGGAAAACTGATGTGGATTCATGAGACTTGGAGCAATTAAATAGTGTACCACCAGACCTGGTAGCAGTCAGGGTATGCACAATACTATAGGTTTTGAAAGCCCCTTTTTAATGTTCTAGATGTCTATCCATCCAATATCGTTTCTTGTGTATCATGCCGCAAGTTGAAAACAATCATCTGTGAATGAAACTTGGTAAGGCTATGTAAATCCAGGGGGCGTTCCACAAAACTTGTCATTGGTGACAACTGTTATAAGTAGCTGAAATCTTTGCATCTGACAATACATTTTATCAAACATTTCCCTGGAATCGATGAGGGTCATGAGGTCAATAATCAAGGGTCAGGAGCCCTTCATTATGAAAAATAAAATGCAAGGAAATATCTTGTAATTTTGATTTTTCAAAGGCAGATGAATGGAATTCACCAAACTCACTTGTAATATAAAAGTTCACAGTCACAAATCAATATGTAATGTAATTTTGTTATTTTGGAGATGCTGATGAAATAAAGAAGAGTTTTTTTTTCTTGTTTTTTTTTTTTATAGAAGCCACACAACAACCCATGGGTTCATCCTACATGAAGGATCATATGTTTTACTTTAAATGCTCCCTGATTATGCAGTGCAATTCACTGATAATTTCTGTTGATACCTGGATACTTTGTTAATGAGTCGTAGAATATATTGTACATAACATGCATTTCTTACAACACAGCATAGAATGTAAGTAACCTGCAAATCCTTCCTGTACTCTATCTGCTTCCACCTGTGAACCAGGGCGCAAGGATTGTGCAAGATTTCTGTGGCTTTGGCTATAGACTACCTTATCCGATTTCAAAAGGTAAGTCTACATGACTATAAGGTTTGTTCAAATATGATGCGACAAACCCCCTGACATTTTTTAGTGTTCAGATATGGTGCGCCGAACCACGCCACTTTCATTATGTTAATGAATGCACATGACTCAAAAAAAAAAAGATAAGATAAAGATATTAAACTCATGACATCGTATCTTCACTTACTTTTAAGCTTGATTGCACCATAACTTCTTGCCTCAGTGTTTTTGTTTTGTTTTGTTGCGTTTTGATCTGTTTATTTTTTTTTGTTTTTTACCATCTCATATCGCATTGATTTGTGCACTAAAATGTTGCCGGAGTTTGTCTCATCATATCTGAACAAGCCTTTATGAGTCATTTTGGACAGGCAATTAGAACACACAGTACTTTGGTATTCTGAAAATGAAATTGATTTTTACGAGTTTAATTGATTTTGCATTTTCTACTTTCTATGATCTGTTTTTGTATTAGAAAAGAAATTAGAGGTCAAGGGAAATTTTCTGGGGTTTTTTTTGTGTTGTTGGACTATGTAATTTATTAAGATCACGTGCTTTTCAATGTTTCACAGGTAAACTATTTTTTTTTGGATGTTGTGAATATTTTTGCGCACTTGCCTTTGTCAGGGTTATGTCCTGATGTCGACGAGAACTTTACTCGTGAATGCTTCAAAGTCGATCCTTGAACTTTAAAGATTGTCTTCCCCATATGTAGGCTAAAATTTTGAAGTTGCTTTTTGATGAGTCACGAGTAAGAGAAAAGTGATAAATTTCAAAGCTTCTTTAAGAAAAAATAGGTATAAGTGAGTTTTAATTGTGAAATTATAGTGATCTTCAAGTAAAATGGAAAAAGATCCATTTATTATCCTCTGCCAAGAAGTGGTGCCTGAATTGTTATGGTTTTGAGTAGTCCATCCCTCCGTGTGTGTGATAGCTTGAAATCTGTTAAAATAATCATAAATGTGAATAAAATGTGGTAAGCCTATGTATGACTGAGTCTATCAAATTGCATTTTGGAATCGGAATAAAGGTCACAGTCAAATTTGTCTAGTTTTTATTTGTAATAGATTCATACAATGTCTATTTGTTTTTCATTGTTTCCTTACATTTTCAGCCTGATGCTACTTTTGATCACCACTTGAAGAGGGAAAGCAGAAGAAGATGCAGCTCTACTTGCTTGACAGAGGACGTCAGAAGGATAACATACATGTGTACCAATATTACTTCATTATTATCCATACAGAGGATTTTTAGAGCCCAAATACAAGTGTTATTTTGTCGACGCACCTCATAACCTCCAACCCACTTAAAAAGTTTGTTGAACTCGACCAATATTTTTTGCCGAGGCGACCAATATTTAAAATATTGGACGGCAAGAGGGGGATTCCCCAAAGTTTTTATAAACTGCACCGTGATTGGTTGAGATATATACGAGATGACCTGAAATAAGAAGTAAAAACGTCTGTGATTGGTCAATCACGAATTAACTAGAATATCGTTTCTTCTAAAATTCTGTGTTTATGCAAACAAATTTCATATATCAATTAGTTGAAATTGTTTTTCACACAATTTTTCAAAATATCGATTTCATAACAGGAATTAAATATAGGTTTGATGAAAACAAGTTGCATTTTTTTTTTTTTTTTGTGCATGCAGGCGCAAGGCGACGATTGATCTGCAGCTCTGCATGCTCAGCGCTACTGCTAGATAGCCCGCGCGCGATATAATGTAGCCGGCCGCCGCCGCTGCGCTTGCATTTGCATGCGCGATATGCATATTACAGTTACTGTACATGTTCGTACGTGTGTACAAGTACGTTATATACAGCACAGTAGGACTAGTTGTGGTAGTAGTAGCCTAATTCGATCTTTCACGATCTACGGTAGATGTGACGTGGATTGTTTCTCAGATCTCGGATACAAATACATCTAATTCTGGTCTAAATTAGCTAGATCTCGGTCTAACAGTAACATGACGGCTACCTTGGATACATAGATCACTGTTTTATCAGAGACTGAAGTGGATTAACTTGCACTGAAGAGTGTACATGTACCATACCCCATGTCAGGATCACTACACAGTAGGAACAGCACTCGGAGTCGGAGACAGAAAGGGTAGGCCAAAGTGAAAACATTCTTTGCTAAAATCCTCTGTAGGATAATAATGATGATATTGAATGTCCTATTTTCGATTAATACAAGGAAATATTGGACTCGCTAAGCAAAATATTGGACTCGTCTTCGACTCGTCCAATATTTGTGCATAGCTCGTCCAATATTTCCTTGTATTAATCTCAAGGCCATCCAATATTATATAATTGTTGACCACTTGGTACTACCCTGCCCTGGTGATTTCATTCAGAGTGCCTTCGACACATTGTTCAAAGCACATTAAATAATTTTGTCTACGGTATGCAAAACCTCTCATCAACCTTTGGACATTTGGAATTACCCCGAGTTCGTGAACTGAGATCTAAACTTTCAAATAGATAATGAAGTGATGCATTCTTTAGGAGTTCCCACTGAAACTGCTTTTTTTTTTTCACTGTTTGCCATACGAACATGGACTGAGTGATGGACAAACAATAAATTGCGCTTAGGGGGCCTGTGTACGGACATAATTTGATTCGTTCAATGGTTTTAGAAGACACTTAAAGAATCATCACTGTGACAATGAAACCATGAAGATACTCCAAGTCCAGTTCTATGGAGGAACCGAGATAGAGACTGATGATATACAGTTGATGAAGCAGTACTCTTCATTAGTCGATGACAGTTTTTGATGAGGAGGTGATTACCTTTAGTCCAGGGGACATTGAACAACGACCTTGTAATTTTTACATGTGCTAGACACTTTTTTGTCAGTATGGAGTAATGCATTACCATGGTAACATCAAATTTTCATAAAGATTACAAATACAGAATGTGGATCAAGCTACTCAGTTTTAAATCAATTCTGTTGAAATTCGATTGTCCAGAAATCTGTTGCCATGGCAATTGCAGTTTTTAAACAAATCATACAAAATTGTGTGGATCACGCTGCTCTCTTAGTTTCTTTTTTTTAGCATTTGAATTTGAATTTGATACATATGGTCACTATGATAATATGTGACCGTGCACCTCAAAACGAACATAAAGTCGCACACACTGATTTTGCATGAAGACTGAAAATAAGTGAAATGGGTAAACCTAGCCGAACTTGACTTTTTCATATTTTCTGAAAGAGCGGGTCTTCTTTTACATTATGCTAAAATTTGGGATCATAAAACGGGCAGGAAAGTGTGTTTTTTAGCAGTTTATCTCGAACATTTTTTGTAGAATAGTGTGATTAGGTGTGTCTTTAGAATCCCTTTTTCATTTCTGAAAAACCTTGTCCACACTCTTCACCTTCGACTCTAATAACTTTTGAAAGGACAGTGCTACTGCTTTGAAAGTTGGCATTAATTATGGACAGAATGTGTTAATGAGGCATGCTTAATTTCAGTTTAATCTGATAATCCCTTCATTGTTGTTACTCTGGTGGTTTATTTCCTGTTTTTTGTCCCATTCATTGCACAGCCAGCACGGTTTGGTAAAGATTACGGGCTTGATTAGACACTGCACTTCAGAGCCTCTTTTCTCGGTTCACACTTTTCCTGAGTTTGTGCTTTCTTTCCAATATTTAGATAGGTGAGGAGAGTCCATTTGATTTGAGTTATACATCATTTTAAAGCTTAAAGTCTGCTCTTTCAGAATATGGTCTTAACTAAAAATTCATGTCTGGCGACTTTTTGTTTGTTTTGAGGTGCAGTGTCACATATGTTATCGTGCAAGACACTTTTGTGGGGGTCATAAATCCGTTTCCATGGCAACAGCATCTTCATACAAATCACCCACAAGTACGATGTGGATTCAGCTAACTTCCTCAGATTTTGAGCATTTGACTTTATATTTGGCACATGTGACCACTGTATTATGTATCTGTGCAAATTTTATTTTTCGTCATTGTCAAATAGTATGTTGTCAAGTTAATGGTATTTTGTAATGAGAATCGTATAAACTACAAGTGGATTGAGCTTACTCTCTCAATTTCTAGCAATAACCTTGAGATATGACACCTATATATTGTGACAAGATAAATTCTAGATGTGCAAAACACTTTTCTCGTAAATGTTAAACAATGCTGTTGCGACACGGATTGTCGCCCCTACACGGATTGTCGCCTCCTGCTCGGGGCGACAATCCGTGACGGGCGTTGGCGGCACGGATTGTCGCCCCCTACACGGATTGTCGCCCGCCCTCGAAGCACATTTTGCTGGGTAATATCGTTCTGGACATAATCATTGAAATACTAACACATAACTTACATGGCTACATCCATGCAAACATGCCATGTAAAAAGTCATGGTGAGGTTTCAAGGAAGTGTGTATGTGCGCGTGCACATGATGATTTAGTGTCCGTTTGTGCGTGTGTGTGTGTGTGTGTGTGATGGAAGAATGTGTTTATTATGTCAGTTTTTTGCGTATGTGTATTTTAGCTGCGCGTGGGGAGCGATAACTAGTAAGCTGTTGCTGGCATAAACGTTGATATTGATTTTATCAGCAGCTTTGAATTTGATGAGTTTGTTTGGCAGATTTGTATAATTATGAATTCGGAGTGGAGCTTGCGTGCGGGCAGATGCTGCTTTTCTGCATGCGGTCCATTATGTCTTATTTATCAACATTGGGAAATCGTTCATCAGGAAGGAATGTGGTATCGGTTCGGGTGTGCGTCGGTATGTGGGAAGGGGGTTACATTTCGTTATTGCAAAAGTTTGTTACTCTGAAGGCTCATTCGTCCGAAGGCTCATTCGTCCGAAGGCTCATTATTCCGAAGGTTCGTTATTCCGAATTTCATTTTTGGATCAACGAACCTCTAGGTATTATAGGGAATTGTGTGTTTCGGATATTAAAATGAAGCCTCGGAAAAAAACGAAACTTCGGAATAACGGAACTTTCGTGTGTGTGTGTGTGTGTGTGTGTATGTGTGTGTGTGTATGTGTGTGTGTGTGTGTGTGTGTATGTATTTGGGTTGGTGAATGTGGGTGTGGGATGATTTAGGTTTTGTTTAATCAGGGGTTGGTGGGTTGGGGATTGGATTTGAAGAAGGATAGTTATAAATGGTATGACAGATGTTGGTAGGATTTAATATTTAGGATAGATGTAGGCCATAGATTTGTTTCGGATGGGGAGGGGAGGGGGTGGTTGGGTTTTTTATGACAGATTTCATTCTAGATTCAGATTTCATTCTAGATTCGTGTAATGTATTTGTGTTTTTTTTTTTATGTATATGCCCTTGTAAGTAAGAAGGTGTTACATGATCCAAACCAATGTATTCAAGGAATATAGGTTTGGTAGGGCCCTACACGTCAAAACTTTCTCGTGAAGAAATTGTTAGTAGGGTTGGTCTATAATCGAGTTATCTATGTTGAAGTGAGATTATTTGTGGTATAAATTGACAAATGGATTTATTTCTGTTTCGAATTGCCATTTGTAACTTTTTTTTTTCATGTTACACCCAGAATGAGTCGATTTATGAATGATTTGAATGAAATCAATGAATATCAAGGAAAAAAGTGTTGAGTTGGTTTATTTGCATTATGAGGATTTTTTTGAGTGTTTGTTGGTGTTTGTTTGTATTACGTATGTATTAGCGGTGTGCAATGGCAGTTCGTTTGTGCTAAAATCAACTAACGATTGACAAATTTTTTACGGCGTGTGGAAATTATTCGCTCATGCATAAAGCTTGCCAAACCTATTCTGGGACAAAGAATAGTGGTATGAACCACCCCGAGCCCGGGGCGACAATCTGTGACGGGGCGACAATCCGTGTCGCAACAATTTTTTTGCCAACACGGCCTTGTCGCCTTCGAGGTCAAAAACTGGGAACTGCACAAGCGTCACGGATTGTCGCCAGGCGACAATCCGTGTAGGGGGCGACAATCCGTGCCGCCAGCGCCCGTCACGGATTGTCGCCCCGAGCAGGAGGCGACAATCCGTGTAGGGGCAACAATCCGTGTCGCAACAAATGCGTTTCCATGCTAACTTATTTTTTTTAATACAAAGCAATCGAAGATATTGTGATTGACTCATAACTCCCTCATGTTTTAGGCATTTGACTTGAAATTTGGCACGTGACCACTGTAGTGCGCTAATGTGCAAATGTCATCTTTTGTATCGGTCAAAGAAAGTGTTATTATGGCAGTGACATTTTCAATTTAAAATCTTACACAACAGTTGATTATGCAATCTCCCTCAGTTTCTGAGCATCTGGCCTGAAATATTGCACAGAGTATATACTAATGTAATGGCAACCATCTTTTAAAATGAAAATCAAACAAAAAATACTGTGAATTGGGTGAGCTCCCTCAGTTTTCTAGCATTTGACTTGAGGTTTCGCTCATGTAACCAGTGTAATCTTAAAATGAGTCGCACACTGATCTCACTGTTGAGTAATCTTGCTATGGTCACAACTTTTGTTACTTTTTTTTTTTCAACAAAAGGCATACAAGAATATCGTGAATTGAGCTAACTCTCTAAGTTTTAGGTGGGGGTATCAATTACATCCAGTTCGAGTTGAAAATATTGGCCCAAGAAGGCCTTATGTGTGTCATTTGAACATTTAAATGATCCGAATTTCACATGCTTGTATCGTCACTTGCAATAGCATTGATCAAAAGAAAGAGTATAATTTTTTTATGTTAACATTTTACAACCAGACTGGATGATCTCTGTTGAATATTTGAATTATACAGCTGAGTAGGCAATTCAATTTGAACATTTGAATGATAGAGCCAAGAAGATATAATACTAGTATTAATTTTATTTGAAAATTCAACTTGATAGTGCCAAGAAGGGCGCAAATTTTCTGATTGCGATAATCGAGAGACCGCGCGCCCAACGAAAAAGGGTCCGGGAAGAAAGTTTCAGTTTTACGACTTTCCGATCGGATTTTGACCGAACGCGATAAATCATTCGCTCTGACAGATCCCGCCCACCGAGTATGGTAGTAGTCTGTTTAGCCAGTCTCAGTAAATGGAATTCGCATCTATCTGATTTCGTATGTGATCTATATTAATGACATGTAGATCCATATAGGTCACAAATTGGTTTCAGAGTATTCAATTCTTCTGAAGAAAAGATACATAACAGTACCTTTTTCTTCATAGTAGGCCTAATACGAACACATAATGCTGAATTTACTGCTGAAATTGGATTAGACTAGTCATCGACTGTTCTAGGTATTACACAGTTCAGTACCTTTCTCCCAACACCCTGCAGATCTGTCCTTGGTCTCACCAAGGAGCTATTAATAGCTCCTTGGAGAGAGGTATTTCACTCGGCTGCACTGTGTCCGAGTGAATCCATAAACACTTTGAAAATCGAGGCACTGATTCTAAATATCAAATTGATATTATGCAAATTGACTGGGTATACTACGACTGCAGTCGACTGTATGTTGTACTTGTGGGCCAATCCTATAAGATGAAGCCTTGAACTTCTGGAATCCCCTTTTTTTTTAGCCAAGTATAAACGTAAAGTAGGTTTACAATTAACAATAATTCACAACACAACCACAATACTATCAGCATAGGGCCTAAATACCACGCAATTTCAAATAAAAACATCCACAAATCTTTCTGAGTGTGGCTCTGACGATGAAATTACTAGTAATAAGTGATTTCATCGATGAATAGCCATCAAAGCTTTATGTGTTATGAAATATAACAGGTTAGAATACAAAAACACGCTTTGATTACGCGAGCATACAAAGGTTTACCGCGTTAAGTTTCACAAGGAATAGTATTTTATCAGTTTTGATTAAAACAAAATAAGCTGGTATTTTCTTCAGACCTAATTTACCAAAGGAAGATAAAGATATCACATGTTTGATGGAGAATTTACGTGGCAAACCTTATACACGCTATGTATCCAAAAATTGAAAAGGCATTGTTTTCCCGAAGGTTCGTTAATCTGAAAATAAGAGAAACTTTATTATTTTGAAGGTTTGATAGCTCCCCCCCCAAAAAAAAAACACAAAAAACACACAAAAAAAAACAAGCAAACATCAAACAAACAAACAAACAAATGAAACAAGGTTCGTAAATCCACAAATGGAAAAATTGCATACTTTTAACAAACATTCGGAATTACTAACCAATATCGTTTTAAATTAACGAACCTTCGGTACTGCAAACTCTTTTTTTCCTTTATTTTTCTTTTAGGGGCTATACAAACGAACATTCGGAAGACCAATCCTGTAGTATTTTAAACGAACCTTATTTCCCTAATAAACCCTGAAAATGGACCTTCAGAAAGACAAACTGTAACCAGAAATAAGAAATTTCTGACTCCAGAATTATTCAGCATCTACCAATCCCAGAGGGCAGCGGATATCATGCAATTCTGATATTCACCTTGCATTATAATGATGATGCCATGTAACAATCAGGAGGTAAACTATAATCATCAAGAAGGCGAGAGAGCCTCCTTCATAATCAAGAGGCAAACTCCACAACACCATGCTGAAGGGCATATAAATCAGACACTTGCTTATGAATATATCGTAGTGCAAAATAAATTCATTAATTATTCATTTGTGACAGTGCACCTCAAAACAAACATAAAGTCGCCAAATATGAATTTTTAGTTAAGACCATATTCTGAAAGAGCAGACTTTAAGCTTTAAAATGATGTATAACTCAAATCAAATGGACTCTCCTAACCTATCTAAATATTGGAAAGAAAGCACAAACTCAGGAAAAGTGTGAGCTGAGAAAAGAGGCTCTAAAGTACAGTGTCTATTCAAGCGCTTAATCTTTACCAAACCGCGCTGGCTGTGCGATGAATGGGACAAAAACAGGAAGTAAACCACCAGAGTAACAACAATGAAGGGATTATCAGATTAAACTGAAATTAAGCATGCCTCATTAACAAATTCTGTCCATAATTAATGCCAAATTTCAAAGCAGTAGCGCTATCCTTTCAAAAGTTATTAGAGTTGAGAGTGAAGAGTGTGGACAAGGTTTTTCAAAAATGAAATAAGGACTCTAAAAGACACACCTAATCACACTATTCTCCCAAAAATGTTCGAGATAAACTGCTAAAAAAAAACACTTTCCCGCTCTTTTTATGACCCCAAATTTTAGCATTATGTAAAAGAAGACTTGCTCTTTCAGAAAATATGAAAAAGTCAAGTTCGGCTAGGTTGACCCATTTCACTTATTTTCAGTCCTCACGCAAAATCAGTGTGTGCGACTTTATGTTCGTTTTGAGGTGCACTGTCACATTTAAACTTTATGATACCACAGTCTCCGGGGTTCACTCCTCAGAACAATACATATTACATGATAACAACATGGTATGGACTCAGTGGCGTAACTACGGGGGGGCATGGGGGGGCACGTGCCCCCCCCCCCCCCCCAATCCGCTGGTAAAAAAAAAAAGAAAAAAAAAAGAAGAAAAAAAAGAAAAAAACCCTACCAAAATGGTAATTCAAGGGTTAGGAAACTGCTTTTGAAATCGACATGAAAGGATGATCAAGAAAAAAGATATTTTTCTAAGATTTCTTTTAACCATATACAAGAGGTATTATAGTGAAACATTGTTCAAAAAGCCCGGAGACGACAAAAGATTGTGATTCAGTGTGATTCCTGGTTGGCATTTTGAATACAAGCAGGATGTGCGCAGTGTACTCAGAACATCGGAATGGCAAAAAGAGTCGCTGCAATGTTGCGCAATGTGATGTTTGATAGGTTGTACACATTTGCTATCAAAGATTGATCATTGATTTTGCAGTGTTGCTTTACATACTAGTCTATATTAAAATGCCTTGCATTGCCAATAATAAGACTTGACCTTGGCTATTTCCTAACTTTTCCATCTATATGAAACACACACTCACAAACACAAACAAATTAGGGGATGCTCTACACAAAGTGCAGATTTTGGACATCCTTCTCCCGCTTGGTCACTTCGACGCCCCCTCGCTGGTCATACCTCCCCCAATCATGAACATAAACCGACACCCTTGACTACCAGTGGCGGATCCAGGGGGCGCACCGGGCGTCCCCTCCCTCCAAAGCGAAAAAATATATATGTAGCTACAAACGACATTTTTTGGACTGTAAAATGTCAAAATTTTCAAGCTCGCTCGCTTCGCTCGCTCGCATTTAATCGTTATGCAATTCTCCTGATGCTGCTGTCAGTAATTGCCAGCAGTTGCGCCCGGTGCGTCCCCTCCCCTTAATTTCCAAAGCGAAAAAATATAGCTACAAACGGCAGTTTGGGGACTATAAAATGTCAAAATTTTCAAGTTCGCTCGCTTCGCTCGCTCGCATCTAATCGCTATGCAATTCTCCTGATGTTGCTGTCAGTAATTGCCAGCAGTTGCGCCCGGTGCGCCCCCTCCCCTTAATTTCCAAAGCGAAAAAAACTATAGCTACAAACGGCAGTTTTGGGACTGTAAAATGTCAAAATTTTCAAGCTCGCTCGCTTCGCTCGCTCGCATTTAATCGTTATGCAATTCTCCTGATGTTGCTGTCAGTAATTGCCAGCAGTTGTGCGCGGTGCGCCCAGGCCCTCTCCTTAATATCCAAAGCGAAAAAATATAGCTACAAACGGCAGGTTAGGGACTGTAAAATGTCAAAATTTTCAAGCTCGCTCGCTCGCATTTAATCGCTATGCAATTCTCCTGATGTTGCTGTCAGTAATTGCCAGCAGTTGCGCCCGGTGCGCCCCCTCCCCTTAATTTCCAAAGCGAAAAAAAATATAGCTACAAACGGCAGTTTTGGGACTATAAAATGTCAAAATTTTCAAGCTCGCTCGCTTCGCTCGCTCGCATTTAATCGTTATGCAATTCTCCTGATGTTGCTGTCAGTAATTGCCAGCAGTTGCGCCCGGTGCGCCCCCTCTCCTTAATTTCCAAAGCGAAAAAATATAGCTACAAACGGCAGTTTTGGGACTGTAAAATGTCAAAATTTTCAAGCTCGCTCGCTTCGCTCGCTCGCATTTAATCGCTAAGCAATTCTCCTGATGTTGCTGTCAGTAATTGCGAGCAGTTGCGCCCGATGCGCCCCCTCCCCTTAATTTCCAAATCGGAAAAATGTACCTAAAAACGGCAGTTTTGGGAACGTAAAATGTCAAAATTTTCAAGCTCGCTCGCTTCGCTCGCTCGCATTTAACCGTTATATGCCATTCTCCTGATATTACTGCCAGTAATTGCCAGCAGTTGCACCCGGTGCGCCCCCCCCCCCTTGAGTTTCCAAAGCGAAAAAACATAGCTACAAACGGCAGTTTGGGGACTGTAAAATGTCAAAATTTTCAAGCTCGCTCGCTTTGCTCGCTCGCATTTAATCGTTATGCCATTCTCGTGATGTTACTCCCAGCAACTGCCAGCAGTTGCGCCCGGTGCAACCCCCTTAATTTCAAAAGCAAATATATATGTATATATGAGATTAAAACCTAAAATGGCATATATATAATTATATATATACACATACATATATTATTATATATAGCTACAAACGGCAGTTTGGGGACTGTAAAATGTAAATATTTTCAAGCTCGCTCGCTCCGCTCGCTCGCATTTAATTGTTACGTTATGCAATTCTGATGTTGCTGCCATGAGGTGCCCCCCCCCCCAATGTCTTGACCCACGGTACGCCACTGTATGGACTCCTATAAAGTTTATCTAGCTGCCCTAAATTTTTAATCCTTCATTGTTGGACGATAATTAAAGATGTTCATTAACAGCATGATTAAAGGAGAAATATCTGGTATTTCCAATGAAACATAATAGTACGTTACCGTTAAGACAAATTGCAATATGTCGTCCCCCACACTGCGCATCATCAATTTTTATACAGATGTTCAATGCAAATAAATGCAATTTTACTAATAGCTGGGTTCGAAAGTTATATCACCTGTGATGTGTAAATATTTGCTAAACTATTTACTTCCGGGTATTGCTTTCCAATAGGTGACCTTCAACCATACAGACAAGAGAAAGTCCACTCCCATTAAAAAAGAGAAGTAAAATGCATGTCTTTTCAACGGTATGGTTTTGCGGGAGGTAATTTGCTAGTCGTATCTTATTTAATTTTGCCCCCCCCCTTTTTTTGTGTGTGTATCAATGAGAATGACCTGTATTCCGTCCTGCATTTACATTGGTGAGCACCCATTAAAAAGAAGTGTTCGCTGTCAAAGTCATAAGACAATTTGAGTCACTGTGTACCTGCGTCTGTGAAGCATTCTCCTTCTCATCATTACAATGTCATGTTGTATTATCATCCTTCGATCAACACGGCTTAATGTAGACCATTACAAGTTTGTTTCCTTTTGCTTTGTTTTGCTTTACTGCTATAGGTTAGCACTAACACCTTTTCAGGGAAAATAAATGTGTGTAACCCTCCTGTTACTTCAAAATCCATTCAGTTAATAAAATTAAAGGAATTGACATATTGTTATCGCCACGTATCAGGACATGCCGCGTGAACATAACAGCGGGTATTGTTGTGATGGTTAAGTGTGCTATTTACAAGTACATAACTACAAACCCTTCTTTTAAGTTTCGGCTAATGAACATTATTTCATTATCAGAAAAAAAAATAGTGAGCAATAGTTTATTTTCGAATAAACGAACCTTCGGAATAACAGACATAGCTTTTAACCAGCACCATATTCCTCACGAATATAGCACTATCAGCATAATCTGTTTTAAAGGCAAGCCACAAGTGTTTTGGTAAAAGGACGCAAGGATTGTTGCTTTAACGTTTAGATGGAGTAGTTTGACTATGAAAGTTGTTACTATGAATAAATTCCCTCAGAGCGTTTGTATAAGTTTATAATTGGATGAATCCTGCGAGTTATGTTGGCCAGGGAGTGAGTTTTCGTAACGTATACGTTTCCCACCTGCGCTTTTCCATGGAAATAAGATAATAAAGTTACTTTAATGTGTTCTATAGTGAGATATGGGAGTACGGTGTAGTTCCTTGCAGTTGAGCTATATAAGGCTGTCATAATCCTTGAGGAGAAATCTCATAGCAGGGTATCACGTATGTTGCGTTGAATACCTTATGGAATTCGTCAGTGAAATCCGCTGGATTTGACTCGATCTATATAAAAACTAGAAATGTCGCTACGGCGACTGGTGTATGCCTCCGCCATAATACATGGTTCTCCTAATAGGTCTATAGTACAATGTCTTGACAATGTGTGATGACAGTTTCACACAAGTGGCAAAATATTAAAATGACAGGTTTGCCACAAAAAGTGCTGAATGTTCACTTTCCTAGAACTAGGTTCAATTGGATGAATGATTAAAACGTCAGAGTGCAGGTATTTGGGGGAACTGATGATTTTCACTTGACTTTTGACCCTTTTACAAGTTTATGCATTGAGTAATTTTCAAGGTATTGAGGAAAAAGTATAATTTCAGTATCAAATGGTAAAATAGTATCATCGCAACCTGGCCTTTGACCTTTGACCCCACAGTTCCAAAGAGAATCACTGTTAGGTAGAACATGCATAAATATGTAAGTTTCATGACAATACCTTGAGTTATTTTTTGAGATATGGAGGAAAAAGTGCAATTTAGCACTTTCACTTGACCTTTGACCTTTTGACCTTTGACCTTTTGGCAAGAAACTTCCCACAGAATATATATTGGGTTATACATGCATACATCAAGTTTTTTAAAAATCCTTCAGGCATTGCATAAATATAAGGAAAGTAGTTATATTTTGAGGAGTTGACCTTGACCTTTGACCCCTGACCTTTGACCCATGACCCCCAACTTCCCTAGATAATCACTGCCCATCGGTACAAGCATATATACTATAGTTCCATGAAGATACCTTGAACCATTTGCGAGATATGGAGAAAAAACATGAAATTTCAATTTTTTTCACAAAATAACCTGTGACCTTTGACCTTTGACCCTGTGACCCTAAAATCCACACAAAGTATCATCCCCCAAGGATATACCCTCATACCAAGTTTGATGCAGAACCACCACACGGTTCTTGAGATATCGACAAAAACAAAACGGGACGGACGGACGTACGGACGGACGGACGGACGACCCGAAAACATAATGCCTCCGGCCACTTCGTTGGCGGAGGCATAAAAAAACAATAACAAAAACACGAACCTCTTCGTTATCCTACCCGCAGGCGCAATCCAATGAATTTCACTTGCCTTTGTTGACCATGACAATTTTTTTATTCCTATCTACAATCAGGCTTTCAAAGACAGAAATCTATTTTGGCACGATCGACTATTTGAATCTGGTTCCTACATTCGATATATTGTAATGACTGTCATGATATGACATATTTTGTATTTGTCACGTAATAATTTGTCTCATTGTACTACTGTTTATTAGGTAGCTCATGTAAGAAATTGATGTTATCGCAATGGTTGCAAAAGAAGTGCAGCTTTAAAGACAAAAGCTTGCATCAAAATAACCATATAAGGAGATGTTGCGATGCACAATCAAAGTAAAAGAGAGTGATTTGGAATTAAATGTTTTGGGGATGAGTAAATCCTACATGACGTCAAAATACGAGGAAAGGGTATCCCCGGTAGTATGCCTCATACTAACTGGTATGTGGACGTCATTCACGACGTCAAACACAAGTTTCTAGCTAGGTCAAAACAGGACCACTTCAAAGAATTTTGGTTTCCGTGGACAGGAAGTGATGACGTCAAGCAGAGACCTGACCAATGCAAAATGAGATATTCAGGAAAGTTTTGACAGACAGAAAACGCCAACCAATAAGAAAAGGGGGCAGGACTTCTATGAAAACTTTCCAGGAAGTCACTTCATTTATAAAATTAATTTTATATGGAGACCTATGGTCCAACAAATGTATAAATATGCAGTGTTTGGGCATAAAATTCATATGCCACATTATTTGCGGAACACTCAGGACCAGGCTACGGTACTTCAAAATTGCGAAGTTAGAGAGTAGCAGAGTGTTATTTGGAAGCAGTGTGATTCAGGGATTGTTGCATTTCGGCTTGGACAGCCTGACCGTCCAGCAGAGAATCTAGGAGGATTCGAGTGTACACACCAACAACTGTTGTAAGTACACGATCATTTAATTGAAGTTGTTTATGCCTTGTAAGTTCCTATGTAATTCCCGATATTGCATTGTATGTGTGATGTTTGTATGTCAAACCGAATTTTAATCGCATTGTGAAAGAAATAGAGAATTAGAACAACGCTTAGATTTTACTGGGCTGATTAATCACCCCTATTCAACACTGAAAGATAACGATCCATGGTGAAACATTATTATGGAAATTATGTGTGGCTAATCAATGGTAATATGATGGAATATATAATTATATGTTTTGTTGAAGTTATATGAATAGAATCAGGAACAACCAAAGACCACAAATTATAAGGGAGGTATCATGTTATTAAATTAACAGGGTGTTTAGGGTTCCAGGGAGAGAGCCACCGTTTAGGGTTCCAGCGAGGACCAAGTTTAGGCTTCCAGAGAGAGCCACAGTTTGCGGTTCTAGAGAGGACCAGAAGTAAGGGGAGACGACCCGCTACTTCAGGCAGGGCATCGTCGACAACCTAGAACAACCAAGCACGGGAGCTTCTAGAATAAACCAACGAGCAGAGCAACCAAGCTCAAGATCAAGTGGAATTGGATATCTGTATTCAAGTTTGTACTGTGTTATTATTGTAAACGACCATAATTTGAGACGAGTATAACAAATCTTATTGCTTGTTACATTGTAAGAACACTGTGTGATTGGCTACTTCTTTCGAGGCACTGTAGTTGCACAAGTCGAAAGAGTTGAATGAGTGAATGGTCTGCTAACAATCTGCTGCATTTAGAGAAAGTCAACCTTTGACTATAGAAAAGATCCCAGTCGCAGGGAGGAATTTCGTTCCCCACATTCAGAGGAAAGTCCCCTGTGACAATGATAATAATAATATTATTATTATCTTTTTCATTTTTTTTTTGGGGGGGGGGGGGTCTGGTTTTTAATATCTTTGCTAGAGTTGCTTTACCAAAAATATAACTTCTGTGACACGGGATCCCTTAAATCTATTGGAATATTGATCAAAAGTCATGTATATGAAGATCACATATTTTAGCGGATATAGTGGGATTGACCCTTTTACGGATGTCATTCTGTTATTCTCGGAGCAATGAATCTAAAATAAAGTCTGTAATGTGCAATAAGCCTATAATGTCCAATGAAACATTTTTTCATCGTACTATAAAATCGTGGTATACAGCTCCCCTATTTGGATGGAGGCTACGTTTCATGAAAAGACTTCTCTCTCATAAGACACACAGACTTTACTTCTCGTGTATACATAATATAGCTACATAATTATGAGAATCTTTGGAATTTCCTTGATTTTATATAAAGACTTTTATATGATGACTTCATGAAATCATGGAATGGGCAGCTTGTCTCTCATCATGCATAAAGAAAGCACGTAGGCCTACATAATGCAGTATGAGTTGGCGATCGAAGTACAAGTTAGTGGGCTCAACTTCAGAACAAACCCCCCTATTTTGGTGGACAATGCTGTAGTGTAGTGGAGGTGGGCAGCACTACCACACAGTACCAGCGGGAGTGCGATCAGCTGGTATTCTCATTAACTAGTAAAACTGTCTGATTGACTGCGAGTCATAAATATTCATGACCACTCTAGCGTAAACTCTTGACCCTGCTCGATCCGGCGAAAGTATTTTACTGGACTCTTTTTTCTCGGGCATCGCAGTTCTCGGCGTATCGCAATCCTTGGGTGTCACGCCCTCATACGGCTTGTCGCGTACACTGAATCACCCCTACGAGTAAAAAGAGTCCAGAAGCTAGACTACGTCCCCCTGCGTCCACTCATCCGTATCAAACCGCGGCAGACGTAACCCATTGTAAAGCACTATGTGACTGGGGCATTAGTACTATGCATGGGAGTCAATCCGTTGGGGAGGGGGATGATCGGCGATGTATTCGGCGATAGTCACCATGACATAAAATCAAGGTGGTGGTGTGGTGTACATGTGCATGTGGGGATTTCAGCTCTCCTGTTTGAATGTGTATTGGTCGATATAGTGAAAGATGACTTCGCTGTTCTAAATTATCTCAAGAGTTTATCCTAATACTTGCTTTTTGACCTTCAGTCTCGTCTCTGGAGTGCCATTTAAAGGAGATATTTTGACAGCTGTTGTTATCTCTCCACCACGTGTTTTGTTTTCACTGTCCCACCTACTGGATTTTGTGTTTGCTGCTCATATTACTTTCATCACTTGTCAACTGTGACCTCGTCTTGCCATGGCAACCATTTCTAACAAGTTTGCCACACTTGAGGATGAAGGAGATACTGATGTGTCTTTCAAGATTAATGAGGTGGTAGAGGGGGCAATGCAGCTTGTCCCTGACCGTGAGGGTGGAAACCGTCAGCTTGTGGGGGACACAGTGAAGGCTGTGGTTGCTGCATTGTTGCCAATGGTGCAGTCCATCGCACATCAACTTGTGAGTGGCCCACAGGTGTCCGTGCAGAAGGTGCAGGCCACAGTTCAAAATCATGACAACAGACTGGACGAGGTAGAACAGTATTCTAGGAGAGAGAATGTTATCATGCGAGGGGTGCCTGAAAATGATGGCGAGTCTACAAATGCTGTAGTCATCGATGTTGCTGCCAGCGCAGGGGTTGCCGTGTCTGAGGCAGATATCAGCACCAGCCATAGCCTTTTGTCAAGGCCCTCTCGCTGTAATGGGCGAGCGAAGCGAGCCCAGCCGAGCGCGCCAGCGCGAGGGCCTTTTGAGATCTGCTTCACACATTATTATTCATGACACGTGAACCCTTCTGAATACTCATTTTAATGGCTTCCGGTCAACCAATGGAATGTCGCGCTCCCCGCATCCTCAGCCTTGGTGGTCATGCCTGTTCGCATGCATCACTGACCATCCGAGGAGGTCTGCCACGGAACTCTACACACTCTGTGTGTAGAGTTCTGTGAGGTCTGCGGCAGCGGCGTGCATTCGCTCTATTCAAATCGGGTTCGAGCTGACAGACACGCTGATTGGACCCCGACTTTTGCTCCCGAAATCGGGGAGCAAAAGTCGGTAATTCAAAGGGCTAACAAAAGGATGCGAAGCAGATCTCAAAAGGCCCTCGCGCAACCCCACTCAGCTGGGCTCTCTTCACCATACAGCGAGAGGGCCTTGACAAAAGGCTACACCAGCCACCGCGTGGGGAGGCCTCAGCCCAATAAAATGAGACCTATTGTTGCGCGTTTCGTACGTCGTGACCTCCGCACTCAGCTCCTTCGCAGTAAGCGTAAGGTAAAGGACTCGGAAGAACACAAGGACATAATGATCATGGAGCATCTGTCCCCTGGGCGTGCCAAGCTTCTTCAGGCTGTGAAGCAAGACGAGAACACAGAGAAAGTATGGACAATCGATGGGAAGGTTCATTGCACTCTGAAGAGCGACCCGCACAAGAAGCACATCATTCACGGTCCAGACGACCTCTTCAAGCGTCTAGGATGGAGTGAGGACAAGCTGAAAAAGTCGGGTCTCTTCCTCGACATTTCGACCTAGGAATTACCCGGCCCTCTTTCATCTACAGATTTAACCCAGATCTCATTTATAAGTTTGAATGTTAATGGTTTGCAGAGTAAACTCGATATTGGAATTTTGGACTTACATTTGCAAGCATATGATGTAATCTGTCTTTTAGAGACAAAAACAGACACACCAGATCTGTCTCAATCTCATATTTGCGGTTTTCAGTGTTATAGTATGCCAAAATATTCCAATAAACAAAAGTTTGGTGGGTTTCACGGTATGTGTATTCTGATGAAGAATCATATTTTTAGTTGTTCTGAAAGAATTCATGCAACAGTTTCTGAATCAATTTTATGGGTAAAGGTAAATAGTAAAATTTTAGGTTTTGAGTTTTTTGTTGGTGCAGTGTACTTGCCATGTGAGGGATCAATTCACCATATTAATGAAGTTTTTGACAACCTGGTGCAGGATATTATTGATATTAAAAGTAGATATGATGCACCCTTTTGTTTGCTGGGTGATTTCAATGCCAGGACGGGTTTGCTTGATGATTTTTTAGATGTAGAGGATGTGTTGACAGATCAGACTGGATTAGGCTTTTGTACTGATGCCTCTGATATGCATGCAGCTACTGATGGCCTAGATATTCCAACTACTCGTTATAATACTGATGTCCATGTAAATAATAATGGAAAGTCTGTTATTGATGTGTGCCAAAGTTTTGATCTCAGGATTGTTAATGGAAGAATAGGGGAAGATCAGTCTGTCGGAAAATACACATGTTTCAACAAAAATGGTGGTTGTAGCACCATTGATTATGTTATTGTATCTCGCCAGTTATTTTCTAGCATTACACATTTCAGTATTGATGTATTTGATAAATGTTTGTCAGATGTTCATTGTCCTGTCAGTGTGACCTTGCAATCGGAAAATTCTAAATCTGCTGTGAATGTCGACACTGTTTTTAACAATTCTCAAAACGCTGCAGTAGACAACACAGTTTTAGATTCACAGCCTAATGAAAGCCAACGTTATTTATTATTCCAGTGGAGCAGTGACAGCGCTGCAATATTTAAACAGAAAATCAAGGACTCGGCTGAGCTAATGTGTGAAAATGTGGAATGTTTAGATGGGAATGCAAATCAAGATAGTATTGATTTTTGTTACTCACAATTATGCAATATGTTCGTCAGTGTTGCACAAGATATTGGCATTTGTAAGTGGAGACAATCTCGACATAATATAAACAAAAATGAGACTGTCAATAAGGATAAAAACAACCATCAGCCTTGGTTTGATGCAGAATGTAGAGCTGCCCGTCAGGAGTATTTGAATGTTAAAAATCGATTAAAGAGGAAGCTTAAATTTCTGGGCAGGTCAGGGGCTACTTGTCTATTGAATCATTATGAGTCTACAGGAAAGGTTTATAAGAATTTATTAAGACATAAATGAAGGACATTTCATAGAGATTTGAATGAATCTCTCCGTTCATTACAGGCATCAAATCCGAAAGAATATTGGCAATTACTCAACAGTAATAATGAACGCAAAGTAAAGAAAACAGGAAATGTTTCATTAGGGGATTTTGTTAATCATTTTAGTCGTTTAGGTAATAGCCAAGATGACCAGCCCACAGGCCTGGAAGATAGTATGGGTACTTCAGAAAATGTTGAGGCAGATGGTCCCTTGGATGCCCCAGTCACTTTGGAAGAAGTGGTACTAATGATTAAGAAACTTAAAAATTCAAAAGCTTGTGGAAAAGATTTCATAAGAAATGAATTCCTTAAGAATTGTCCCGTAGAGATGCTTCATGTGTTGGTAAAGTTCTTTAATGTGGTACTGGACAGTGGTATTGTTCCAACTGAATGGTGCATAGGGATTATCATTCCTATTTTTAAGAATAAGGGTATAGACACAAATCCTGATAATTATAGAGGAATAACTCTTCTCAGTTGTCTAGGAAAACTTTTTACTTCCATTTTGAATCATCGAATCTCAGTGTTTTTCGAAGCAGCTAATATGTTAGGTGAAGAACAGGCTGGCTTTCGTTCTAATTATTCTACAATTGATAATATTTTTGTTTTGAAGACTATAGTTGATGTTTATCTGCAAAATAAAAAAAACACTTATACTGTGCATTTATTGATTACAAGAAAGCATTTGATCTAATTGATAGATCATCTTTATGGTACAAAATGTTGAAGATGGGGCTTAGGGGTAAACTGTTTACTGTCATTAAGAATATTTATGAAAGTGCTAAATCATGTGTGGCGGTTAGGGGGGGAGATGTCAGAGTTTTTTACTTGTAACATTGGTGTACGACAGGGTGAAAACCTTTCCCCGCTTTTATTTGCCATTTATCTGAATGATTTTCAAGAATACATAAGAAATTCATATGGTGGACTTAAATATTTGGAAAGTGAGATTTCTTATCACCTGGATTCTGATAATGTCAAAAAAGCTTTAAATCTTTCTTGTTTACTTTATGCAGATGACACAATAATTTTAGCAGAAACTCCGGAGGAGTTGCAAAAAGCTCTTGATGCTGTAGATAGTTATTGTCAGACATGGCGCTTGACTGTAAATGCAAGCAAGACTAAAATTGTTATTTTCTCCCGTGGGAAGGTTAGAAGAATTCCTGAATTCGTTTATGCTGGTGATCCACTTGAGGTTGTAGATGACTTTGTGTACCTTGGAGTTAAATTCAATTATTACCTAGGGGGCAAAACCCCATTTTTGGGGGAAACCAGACATGGGCTGTTGTAAAAGGTTGTTTGGTGTCAAAATGTTCAGGGGATCTTCCCGAACAACTTCAGGGTGGACTACCTGAAAATTACGCTGCTGGATGAAAATGGCGGTCATTTTTTTCAAAATGGCCGCCCAATATAACTAATATTGATATTTTTGCAAATAACTTTTGAATATTACCTTTGATAACCATGTGTGTGGTATCAAATTAAAGAGAATTAAATTTCCTACAAGATGATACCACATTTGAATGGTTTAAAGGTACTTTGTAGAATGATATTGGGCCAAAAAAGCATTTTTTAAACAAATTTTTCACATTATGCAAATTTTGCTAAAATACATTTTTGTCATATTTCAAAAATCATAGCAACTACACAACTCTAAGTTTCTAGAAAACTGTCTTCATATATGGTTAACATTGTGAGAAAATTACAAATCCATTGCATTTCCAAAAGAAAATCTATGATGTTCCAAAGTTGACACTTTGATATTCGCTCAATCGCCAATTTTGTTAGTTTTTCTGTCGCATGGGCTTGCCTGTGCATTATGTATGTATAACTTTCGTTGGCTTTCGGATGTTGAATAAAACTTGCTTGCAGTACGTGTGTGTGTTTGGTATCAAATTAAAGTACATTATACAATCTATGAGTTGATACCACACTGTTTGGTAGAAGGAGGGAATCTAACCTTCAGTTAACTTGTGTTTCTTCATGTTAGGAATCATAAAACGAAATCAGGTGCCCTCCCTATCATGAAGAGGTAAAGTGGGAAGGAAACCCCCACACATCCATTTGACTGTTTTGGGGATTTGTATGCCCTACATGTATATTAAGATAGGCATGCATGATATTTGTTCTTCATTGGTCATTAAGGTGTGTTCTACCTTCCTTCTGGGAAATTGACATATACACTGGATCCAGTCATCCTTGCCTTACACATGTTGACATTTACAGATTACCAAAAGGAGCCAAACTGTCTCCCCCTAGTTCTTGGGTTCTTCACATTTTCCTTATTCTAAAAAATTGGGATCATTAATCTCCAGCCCACACCTCATTAGGTTTCGACACAACCGAGGATTCCAAACATTTCCAAGTTTTTTTTTTTTTTTTTTTGAACAATAAAGCTTTCATCACAGTGAGCGTTGCCGTCAATGGCCGAGCATCCATGTCCCCAAAATTAAGTCGTTACTTTTACTGTGTGTGAGTGGCCAACATGTTAAATTGAATGGGTAGTTCACATTCGAAATAAGAGCGACCGGGTGCAGTTTATGGTTCTCAGTGAATAGTAATTTCTCAGTGCTGTGGCTCACCCTGGTCTCGGTAGATTATTGAGAATCTAACGTCCAGCTTGACACTCATACCATGAGTGCAATGAATCAAGTTTGGGAGTCTGGCCAGTGCTGACCACATTAACAGAGTAATGGCCCAGCGGGATTATGTGATCGCAATAAATCATTCCGAATTTTCCTAGAACCTGAATGTTAGCCTGCCGGTATACAGAAACAGAGTTGAGCATGAAGCTACAATAAGCTTCATGGTTTGAGAGACAAAAACATGCAGATTCAGGATTGACTGAGCCAGAACTGAACTTCATTTTCAAATGCTCCAAAATAAGTAGTGCACGTGCTTTGCTACTCATCTATTTGGGGGAAAAGGGACTCAAAAAAATGGTAAGTAATTGTGGGATAAATACAATACTCATGTCCCTATCTTTTTTTCTATGTAGTTAGTGTATGTTAGTTTCATGAACCATCCTGTCAAATTTTCTTTAGAACACACAAACTTCATCATAAAAAAGAGACAGCATAAGGTTTTTGGGGTGGGCTTTGTGCTCCAAAATTTAAGAGATGGTTTCTTGATTATGCAGTGTAATGATATTCCCTTTTTTGTCATAAAAATTGTGCTGTTGATTCATGCAGTGTAACAATATTTTGTTTTTCAGTCATAAGAATTGTATTGTTGATTCATGTAAGCATTATTTTGTTGGAGATACTGGATTGTAGAATAATGCAGCCCATTGCCCAAGGGAACGCCCTATTGCAGGGAGGGTAATCAAATTGTAAAGAAATAATCTATTTTCACATTAAGATTTATACTAATACATATAGGCCTATGTATTTTTATATCGGTTGCATCTATAATTTCATGTTTCAGCCTGTAGCAAGATGAGTAGCCAGCCAAGAAAGCGTGTGGCGGACATGGCCATGTCCTTGAAGCATGTGCCTGCTAAGAAGTTTTCCAAAGATATGAGCACCGATTATTCAAAATGCATTATATGCCAACATCAGTCTACAACAAGCCTGTATTTCATCAAGCCTACGACAAAATCGAAGCTAATACAAGCTATGCTTGCGCGTCAAGACAAAGTGTTTCAGAGACTACATGAAGAATCGGCATCAGAAAAATGGTTGGAAGAAAATGCACCACGATGGCACGCAAAATGTCGGAACTGGTACACTCATGAGAAAAGCTACCAGTGTGCTGCCAAGAAACGTCTTGCTGACAGTGCAACCAAGGCTGACACAGGATGTAGCTCCTCACAGTCGCAGTCAAATCAAGTCAAGTTCACTCGTCAGAAGATAGACAAATTTGAAGCAAAGAAGAGATGTGTAATTTGCAACAAGCAATGGCTTAGGGGAAAGGAGCCCACGAGCAAGGTATCCACGGAAAACAGTCAAAAAGCAATTGAGGAAAAAGCCAAGAAGCTTGGTCGAGATGACATTTTGCTTCGACTGGTTGGGCAAGGTCATGATATGGTTGCCAATGATATAGCCTATCATACATCATGCATGAACAACTTTAAAGCTCAGCGTATACCTCTTGGTCAGCCAAAGTTGAACCTTTTTGATGTTGCATTCAGCCGACTTGTGGATGAGTTGGAAATTCCCCTTTTCAATGACCTTTCGGGATTCCTATTCGAATCTCTCCGTGACAGGTACCGAGAAATTCTTGCGGAGCTTGGTGTCAAAACAGCAGATCAATACCGGTCAAATACATTGAACGGAAGCTCCAGGAATACTTTGGATCACGTATTTCTGTCCTCGATCAGACAAGCGGTTCAGGGTTCATGTGTTCATCCACAGTGCCCCTTGGCGATGCCCTACATAAGCTGAGGCAACTAGAAGGAGATGACAGCAACAAAAACCACAACACACTCTTAGAAGCATCAAAGATTCTTCGAGCAGATTGTGAAAAGTGTAAAAAGGAAACTCGTGAGCATCATTCAACTGAGATTTCCTTCACTTCTGCCTACGACATGGTTCCAGACTCACTTTTCAATTTTGTGGCCATGCTGCTTTCTAACCAGATTCCAGAACTGAGCAAGGATGGGAGAGTAACTGTAGATCAGACAACAAAAGAGAAAGCTACTATCATGTCACAACATGTCCTTCAGTATGTCTTTGGTATACCAACACCTTTGGGAATAGCCATTGCTTATCACATCTTCAATCAGACACGCAGCAAATCACTAGTACTGCTGAACAACCGAGTTGGAATTGGGATCAGTTACGAACGGCTGCAGCGTCAACTGACAGCACAGAGTGTAAAAGCCATGCAGCAGATTGAAACTGATGGTGTGTACATTCCAGAGACCATGAGCAAAGACGGCACATTTCCCCATGTATTTGCCATGGACAATCTTGACTGGAAGAAAAATACATTAGAGGGTGGGAGTTTCAATGCCACTACTGCCATCATTATTGAAAACCAGGACAAACACACCGAGAATGCCCATGAAGGTACTAAACTGTCTACTCCGACTTCAGACAAAAGAAAGACACTGTTTGATGTTGAAGACCAACCCTTTGCCAAATGCTACATCTCAGGCAAAGACAGGCAAACATCTAGATCACTGCAACACATAGAGAAACTTGAGAATCTGATGACATCTTCAGATAACCAGGCCGAGAGAGTTTTGCTTGTGTGGCGCCTTGGAAGAATAATCACATCATCGCAACTATTAGCTGCTCCAACAAATGCAGAAGAAGGACTCCCTGGTTTTTCTGCCTTCTGTGCTGGTCTTCATCCACAAAGAACATCGAGCACCATTGGATATCTACCTTTGATCCCATCTTCGCCGACAAACCCTGCTGTTCTAAAAGAGGAAATGATGCGACTTGTCAGGACATCACATGCTCTCGGTGACAAACATGAGATCAGGCTACATATAAGCTCGCAATCGCCATCAGAGACAAGCATCGTGGAGATTTCCACAACGTAGTCTTGCTACTGGGCGGCTTTCATCTCGTTCACAACTACATGAAAGCAGTTTGCAAGATAATCAGGGAAGCAGGTGCAGAAGATCTTCTCGTTGCTGCTGGTCTCTGCCAGGAAGGGACTGCCAAGAAGATGTTTGGAGAGAAAGCCGATTATTACCAGACCATACATGCCCTGAGAATCCTGAGTGAAGCTATGTGGCGCTTGTACTGGGAAGCATTCGAAGCTTGGATACCTGATGGTGAAACCAGTCAGTGGCAGCCACAGGTGGAATCTGTTATGAAGATGCTCTTTGATAAAGACATCGCTGCCTCCAAGAAGTTAGAGATGATTCAGAAATCCCAAGAGCAGTTATCAGCCCTGAAAGAGCAGATGATGATTTTTGAAGAATCACTGATTGAGCAACCAACTGCAATCTTTTGGGCCAACTTCTTGGAGATGTCAGACATTCTTCATAGGTTTATCTACTACCAGCGAGAGGCTGACTGGGTAGGACATCTCTGTGAATCATCGCGAATGCTACCTTACCTCACAGCAGCAGGGCACTACAAATATGGGCAACAGTCTCTGCCACTCTATCTGGCTGAGATGAAGAAACTACCTGAAACAGCCCCAGATGTACATAAAGCACTGATGGCAGGTGCCTTTGTAGGAAGGAGAACAGATGGCAGTCACAATAGTGTGTCTCCTGACATGCTTCTGGAACAGACCTACAATGCAGATGCCAAGGAAGGAAGTGGTCTGGATGGCATTACACTAAACACTGCCGCACGGATGAAATGGGTTTACACAAAACCAATCACTGCTGCTGTCTCTGCGGAGCTAAAATCTATGTTACATCTTCATTCGTCCAACCCCCACCATGAATCTGGTTCAAATCGAGTCACAAGGGACAAAGAGCTGGTGATCAAGGTAATGGCAGCAGTCGAGACAAATCCATTCTGTGCAATTACAACGTCCCTAATAAACATAGCAACTGGACAATGCGCCGATTGCAGCGTAAAGGACAATCTGATCAGAGTGAAACAAATTGGTCTCGAGGGACTGTCTCAATCACTGAATAGCGATCAGAAGAAAACAAGAATTGTGAAGCTGAACACATTCCACACACAGAACAAGAAACCAAAGAAGACTGTGGCTAAAACAGCAGCATCGGGTAAGAGCAATGAAATAAGTGCCCTTCTGCGTATGACTCAAATTATTGCCAGTGGAGGAGAATTAGACATTGTTGACTTCATCGGCAATCACGAATGCAGTGACTACCCACCATCTCTCTTTCAGGATGATAGCAGAATGAGAACAGGAACCAAATCGAGCCTTGTGAAAGTCCTGAAAGAGGAGACTAAAGTGGCCAGCACTCCTGCACTGCCTCAATTCGACAGAAAGACAGCAGTAGTAGTTGATGGCATGTATGCCATTCGACGCTGGTCTTTTCACAAAGGGGAACGATTCGGGACCATTGCAGAACGATACAAATTCCTGCTACTGAATGATGTACCTGCTGGTACTGGATTCATACACTTCTGCTGTGACAGATACAGTGGGCCAAGTCTAAAGTCTGCTGAGCAAGGACAAAGGTATGCCCGATCAAAGCCTGTCAAGGAATATGAAATCAACGATCAGTACACAGCTCCTGACCCACAAGAATTCTTTGCGGTGGCAGCAAATAAGGCTAAGCTCCTAAACTTCCTCTGTGAGAAATGGTGTGAGAATAAACATCTATACTCTGCTGCTAGCCCGACTCATCTATACCTAGGTGGTGGCTTCACAGAAGAAACGAAGAGCGTGTTAATCACAAAAGAGTCTGTCGTAGATGTTCCTGCCCTGGAATCAACACAAAAGGAGGCTGATACAAGGGTAATCCTGCACACTTTGTACAGTCTCCAGAATGATGGAGTTGACAGAGTTGTTATCCATGCGAATGATACAGACATTATTTCTATGTGTCTACACTACGGAGCTACACACCTAAAAGACCTACCTGAATTGTGGGTAAGGACAACCCAGGACGCGTATTTACCAATCCATGAACTAGTGATGGCGCTTGGAACTTCACAGTGTCGTGCAATGCCTTTCATCCACAGCCTTAGTGGCAGAGACACTACAAGTTATCCTTACTTCACTGGCAAGAAGGCATGGCTCAAGCACAGCTTGGATCTTGACATACCAATGATTGAAGAGTTTGGCGAGAACCCCACTGATGTTGTACCAGAAGACCTCATCAAGCAGGCAAGGACCATCACCACAGCTGTATACACGTCAGCAGCTGATGATTTCATTGGATCTGACCTAGGAAAGCTCAGGACATACAAGTTTTTGAACAACAGATCTACTCTCCTGAAGCTCTTGCCCCCCACAGAAGATGCATTCCTTCTACACGTAAAGAGGGCTGCCCTTGCAACGATGATTGATAAGACAGCGCACATTGCTAAGCCCCAACTCCCTCCCTGGACAGAGTTTGGGTGGTCTCTAGATGGTGAGCATGCTGTACCAATTCCAAGTACTCGTCCAGCTTGGCCGGAGTCAATGAAGAAGGCAATATCATGTGGATGTACCAAGGGGTGCAAGAAGAACTGCTCATGTGCTAAGAACTCAGTCCCATGCTACATAGGGTGCCGATGCCAAGGACTTTCAGACAAATGCAGCAGAATGCAGGACATTGAACAAATTGAGCTAAGTGATAGTAGCAGCTCAGACTCAGATAGTGATTAGGAAGCAGAGATCAACCTAATTTCACTGGAGGTTTGTGTTTTGATATTATCTCACTCCCCTTTTCGGTTGTTGATATAGAGGCGATAGTTTGATTTGATATACTGTACTATCTGATATATCAGCGTTCTTATTATCTGCATGACAATCTAATGTCTGTATATAGCTGTCAAATCACATTCCAGTGCACAATATGTGTTGAAGCATGATACATTATACAACTGGCTGTGCATAGCAGCCACTTTGAGAAAAATATAGCCATTGAGAAGTCGTATATTCTATATCAAGCCTATGGCAACATTATAGTTCATTATAACTTTAAGGAGATGTAGTCTGCGTACCATGCACAATTCAAGACTTAGTGATAAAGACATCCTAAATTGCATATTATGAGGACCATAGCAAGCAAAACATGATCTTTGCTGCTAAGTTTTACCCCTAATTGGTGCATGTGGAGTAAGGTTAGCCTGAAAAAAAAAAATTGTTTTTTTCGTCAAAAATATATGGGAATATATAGAGATGCCTGTGCGTCTGGTAGAAAATACCCTTTCGGCTGATATGAAAGTGCAAACTTTGGAGCACTATAACTTTTTTATTAGAAATGCAATGAACTTGTGATTTTCACAGAATACTGCCCATATGTATAGACTGTTTTCCACAAAGTTTCAATTCTCTAGAAACGATAATTTTTGAAATACAAAAAATCATAATTTTGCAGAATTCAAATTTTTGGTAAAAAGTGTAATAAAAATTCTTATTTTTGCCTAAAATTTTTATGTAAACTATTACCAAACCAGTCAAGTGAGATATCATTCTGTAGTAAATTTAATTCTCTTTAATATGATACCACACACATCCTGATCAGAGGTAAGACACAAAAGTTATTAGAAAAAATGTAAATATTAGTTAAAAATGGCGGCCATTTTGAAAAAAATGGCCGCCATTTTTTTCCAGCAGCTTATTGTCAAGGTAGTCCACCTAGAAGTTGTTCAGGAGGGTCTTCTGAACACGTTGATACCAAACAACCTTTTACAGCAGCCCATGTCTGGTAAACCTGTCTTGCCCCCTGGGTATATAATGGTAGTTTTAAAAAGGCAATTTCTAAACAAGTCACACAAGCTAGAAAAGCACTCTATAGCATGTTGGTCAAGGCTAAAAAGTTACAGCTCTCTGTGGACACACAGTGCCACCTATTTGATCATCTTGTTTTACCTGTTTTACTCTATGGTTGTGAAGTCTGGGGTTATGAGTGCATAGACCAAATTGAAATTTTCCATAGGAAATTCTTAAGAAAAATTTTGCTTGTGAACAAAATAAATGTACTCCTGATTGTATGGTTTATGGTTAAACTGGACGTGGAGTAATTTTGAACCATATTAAATGTCGAATGATTGGATTCTGGTTGAGATTAGTCAAGGGAAAAGAAACCAAACACTCATGTACAATTTTCAAATTTCTTCTGCATTTACAAGGAGACATACACTCCCCGTCAAAATCACAATGGTTATTATCTATCGCAAATATTTTTTTATTATGCAGGGCTAGGGAATGTGTGGTTAGCACAAGGGGGTGGATTTAGTGCTGCATGGATTTCACACACCTCAAAAGTTAGACTTTTTGATATGTTTATTCAAGAGTGGAGAGCAGCAACATGGTCAAATAGAATCTGTACAAATTATAGAATGTTTAAGGATAATTTGATGTTAGAGAAGTATTTACAAGTCTTGTGTAAGAAAGATTATATTACATTAAGTAAATTCAGATGTAGATCTAATGGATTACCCGTTAATAAGGGCAGGTTTGATGCAAGCCTGACAGATGAATTGCATTGTACTATTTGTTCATCCGATGATATAGGGGATGAATTTCATTATATTTTTGTTTGTCCCTTTTTCAACAAAGAGAGATTATTGTATTTACCAAGTAGCTTGACGGCCAGTAGACCAAGTGCATTACATATGGCCAAATTATTCAATTCAACTAATGCTTGCCATTTGAAAAAACTAGCCAAATTTGTCAGAATTATTGTTTCAGTTCTCTTCAATACCAAAGAAGAAAGACAGTATTTTTGTAGAAAGTAAAGTAGATGTGAATGTTTGTACACGTAGTGGTAGAGTAGTTAAACGTCCTTTACGCCTTGTTTTGTAAACATATTTATTTATATCTGTTATTTTTACACGTACATGTACATTATCACTTATATTTTTGTATTCATATATCGTAAATATGTTTGTACTCTCATACCCCGAGAGGGGGTCGATAGAGTCAATAAAATCTTACAAATCTTACAAATCGTACAATCACGTTTATAAGCCCATAATCGGACTGGCGGAGCCTTGGGGGGAGGGGGAGCTTTACATGGATCGAATATTTGCATCCCCTACTTTTCTTTGCTCTTTTTTTTTTTTTTTTTTTTGCATGAAATAATATGTGGGAGGGAAGGTGCAGCCACCCATAAAGATCTTAAAGTTGGTGTTTTTCTTTCTTTTTCTTTTTTTTCTGCTTTGGCATTTGGCAGACGATTTCGACACCCCCTGCACTTTCAAAAACGTAGCGTCTCCCTGCGCGAAATATGAAATTAATAAAATAGTGAAATGTATATGCATTTCTTTGTATGTAAAAAATATGCAGTAGATATTTCCTTATTGCTACCGAGTATAGTATTTCTTAATTTTCTTGATTTTAGTCAATAAAGCAATCATCCAGAGTGGCATCGTTCCGTTTTAATGATGGAGGGGGGGGGGGTAAAACATGGAAATTATATGCGAGAGAGCGGAGCGACCGAGAGAGAGAGAAGGAATGGGAAGGACAGGGGGCGTCAGTCCGTTTTCACGGTTGGGGGAGGGGCTAGGAGTTGGACTATCTGTGCTAGGGAGCGGAGTACGAGGAGGTTACCTGAAATTCAGCGATCTGGTGCACAGTTTTTGGGAAATTTTGGATTTTTTTTTCTAAAAAAAAGTAAGAAAAAGAAGTATTTACAGATAATCTGAGTACACCACGGTATCAGAGCTCTTGTTCCGCGTGTGTGACATCACTGTGTAGGCCTCTTAATGATACATGGAAGTTCCAGGGGAAGGGGAGGATGTGGGAGGGGGTATAGCCCCGCCCCACACGACGGAGCTTTGGTATTTTTGACAAATAACGAGCTGATGTGCAATTTTGTGGAACATGCAGAAAGAGAGCAGAGTCTAAGTCAGTGGATGGGAACCGAGTCGGGAAAAGGTAGATTACAAGAGGATGAGGGAACTTTTAAATTTATAACGATTGAAGTAAGAGATCTGACACACACTTAAATAAAACATTTGGAAATCTGTCAATTCAAATGTACACTAAGTCTACAGGAAAATGACCGAACCGGGTCGGGGTGATCCAGCAATCTCTGTTGTATACTTTTGGATAAATATTTGGATAATTTTCTGTCAAAAAAAAAAAAGATCATGCAAAAATGACATGATTGCTTTCCATCCCTTCCCCAATGTGTACTAAAATTTTAAAAGGAAACCAAGCGAAAAGGGGTTAATTGAAAGGAGATACCCCCTCCCACCCGACGGAAGTTTTGCTTTCCATAACTGAAGTGACAGACTTGGCAGACACTTTGGATGAAACATTTTGAAATCTGTAAATCTAAAAGGGTACCAAGTCTATAAGGAAAAGAACCGAACGAGGGAGGGATAAAAATTCCCATCCAAGAGAGATTTTGCATTTTCAGTATTGAAATTCTTCAATCTGGTGCACACTTTGAATAAGACAGTTTTCTATTTAAAAAAAAAAATGCAAGATAATTTTCCTCATTTCCGGAATCATTGGGGAACAAAATGATTATGTTTGCCTTCAGCCTCACCCCCGTCCTCCAGGATCGACGCCCCTGCCTACGAGGGAGCCTTAACGTTGGTAGAATTCAAATTAAAATATCTCGTTAACACATTTATGATGGAATCGGGGAAATTTTTAATCCAAGAATTGTACTAAATTTACGGGTGAAACCCTCCATTAATTGAAAGCATCTATCTCCTCCTACCAACCCGACGGAACTTTTGACTAGGTTGATAGGAAAAGGACCGAGCGGCGGAGGGAGTGGGAGTGGGTATTCCCCTCTCTTTTTCATGGGGGGGGGGGGCAACTAACCCTTGCCCAGAGGATCAACGCACCTATAGGCAGGGGGTTACCCCCTCCAACAATCCAAGATTTTGCAATATCAGACCTGTGCTTCAGAGTTAGGTGCACACATTTTTGTGAAATTCCAGTTTTACTTCCACCAATACAGTGAGAAACATTTATATTCAGGAAATGAGCTGGGAAAGGGTGTGGGAGGGATATAAAGGCCCCCTCTCACACAAGGGAGATTTTGCATTTTCAGACCTGAAATTGAGTGATATGGTGCATACTTTTGTCGAGATATTGGAGATCTTTTTCTATACGAAAAGGATAATAATTGTAAATATGAACTAGAATTAGGAGAATGTGGCGGGGGAGGTAGTGATTGTGGCTATACTCCCTCACGAGGGACATTTTTTTTTTTCAGATTTAAAATTCAGAGATATGGTACAGATATTTAAAATTTTTGGATTTTTCCCTATCAAAAAAAAAATAGAAAAATTAACATTTACAGATATATTTACAGATATATGAATAGCTAAATCGCGGTTTCCCAATTCTTGATCCGCGTGTGCGATATCACTGTGTACCAACACTTGACCAAGTGTATGGAAGTTGACGTGGGACTATGCTCTAGTGGATAGAGTCCCCCGTTTTGTTTTGTTTTGTTTGTTTGTTTGTTTGTTTGTTTGCATTTTTAGAATTTAAATACAACGATCTCATGTACACTTCTGTGCTATGCACAGAAAAGTGTCAATCCCAAGTGTGCCAGGTCTAATTGTATACGGAATTTATGAATTATAAATTACGCATTTAGATGCATCGTTACTCCAAACACCCATAGTTAAACATTGGTGGGGTGATCGTGCTTTCTCTATTATGGAACCAAAATATTGTGGAATCAATTGCCTATTTGGTTAGGGTAACTGTCATCTATGGGACAGGAACATTTAAATCCCAACTTAAAACTTACCTTTTCCTATAACACTGAGGACTATGATAGTTGTAATTTGTAATGTTCAGAACAATTATATTCTTTATCTGGTATGTGTTTGTTGTTGTTTGCCAATTTCTTTTATGTTGTTCCGAGTTTGAACATGTATGATTATAATGTCTATCTTTTCATATTTTTTTTAGCGCCATGGCATTGAAAGGTGGACCTGCGCGCTTATACAAGTGGCTATAGTATTATAGGTGTCCAATTTCGCACTTTTGTCAATCCAATTCCTTAGTGCTGCATTCAATTTGGCAGAATTTAGCGTAGATGACATTTTCTGTATTTCATTTATATTGTCACAAAATTGCCTAGAGCACCCCTCTCACTGTAATGGATCAGTACAGGGTTGTGCACTGGAGTGTGCACTGGAGTGTGTACTGTACTGTAGGCATAGGTCATGTGTTAAAGTACACGGGTCATGAGTGTGTGTGTGCCTGACCCAGTGTCAGGTCAGTATAAAGTTTAGTGATGTGCACTTTATCTTGGCAGTTGTTGATGAGTTTGTCCGGGGATTGCAGTGGGGTGAAGACTGAATCTTGCCACGGTGGTGCTGTTTTGGCTGCAATACTCTGTTTACTGTACTTCTCTCTTGCTATGCTCTGTACTTGAATCAACATACGCTGCAGCTGTATTAGAGTTGATCCTCCGTGATTAAACACATCGGAACGGCATGTACCCTGACTGTTGACTCATTTTGTGATGTCTTGGCCTACATAATAAGTGCATGTAGTGGGTGCTCATTGTTGGTGGTTGCTCTGATGAGCGAGGGTGTGACTGTGAGGTGACCATGAATGAGTGAGCGGTGAGCTGAGGTGCCTGCCAGCCATATACTTTGGCGAGTATCCCGATTGAGTTGGTGAAAATACTCAGTAATAACAAAGAGGCAAATTTGTTACAAATGGTGGCAGCGGTGGGATCTGGCCGGCATTTGAGTCGCTCTCACTCGTGAGTCTATCCTCGCAATAAGAGCGGGTATATTTCAACTCAGATATGAAGCAATAGTTGCTCAGAGGTGATGTTGAAACATAATTTTCAACTCAGATATGAAGCACTATAAGTAGTTGCTCAGAAGTGAAGTTGAAACGTAATTGAAAGCCTTCAATCAATGCATGTCATGATGTGATACAGGCTGTATAACAATGAGTTGCACTACGGTGTAGTGAAAAGCAGGTGCTCAGAACTGATGCACCCAGAAATAGCTCAGACACTGAATGCTATACAAAATTCACAAGCAAGTGTGACCCGTTTGACAAGTACACGTAAAGCATAGCATATATGCTCGTGTCGGTTAGTGTTGCTCATGAGTTAGTGATAGTGTTGCTCATGAGATAGTGTTGCTCATGAGTTAGTGTTGCTCATGAGTTATGAGTTAATAGTGTGCTCGTGAGTATAACCTGCTCGTGAGTTGGACTTTCTCGCAAGTTCGCTCGTGAGTGCACCATGCTCATAGGCCTATGTGAGTCGTGAGCATGCACTGAATATGTTGTAGTACTTCAGGTGGTACTCAGTAATTTAAAAGGAATGGTAGCCTGTATTGGGTTATAGCTGCAGAGATATCAGATCAGTTTACTGATACACAGATAGATGAAAAACAATGGCTCAATGAGGATGAACACATGAGAAAGTGTTGTTTGTGTTGAGTCTGGAAAATAAGACCATAACAAATTCAGAGAACTGTGATAAGCTCAGACACTGATCATGATTTATGGCTGTTTCCGCATGTAATAGTTTCTGACGAATTATTTCAAAATTCTGACGGTCTGCTGGTTTTGGGTCGAAATAAAGACTGACTCTGGAAACAACGAAAATGGAAAGTCCTGAAGAAAGGGTACTGGAGGTAGAGAGAGAGATTGCGAAACTAAGAGAGGCACTTAGCCGTTCTAGGATGGACAAGGAACTACTCGAGTGGGAAATGGCTCAAGTAGCAGATCCAAGAATGGAACGACAGGAGGATGCTAGTAACTCTCAGGCAAATCTCTGCACAAGAGAAACTTCAACTTGAGCAAAGGGATTTCCACAGAAATTTCGTGAAGTCGATTCTGAAATTAGATTCAACTTGCCTCAGCGTAAGCAGGTGAATGAGACAGGTTACATGTCGATGGAACCACCAACCCAGACACCAATAAATCAGGGACCAAATTTTGCAACACACCCAAGGCCGAGCATGACATTTGGCATGTCGACACCGATAGCGGCAAACACATTGAATGCAGGGCCCCTGATTCCAGAAAACGGGAACATGCCAGCTAACAATACAGCAGAACACACCCCAATGCAGAGACAGAGCAACCAGTCATCTCCAGTGGGTTATGGGCAAGCACATGGATACCATGTCAGTGATGTCGGCATACCTATACCCCACACAACATACCCAGGAGTGCATCAGAGACCATTACTAGTACCAGATAGATATAATGGTGAGTCATCTTGGAACGAATACAAGCCGCACTTTAAGGCTTGTATCGAAGTTAACGGCTGGAATGACCTCCAAGCAGCAACATTTCTGACAGCAAGTCTTCAAGGAAGGGCACTGAGAGCCAGCATGTAGTATATGACACCCTTCGTGTGCAGCATGACTCATACAGTGAGTTGGTAAGACTGCAGAGTAATCACTTCTTATTATGGAAGATTTGAGGAAAGACCTTACAAGAAAACAACAAGAATCCTGAAATAAATGCAACATAGCTGAGTATAACATTAGAATGCAATTTTGACCTGGGAAGAACATGGCAATTTGGATGGGCTATCCAGTTAACACCAGAGACAGAGCGGCCAAGAGTAAATGGTAAAGCATACTAGAGATACTGACAGTCGTATATCACCGAGTAAAGGTGAGGAGGCAGATAGTCAGGGGTATAGCAGCCAAATTTTCTCTGTGGTGGCCGGATACAAGTGCTAAAGAGATGTTCAGGTAGAAGATGACATGGAGGGGTGGCTTGTAGAAGCCAAGGAAGACAATAAGATGTGACCAGAGTGGTCAGGCATTTCGCACATGTTGATGTCAGCCAAGACATATTGGTCCCGGCGGGAACAGCTGGAAGTGCATAAGGGCGTATTGCATGAGTAGACATTGGGAGGCAGAGTAAAGGAAATCTCTGTGGAGGCATGTTGTATCGCCATTGAAACACCAGAACAATGCCTACGTGTAGCCGAGGTGCATGCTGGTCCAAGGGATGGATAACAATATGGGCTGAAAAAGATGTTAGCTGAGTACATAGGCTAGGTTTTACTAGCCAGGAATTACAGCTGATGAGGTGCGTACAAGTATCGGAAGGTGTGAGTTGGGTGAGCGGAGCAAGTCTCCCCCAAAGAAGGAATTGGTACCTTTGGGGTATATCTCACAAGCTACATTCTGATCAAGGGACCAAGTTAAGTCACAGTTGTCTGCAGATAATTATGTCTCTTCTACTTTCAGCAAGAAGGCCAAGAGTGATGATTAATCCAAAGCCTCATTCTTCCCATCAAGCCAAACAGATTTCCACCGGGCAAGAGGGCAAGGCACATCTGCTACATGGTTATGACAGAGGAGATCAAGAACATGATCTGAGCCAGCATGACCAGGTCGCAAACATGCAAATGCAGATGGGCTATCACGCATGCAGTGTAAACAGTGCGGAAGAAAGGTAGAAGAGGTAGATACTGAAGTCCTGACTACGTCCCAAGTCACCTCTCCAAAAGATGACATAGATGGAAACGTCAGAGGTATTACTTCACAACCTGCCTTGACACTGTCAGACATACGAGACGCCCAACTGGCAGATGAAGACTTCAGATGGATGATGCTCGGGAGACAGATGAGGATGCCTATTGACCCGACAACTTCATCACTAGACGATGAAGAAAATGTCGCAGACGACTACGCCCACATCTCGCCCCAGCGGAAAGCCTTTGGCTTTCCTACTACAAAGCTTGAATAACCAGTCGGCTAGCGGCAGCGACACAGATGAGGAAGATACACCCCCACCCCGATTGCGCCTACCACCCTTCTTGCAAGTGCGGTTGAGAAGAAGACCATCCGGTATTATTACGACGGACGCATCATCCGACAGTTCGATTCCACAATAACTTACACTGTAAAGGTCCCTAAGGACTGGGACAACAGCGTGGAATGTAATCACGCTTTGTCGAAGAAGTAATAGTTGATGCATGGTTTTGTTCCTATGTACATTACTATGCATGTATCTATGTTTTATGACCGTTTATTTCTTTTCTCAACCTGTTTCTAACCTTACCTATTCTCCTCTTCTCTCTCTCTCTCTTGCTTGCTCTCTCTCTCCCTATCTTGCTTGCTCTCTCTCTCCCTATCTCTTCCTCTCTCTGTCTCTGTATCTTTTCTGTTACAGGTTATATGCATTGATAAGGTTGATATGTTGTAAGTATTGTAAATATGGTACACCAGTATTCAAAACATTTCTGTTTTGTTAAGTAATGCTGTTGTTATGCCTTGTTTGTTTTTTTGACACATGGTAAAGGAAAACTTTGCGGAAAGTTCGGTTTGTATGAGTTCTCTCTGCAGTAACAAAGAAATAGTTTTGCCGATCATATAAATTTGTGTTTACATCTACGAAGCACACAGATCGAATGGAAATGATAACTGCCTTAGTATTTTTGTGTTCACGCTAAAGTATATATGTATGATTATACAGACTTTCATTCTCTACTATGTGTTCATGTATTATTGTACACATAAAGGTGCACTTTTTGGCTGTTGGGTTGTGTACAAAGCTTATGCCAAAGCAGGTTTGCCAAAGGAGAAGTGTAGCTGACAGGTAACAGGTGCTTAAGAAATATTTTATATGTTACTTGTATGTTTTTGGGAGGAACAAACAGAACCGGATTTAAACTTTTAGCTTTTTACATGCCAGGTGTATGTTTATTATGGTTAAGTCTGTTCGTTGATAACACTGTTGGAGGATCTTGTCCGCGCTTCCTTGGCAAGTACTTGATTTTATGGTACTTTGTGATTTTTGTCTTAAGTTCGTTGTTGTTTGACTTCGGAAAGATTTGTGTACATACCGTGTAAACATCTTGTTTTCTAGTGATTACTAGAAGATTGAAAGTATTCATGTTATGTCTTAACTTACCATTCTCTACTTTCCTTCTCTATGGCCTGATACTTTTGCTTTTTCCTTTTTGACTATCCGTATAGGTTCTGCCTCACATTTCCCCCTCTCTTCAACTATTTCTGCTCACTTTAACTGTTGTTTTTCTCTACCAGAACGATTTGACAGTTATGCGATGTTACCATGAACGAGACATGATTTTGTTTTGTATTACATGTATGATAACATCTGGAGTTTAATTGCTGCAAGTTCCTCAGGTGTAAACGTGACTTTTATGAAGTTTTATGCTTGTATTCACATTCCTACTATTTGTGCCAAGAGATACAGGGTGTTTCAAAATGCAAAGTATGGAACTGACATACGTTTTCTAAAGTTGTGATACTTTTTTTTTGGTGCTAAAACAACTGTTTGCCAAACATTAGTGTGTGACAAGAAATGTTTCTACATCTTATATGCTTCGTGAAAAAGTATATTTTTGTATGTTAAACTTGATGCCTTAATTGCCATACGTGTGTTGGTCAGTCGCACCTCAGAGTTTGTAAATAGTTTCGTTTTGTCTTCTTTAAAAAAGAAATGATGTTCTGTGAATTTTGTGGCGTTTTCAGATAATTCGAAACTGGGACGTTTCAATCTTGGTAGAGGGTTGTGTCACAAAATTGCCTAGAGCACCCCTCTCACTGTAATGGATCAGTTCAGGGTTGTGCACTGGAGTGTGTACTGTACTGTAGGCATAGGTCATGTGTTAAAGTACACGGGTCATGAGTACGTGTGTGTGTGCCTGACCCAGTGTCAGGTCAGTATAAAGTTTAGTGATGTGCACTTATCTTGGCAGTTGTTGATGAGTTTGTCCGGGGATTGCTGTGGGGTGAAGACTGAATCTTGCCACGGTGGTGCTGTTTTGGCTGCAATACTCTGTTTACTGTACTTCTCTCTTGCTATGCTCTGTACTTGAATCAACATACGCTGCAGCTGTATTGGATTTGATCCTCCGTGATTAAACACATCGGAACGGTATGTACCCTGACTGTTGACTCATTTTGTGATGTCTTGGCCTACATATAATAAGTGCATGTAGTGGGTGCTCATTGTTGGTGGTTGCTCTGATGAGCAAGGGTGTGACTGTGAGGTGACCATGAATGAGTGAGCGATGAGCTGAGGTGCCTGCCAGCCATATACTTTGGCGAGTATCCCGATTGAGTTGGTGAAAATACTCAGTAATAACAAAGAGGCAAATTTGTTATATGTGACCGTGCACCTCAAAACGAACATAAAGTCGCACACACTGATTCTGCGTGAGGACTGAAAATAAGTGAAATGGGTCAACCTAGCCGAACTTGACTTTTTCATATTTTCTGAAAGAGCGGGTCTTCTTTTACGTTATGCTAAAATTTAGTATCATAAAACGGGCAGGAAAGTGTGTTTTTTTTAGCAGTTTATCTCGAACATTTTTGGTAGAATAGTGTGGTTTCGTGTGTCTTTAGAATCCCTTTTTCATTTCTGAAAAACCGTGTCCACACTCTTCACTTTCAACCCTAATAACTTTTGAAAGGATAGTGTTACCGCTTTGAAAGTTAGCATTAACTATGGACAGAATGTGTTAATGAGGCATGCTTAATTTCAGTTTAATCTGATAATCCCTTCATTGTTGTTATTCTGGTGGTTTACTTCCTGATTTTTGTCCCATTCATCGCACAGCCAGCATGGTTTGGTAAAGATTAAGCGCTTGAATAGACACTGTACTCAGAGCCTCTTTTCTCAGTTCACACTTTTTCTGAGTTTGTGCTTTCTTTCCAACATTTAGATAGGTTAAGAGAGTCCATTTGATTTGAGTTATACATCATTTTAAAGCTTAAAGTCTGTTCTTTCAGAATATGGTCTTAACTAAAAATTCATGTCTGGCGACTTTTTGTTTGTTTTGAGGTGTAGGGTCACATATAATCTCTTCATTCAAATTCATTTTTGAGCATTCAAATTACCTTTAATCTCATTCCAATTAACGCTTTTTTCAATCTAAATTCGTAAAACAAGCACCATTTCTTTATTCGTTCATTCACTTTAGAATGATATGGTCATTTATCACGTATTTGCTGCCCTCGTTTATTCGAATTCATTTTTAAACATCCAATTTAACATTTTGTGCAATCAATTTAGCACACATGTTAATGCTTTGGTTCTTTCTTTACTTTTATTTCAACATCTGTAGTTTATTGTTTTGTAGCACCATGGTTAACACTTCATACACTCAGCAAAAAAAAAAAGTAAACGCTTTTTCAAGTTCAGATTTCTCATAGAATATTTGGCTGAAAGCTAATGTATTATACATCATATTGAAGGTAATTTAATTGGCCATCAACCTGGTAGGTCAACAAAATGGGAAACTTTATGCATGAGTGAACACAACTGTTTTTCTCTTCCAAGGCACGAAAGAACAAACAACAAATTTCACACAAAAAGAAACATGAATTTAGTTGCAAAAATAAGCCTTTGATCTCTACGATATCTCTAAAGCCCAAAAGATCATTGAAGGCCAAAAATAATGGAGGAAAATAAAGCATCCTATGTCAAATCTAAATTCAAATGAAATAAGAGAAGAAGTAAGAAATTTAAAAAGATGGTAGATATTTGAGCTCTTTTTTTCAAATTAAGAAATTGGAAATAATTTTTGCTTCTTGAGATTGTCACAATCCCCATGGACTCTTAAATCACTAGATTAAGAGAAATAAATAAAGAAATTCTGCTCATTTAATCATCTTTATGCTATTGTTCCCTAAGTCATTTGAAGTTTGACTTGACAGAAAATTCTTATTTTTCCCCTTTAATTTCCCACTTTGTTTTTCTTAGAGGTTATGAAGAGATAAAGACAACAAAAACTTATTGTTCCTATTTCATTCATGTCTCTCATAGTGTAAAACTGGTCTTTTGTTGTCAATGTTATCGCGAAGGGCATTTGCAAATGAAAGAACATGTCAATTTTTGCAATTTTTAATTTTGTGCTTTGGAGGACAAAAACGAATGTGCTCACTCATGCATAAAGTTTTCTTTTTAATTAACCAATTAGCTTATTAGCCAATTAAATTACCTTTAACATGATATATAGTACATTGATTTTCATAAAGATCTGAAATACTAAATTGAACGCACAAGTTGCAATTTTGAAAGACAGAATGTGGGATAACGAGGGGTTTTGCTAAATTGAATGAACTTTCTATCAAAATAATATACTGACAAAAGCGCGAAATTGGCCGGAAAAAAAAAAAAAAAAAAAAAAAAAAAAAACCTTTATTATTATCATTTTTACTGCTAGGTAGAGTGTAAGTTGTCCGAGTACGCAAAAAAAAAAAAAAAAATGTCACAAGCAAGGCTAAGTGTCGTGTGTCGATATTTTGTAAAAGGGTGTTTTGCTGTTGTTGGGTGCAATTTCAGTATGTATATTATTCCGTGCGATGGGTATCTCAAAGCTTTACCAATCATTAGGACCTATAAATTACGAGTAAATCCAGCATGAGACAGAGAAAAGTTGAAAAAAGAGGAGAGAATTTGCGAGGGAGCGCAGCGACAAAGCTGCGAGGGAGCGTAGCGACCGAGCGGGGGGACACCGTGGGAGGGGGGTTGTAGAGCCCACTAATGTCAAAATCGACCACTAATGTCATAACACGTCAACGACAAATGTCATAACAACCACTAATGTCATAACACGTCGACGACAAATGTCATAATGACCACTAATGTCATAACACGTCGACGACAAATGTCAAAATCGGATTAACCACTAATGTCATAACACGTCGACGACAATGTCAAAATTTCCATTTTTACTGCAAATGTCATAACACGTCGACGACAAATGTCAAAATCGGATTAACCACTAATGTCATAACACATCGACGACAAATGTCAAAATCTCCAAATTTTACTGCTAATGTCATAACGCGTCACAGGGTAATATCCAGGAATTCCGTAAAGGGGAGGCGCCTTTACAAAATCAAAGGCTGGCGAGAGCTCCCCCCCCCCCCACCCATTTTCTTATTTATATTTCTGTTGCGTTAACAAAATATAGACAGGGGGCACCAGAGGGGGATGCACCCCTCTCGATCCCCGATTGCGACAACCGCAAATGTCAAAATTAGGTTAATCACAAATGTCATAACACGTCGACCACAAATGTCAAAACGCGTCACAGGGGCGGATCCAGGAATTCCGTAAAGGGGAAGTGCCTTTACAAACTCAAAGGAATGTCAAACCCCTTCATTTGCATTACAGAAGCGGATCCAGGAATTCCGTAAAAGGGAGGAGCCTTTACAAAGTCAAAGGCTTCCACATTCCCTCCCCATTTTTTTCTTTTTATTTATGTTGTTAAAAAAAAAATAGAAGGGGGCACCATAGAGGAATGCGTGCCCTCTCCATCCATGATTGCGTTAACCACAAATGTCAAAACTCATTGCTTGCATTACAGGGCCGGATCCAGGAATTCCGTAAAGGGGAGGCGCTTTCACAAAATTAAAGCTGCTGCACCCCTCCCCCCCCCCCCCATTTTTCCCTTTTTAGTTTTATTGTTTAAACTAAAGAGAGAGAGAGAGAGGGAGGGGGGTACCAGAGGGGGGTGCGCCCCCTCTTTGATCCGCGATTGCGTCAACCACAAATGTCAAATCTCATTGCTTGTAATGCAGGGGCGGATCCAGGAATTACGTAAAGGGGGGGGGGGCACCTTTACATAATTAAAGCCTGGCGCATCCTCCCATCTTTTTGTTATTATTTATGTTGTTTTGAAGAAAATAAAGAGAGGGAGCACCAGAGGGGGATGCGCCCGTCTCGATCCGCGATTGCGTTAACCACAAATGTCAAAACTAAATGCTTGCATTACAGGGGCGGATCCAGGAATTCCGTAAAGGGGAGGCGCCTTTGCAAAATTAAAGATGCCGCACCCCACCCCCATTTTTCCCCTTTTTAGTTTTATTGTTTTAAGTAAGGAGAGAGGGGGGGGGGGCACCAGAGGAGGATGCGCCCCCTTCTCGATCCGCGATTGCGCAAACCACAAATGTCAAAATTCACTGCTTGTAATACAGGGGCGGATCCAGGAATTACGTAAAGGGGGGCACCTTTACTAAAGCCTGGCGCATTCACCCCCCCCATCTTTTTGTTATTATTTATGTTGTTTTGAAGATTTTTTTTTATGTAGGGTTGTTGTTTGTTTTTTTTAAGAAAGGGGGCACATGAGAGGGATGCGCCCCCTCACGATCCATGATTGCCTCAACCACAAATGTCATAATTCCTGGATCCAGGAATTCCGTAAAGGGGAGGCGCCTTTACAAAATTAAAGCTGCCGCACCCCTTCCCCATTTTCCCCTTTTCAGTTTTATTGTTTTAACTGAAATAGAGAGAGAGAGAGAAGGGGGGCACCAGAGAGGATGCGCTCCCTTCTCGATCCGCGATTGCGTCAACCACAAATGTCAAAACTCATTGCTTGTAAAACATGGGCGGATCCAGGAATTACGTAAAGGGGGGGGGGGTGGGGGCACCTTTACATGATAAAAGCCTGGCGCACCCCCCCCCCATGTTTTTGTTATCATTTATGTTGTTTTGAAGAAAAAAAAAAAAGAGGGGGGCACCAGAGGGGGATGCGCCCGTCTCGATCCCCAATTGCCTCAACCACAATGTCAAAACTCATTGCTTGCATTACAGGGGCGGATCCAGGAATTCCGTAAAGGGGAGGCGCCTTTACAAAATTAAAACATGCCGCTCCCCCCTATTTTTTTTTTCATTTCATTTCTGTTGTTTTAACAACAAAAAATAGATAGGGGGCACCAGAGGGGGATGCTCCCCCTCTCGATACGCGATTGCGTCAACGACAAATGTCAAAACTCATTGCTTGCATTAACAGGGGCCGCGGCGGCGGGTCCAGAAATTCCGTAAAAATAAACAGAAATAAATAAGTTGAGGGGGGTTACGCCAGCCTTTCATTTTGAAATGACGTCTTTGCGGAATTCCTGGACCCGCCCCTGTAATGCAAGCAATGAGTTTTGACATTTGTGGTTGACGCAATTGCGGATCGAGAGGGGACTCATACCTCTCTGGTGCCCCCATTTCTATCTTTTTTTGTTGTTGTTAAAACAACAGAAATAAAAAGAAAACAATAGGGGTGCGGTAGCTATTTTGTTGTTGTTGTTGTTGTTGTTGTAAAAATAACACAAATAAAATGAAAAAAGGGGGTGCGGCGGGTTTAATTTTGTAAAGGCGCCTCCCCTTTACGGAATTCCTGGATCCGCCCCAGTAATGCAAGCAATGAGTTTTGACATTTGTGGTTAACGCAATCATAGATGGAGAGGGCACGCATCCCCTTATGGTGCCCCCTTCTATTTTTTTTTACAACATAAATAAAAAGAAAAAATGGAGAGGGAGTGTGGAAGCCTTTGACTTTGTAAAGGCGCCTCCCTTTACGGAATTCCTGGATCCGTCTCTGTAATGCAACTGATGGGCTTTGACATTGACTTGTGGTTGACGCAGTGGCGGATCTAGAGGGGGCGCGGCGGCCCCTCCCCGTCTCTGTTTTTGTTAAAACAAAAGAAAGAAAAAAAAGGGGAGGGGTTTCGCTGGCCTTTGAGTTTGTAAAGGCGCCTCCCTTTACGGAATTCCTGGATCCGTCTCTGTAATGCAAATGATGGGTTTTGACATTGACTTGTGGTTGACGCAGTGGCGGATCTAGAGGGGGAGCTGCGGCCTCTCCTCGTCTCTGTTTTTGTTAAAACAAAAGAAAGAAAAAGAAAGGGGAGAGGTTTTGCTGGCCTGTGAGTTTGTAAAGGCACTTCCCCTTTACGCGATTCCTGGATCCGCCCCTGTATTACAAGCAATGAGTTATGACATTTGTGGTTGACGCAATCGCGGATCGAGAAGGGGGCGCATCCTCTCTGGTGCCCCCCCCCCCCCCTTCTCTCTCTCTCTCTCTTTCAGTTGAAACAATAAAACTAAAAAGGGGAAAATGGGAAGGGGGTACGGCAGCTTTAATTTTGTAAAGGCGCCTCCCATTTACGGAATTCCTGGATCCGCCCCAGTACTGTGCAAAGCAATGAATTTTGACATTTGTGGTTAAAGTATAGGCCCGCATAAAGAATCGCCCTCTCTCGGACAACTCGGGGCAGGCACCAGACACGGAGCGAGTCGATCTGGAAAAGGCTGTGAATGTGACGTCACCGTATCGAGCTAGTTAGCTAGCTGCATGCATGTGATATCAGTCAGTCCGCAGCACCCGATAATTCGCTCGTATTTATTCAACTCGTATGCAAGCTCGCTTTAGGCTTGCATACGTAATGAGCTGCGTAAGGGGATTTTGTCCTTGGGCTTTCGGCTACAAAAATACACCTTATGTTCACAAATTTGGTATCAAATTCAAGGAAAATATGTAAACTATCGTCACATGTTACTCAAATTATTGTAAATGAAAAATATCATAGCGTAATTTGAGCTTGAAAAATGATGAAAAAAGTAATTCGTGCAGTACACTTTCAAGACGTCAAAAAAATACCAAATTCACCTTGCGTCTCAATGAAAATGCTTTATTTGGTAGTCCATCTCCTAATCTTTGTATCCATGTAAATATCTTGACAATTTGTTGCTTAATCCGGTCAGGAACCAGTAAAATATACATCGATGTCAGTGCTGATCAGCTTGAAACCGTGCAATCTCAAGAGTAAGCTCTCTCATAGGACAGCGCCTGCACTCAGCGCTTGCATTACGTCATTACGCTGCTACATAACGGTTTCATGCCACTTGCGGTTTCTTGGCACGCGTGTAGTTCAAGCGCTGAACGCACGCACTGTCCAATGAGAGAGCTCTTTCGCACCACTGTACACTTTGTGCGGAGCATACTTCTGGCTTAGGAGTGAATTTTACAGACATTTCAAAACGGAAAAACTAGTATAAATCATGCTTACGTCTCCTTGACTCCAATATATGATGAGTATCTAAGTTTCCTCTCTACGAAAAAGCCAAAATCAGAAACAACAGTTTCTTAATCCGGTCAGGAACCAAAAAAGAACTTTAGATGACAAAATCTTCTGTGAAAAGCAGGTAAAATTTACGCAAATTCAACTGAATATATAGTCATGATAAGATCCGATGTTATAGGCAAATTTAGTATCAAAATAAAGATCAAAGTCTGGAAAACAATTTACCGTGACTTGTAGCCATGACGAATGTATGTGCAAGTCGCTACACTGTGAAAACCATAGCCCTATCAAAGTCTCGCAAAATCTCGCACGACGAGACACCTTTCGAACGCAAAGATCGTCAACGAGAGTGCTGAATAAATCTTGCCGGATCGGCTCATTAGCATACGTGCTGCGGACTGACTGATATGCAGTGCTAGACTGTAGATCTATGTTTTTCTGCTCGCGATCGCCTCATCGTCAGGAAACTCGGAAGTTTAGTAAAATCAAATCTGTCACTGTAAAGTTCTGATTTAAAACTACGGGATTATCAACGTAATATAACATTTCCGTGGAAATTCAAGCTTTTTGATATCAGTAAGTCACTATTTTTTAGTTCGAAACCGTTGAACGATCGACGATTGTTTACTACAAGTTGCACGCACTCTGACTCGGACGCAATTCGGCGAGCTGATGATCAAGTTGGAATGTTAGGCTACTTCTCTTTACTTTACTTTACTTTACTTACTTTACTTTTCCGGAACGATGGTGTAGGACAGAGCCTGTTCATCGATTGATGCTCTCTTTCCAATCAAGCAATTGTCCAGCACTGTTACCCATTCTAATACAATTAACAGCTCAACTTCTATTGCGTATTTGCGTTATTACCAAAAATGGTCTGTGGCAGGAGTTGACAGCTACTGGAGACCAAGAGCATGTATTACGTATCAATACACATACATGTAATGACTATAATCAGTCATAATCAAACACAACATCTTTCCAGTGCTTGTCTAGCCTATTCTTAAAGGCATTTATGGAACAAGCAGAGACCACCAGTGAAGCTTGGAATCTAATTCTTTGCCTTTGGGCATTGTTTACTACTGAATAGTAAGTATAATAACCTTCGTTTTAAATATGTTAACGATGTTTATTAGCTGGGCCATTTTGTTGGAGAGTGACCGTGAGTAGTCGATACAACTCTGGGTCCCTTGGGTCTCTTGGAAGGTTGCGAAAATCCTTCCCCATACAGCCATGGCCCATACTTTAGTTTTAGCCTAGATATATCTGCAGCGCAGCCCCAGCGCCACCCCGACCGGTCGCGACCGTACCCGCGCCCAGGGCCAGCGCCGGCGGAATACATGTAAGTTTAAGTCTAGTAGATCTACCTGGTCAATGCAATGAGCCGAGTAGTGAAAACTCTCGGTGACGGGCGAAACCGGCCTATACTATCTGTAAGATTTTTATTCTCTGTGTCGATTCGCCTAATTCTTCTTCCCGATTCTTTCAAAGATATTCAAGAATTGTCTAGTTTGTGCAAAAAAAGTTGAGCACTTTGTGATATGATATGATTTCAATGACTAGAAAAAAAGAAACCAAAGAAAAGAAATCAAATAACGGAGGTCAGCAAGTGTGTAATCTCTAATTTACAGAGACTAGAGTCCACTCCTGGTTGGCGTGGGCGTTCTTCGTTGTTTTTACC